>NC_057741.1:30882756-30959485 GCF_004010195.1 Chiloscyllium plagiosum | reverse complement strand
ACCACCTTCCTAACCTGCAATCTTCTTCCTGACCTCTCCGCCCCCACCCCCACTCCGGCCCATCACCGTCACCTTAACCTCCTTCCCACCTGTCGCATTTCCAATGCCCCTCCCCCAAGTCCCTCCTCCCTACCTTTTATCTTAGCCCGCTTGGCACACTTTCTTCATTCCTGAAGAAGGGCTCATGCCCGAAACGTCGATTCTCCTGCTCCTTGGATGCCGCCTGACCTGCTGCGCTTTTCCAGCAACACATTTTCAGCTTTTATATTTCAGAGGTGAGTAGAAAAGATTATAAGCAAGGGTGAGAAACATTACCTGGATAAGTGGGAACGTGGAGAATGATGGAGCAGGCTCAAGGGGCCAAGTGGACTACTCCTAATTTATATGTTCACAAGTACCGTTAATGTGTAAAAGATCAGAGAGGAGATTAGCAGAGATTTTATTTTCTACAGAGAGCTATGATAGAGTGCACTGTCTGAATGGATAGTAGAAACAGAATCAATGTTAACTTGAAAAGGAAATTGGATTATTACTTGGAAAATAAAATTTTATAGGGCTGTGGTGGAATAATTATGTATATGTCCAGACTGATTGGCTGGCTTTCAGCAAAAGTGTCCAAAACGTCGACTCTCCTTCTCCTCGGATGCTGCCTGACCTGCTGTGTTTTTCCAGCGTCTCACTTTTAAGACTCTGACTTGTGTCTTTATCAAAGTGTTGACAGACATAATGGGCCAAATGGTCTCCTGTGCTGTCTGATTATATGTTGTGCTGAGCCAAGTCTCAAAGAGAGAAATGCTTGTTTTTATATGGGGACAAGTTGCTTATTCAAGATGTCCCTGACTGTTTCACGGGCAATGTGCATAGGATTAGCAGACCTAATCCTATGTTTAGATTAGATTAGATTAGATTAGATTAGATTAGATTACTTTACAGTGTGGAAACAGGCCCTTCGGCCCAACAAGTCCACACCGACCCGCCGAAGCGTAACCCACCCATACCCCTACATTTACCCCTTACCTAACACTACGGGCAATTTAGTATGGCCAATTCACCTGGCCCTGCACATCTTTGGACTGTGGGAGGAAACCGGAGCACCCGGAGGAAACCCACGCAGACACGGGGAGAATGTGCAAACTCCACACAGTTAGTCGCCTGAGTCGGGAATTGAACCCGGGTCTCTGGCGCTGTGAGGCAGCAGTGCTAACCACTGTGCCACCGTGCCGCCCACAAAGTCCAGTTTCCCTTCAACTGCTTATCTAATATATTATTAAATGCTGAAATAGTCTCTTTCATTCACTGCTTCCAGTGTATTCATGTTCGCAAGCTTTATAAAATGCTTCTGCCAGTTTGTTTTAAAATCTTTGTTTAGTCTTGTACCTCCATCCTCTTGTTCTGGATACCTCAGTCAATGACAACTATTATTCTGTCTGATTACTTTATAATTTTAAAGTATTGAACAAACTCTTAATTTCCTCAATTCTCTCATTAAGCAATCCAAACTATGCAAATCTCTTTTTATTTTTATTCTTGATTTTATTCTTGATCTATAGATTTTTAAATTTTGCCTTTCTCTATCAGGTTTACAAACCAGTTCAATTTCTTGAAAATATGCGTTTCAGCATTTTATTTTCCAGTCAGTAGGCTGTCCTTAAATTTCACTTGAATCTTCATGAAGATGCTTACTTAAAATTATCTTGGCGTGAGGCTCCTGGTGCAGAGCACTCTTTGGGAGGAATGTGGATTTGAAAAATTGGTGTGGAGACCAGCACTCAATTTGTTGTCCTCATTTTCCTGTCAAAATTTCCCTTCTGTACTGTATACAATTAAGGATTAAATATCTGATTTTTTTTTTACAAATTACAAAAAGCTTACTTTCTAAATTTTTATTCTTTTTTTAAAAAGTCTTTGAATTAAAGCTAAAGTGAAGAACCATAGACATTTTCTTCACAGGGCAGCATGGTGACTCAGTGGTTAGTACTGCTGCCTCACAGTGCCAGGGACCCAGGTTCAATTCCAGTCTTGGGCGACTGTCTGTGTGGAGTTTACACATTCTCCCAGTGGCTGCGTGGGTTTCCTCCAGGTGCACTGGTTTTCTCCCACAGTCCAAAGATGTGCAGGTCAGGTGAATTGGCTGTGCTAAATTGCCCATAGTGTTAGGTGCATTAGTCAGAAGGAAATGGGTCTGAGTGGGTTACTCTTCGGAGGGTTGATGTGGACTTGTTGGGCCAAAGGGCCTGTTTCCACACTGTAGGGAATCTAATCTAATCTAATCTAATGACCTGAGGTGATCTCTGGCACATATAGTTGGAAAGTAAAACTATGTTCTGTCTCTTAATAATTGATTGGATCTACTTTTCAAGGTCCACTTTTTTTGTCAAAAGTTTTGATACCCCACTGCTCTAATATGACAAAATCATTCAACTTGTTTTTAATAGAACCTATAAGTCCTCCCACTTTTTGACTGCTTGATCAAATCCAGCATTGCCACTGCTTTGTTTCAGTATTGAAGTCCAATTTATCCATAATTTTTGTATTTATCGTCATGTGTAGCAAATTTATGTATGGGCTCACATTCCAGCATTGTCTCAGGCGGAAAACGGCTGTACGATCTTAAGTGCTTCAGATTCAAAAGTGCAGAGAGCTGTCTTGAGATAGTGACTAATTTTGAAAGTTTGATTTTCTTTTTAATGTTTTTGCCTTGCAGCTGTAGAAATATTTTTGCACTTGTGTTAAGTTATCATTCTTATATAGTGTGCAGTATATCTGTCATAGGAACACAGACACATCTCCGGAGTGTTTCACATTGAGGGCTTGACTCTGTCTGCAATGCACTAGTCTAGTGTATGGTGTGTTTCAGAGGTGTTTGGAAATTGGTTGCATGTCCTTAGGCTTTAAAACTTGAAGTAGCATGTTTTAATGCTAAATTGGACACTGCTTTTAAAGAAATTAGACACTGGGAAAACAAAATTATGTGTTGTGTTTGCACCTTTTTCTCTGGACCACGCAAGTCCTGTTTAATTAACTTCAGATGTTGCCTTCCTTTCCTGAATAGATGTACATTTCTTATTTCAATCTATGACAGATTTCCATACTTTAGAGCCACATAAAAGCTTTTTGAAAGACTCTAGTGTTTTTCAAGTTTTTTTATTTAAAAAAGACTAACTGAGCATCTATCCTATGACTACAAGCTAATTGCAACGTTTGCTTATATTACAACAGCAGCAACATTAAAAAAATTAAATCAGCTGTACACCTTCTCTAAGTGGGAATATCAATGTTAATCTTAAACAACATACAATGTATGCCTTCGATTGTGTGTTGTGGGGGGAGGGGGGAAGATGCCTTAATTTCCCCTTAATGGTTGTGGGGAAATAACATTAAGTAATCCAAAATAACAAGTTAAGTGAAATAATGAAGTGATATAAGATGGTATTTACTCACCTTAGACATGTCCCAGTCCATTATTCCCTGAAATGAACTCCTGACGTTTACCAGGATTCATGCTTATGAACCTACAGTGAACTTGGGCAGCATTGTAGGCATTCTTAATTCCAGTAGCCTTTTAATGTGACTACAGTTACCAGAATACATAATTAAATTTTATGCCTTAAACTTTCTATTGCTGCCCATTATTGGTTTAAAGGATCGAAGTGAAACAAATACAGTCCATAAATTCCAGAAGCACATTTTTTTAGACTTTTCAGAAACCCCACACAGTGCCTGTTAAATATGAAAGAGCAAGTACTGAGTCTCAGCTGCTCCATCTGTCAGCTCTGTGTGCTTTCTTTTATTTGAAGAATGCCACTGTAGCAAAAGACTAAGGTAGACATAGGTGCACCCTTAATGCAGCAGGAGATTAGGCTGACTTGTACCAGCATTGTGTCACTTTTGCACATTAAGCTTAATTATTGAAACTTGCACTGTGAATAACCCAGCCCACAATGCATTATGTAACCATTTAATTGACATATAAAACCAGGTCCCATTCATTCATTTAATATTTGCTTAGCTAGCGAAGCTATTCATTTCAGCATTTGGTTGTTAATGAGAGAACATGGAAAGATTGCCTTTAAGGATTTAGGATGAAGAACATAAGAGGTTTTATTTGCACAGGATTATGAATATTTGAAGATGTTCAGAAGGAGGGTCATTTGAAACCTGAATTGTTAACTCTGCTTTGTCTCCACAAATGCTGCTAGGCCTGCTGAGTTTTTCCAGCAATTTCTCTTTGTTTCTGATTTCCAGCAACTGCAGTTCTTTGGCCTTTTTGCTATCTTGAATATCAAACCTGGAGTTACTGATTGAAACAGAGATCATTGTAAATTTATACAAATAGATTTGATAGATGTTTGAAGCGAAGAGTTATAATGGGATATGAGAACAGGATGGAGGACTGGGTTTAAGACCACTGGTCAAAGGATAACTGAAAAAAATGGTTGGTTTTAATGTTCTAATACTCCATGTGATTGCAATCTTTTTTTGCAAAATCCTACAACTTGTAGTGATTTGTTTGCATGAATTTAGTGTATAGACTCTTAATTTTGAAGTTTACCAATCCTGCTTCATAAAACAGAAGATTATTCAGGTTGTTGAGTCTACACCGGCAATCTGTCAAGCAAATTGATCAGTGATTTTTCCACACAAACTTGTAGGGGCTATGGTGTTAATTTCACTCAATTGCCCATCCAATTTACTTTTCACATCCATCATCATCCCTTCATCTACACTCATTTTCCGTGGAGTCCCGGGTCATTACCATTTGATGCATAAAACAAATTCTTCCTTGTCCTCTGAATCTCTTGCCCCGATTATAAATTAATATCTTCCCCTGTCCTTAGCTAATTGAAACGGCCAGACTTTATCTACTTCATTGAAACCTAATGCTGCAATTTTGCAAACAATGAGTTAAATCTGCAAGTTTTCTTTAATGAACAAAATCTATTCAACTCTGCTATTCCAAGGACAAAATTTTTCACTTCGTTTTATAGTTTTACTTAAAGGCTTCTACATTTTGTAGTTGCCTCCAAGTATCATAGCAGATGTTTATTGACTACATGGTTCGAAGCTACTGTACTTGGAATTTTACTTTTGAAATTCTCAACAAAATGCCATTTTAATCTAAATGGAGGCACAATTCAAACCATAATATTTTCTGCAAAAAATTTTCAATAAGATGGCTCTCCTTTACAATCTAAAATTAAAGCAGTTATTCTGTGTTTCAATCAGTAGGGTTTATCCTTCATTTCTATATTTCTGCAGTAATAGGTATTTCCCTGTTTTCACGAGTCATTGTAATGAGTGTATGCCTTTTCTATTTCTGAGAGCTTTAACCACTTTTAGGATTTTATTGTTCAATTGTACAGGAAACTCACAAGCATGCCTTACTATAAGAAAAAGGAGCAGCAATATCACTGCAGGTTCTAAAAGCTATTGGCATCATGGCATCATATCTAATGTTGATCTTTTCACCTTCATTTATTCTGTAAAGTAATGAAGCAAATTTGTTCCAGTGACATTTGGCTTGAACAAAATTTACATTTCTGAGCTTCTTAAAAAGTAATGTGGTGGGCATCTGTCAATGCTGATAAAAAAATGCTTATCCTTTTTTCCCTCTCAGGTTTCTAGTCCGGCAATTGATAAGGATGTCTAACGATCGTGCTCTGTTAAATCGGTTGGAGCAGAGAGCTACCGAGGCTGACCAAGTTATTGAGTATCTGAAACAACAGGTTGCCTTACTTAAAGAGAAAGCAAGTAAGTTTAGAATGTTGTGCTCATTTATTTATATATCCTTGTTACCCTTTCCTCATGTGTTTTCTTCTTTCAGTATATCTAAAATAGTTTGCCATGCTACTTTGTGATCGACAACGAGAAGCTTATGATTGTCTAAATCATAAGCTTTCACAAGCTGCTGTATAGTTAACCAACAGGGGGCATACTTATAACAAAGAAACACCATGCCAACCTGTTTCCTTACCATAAGATTGAATTAATTGTCTAATTAAGAGTGCATGTCATGACTTCAAATCCAGCTGACTTGTTTAGGAGCTACGAATCAGGATTCTTTTGATAGATTTTCTGACAGGCTTGGAACTTTTTCTTTTAAATTGAATATAGTGCATGGAGATCCTGCTTCTCAAAAGTCTTTTGCAAACATGCCTATTCTTTAAATAGTATTGTGTTAATAGTGGGTTTAGAATTGTTAAAACTTTGTTCTTATGGCATTTACTGCAAATACAGCTGCTTTTTTCCAACATCTGTGTTGTAGTTGTGTTCTGTTTTACAGGGACATTAATCCCTGATTTATGCTGAGTCAGTCAGTCGAATAGCAGTACAATTGCTCTCAATAACCCTCAGCAAAGAACAACAGTAATTACATTTGCAAGACCTTTAATGCAGTAACATGACTCAAGGTGCTTCACCAGATTGCTTTAAAAGACAATCTGGCATTGAAGCATGCACTGTGATCTTCAGGTAGATTTTCAAGAATGCATAAAAGTGGGAATGAAGTTCAGGGATTAAATTCCAGAGTTTCAGGACTCGGCAGTATAACTGCCTGCCAATTGTGGAGTGTTGACATATGGAAATGCATGAGGTCAGAATTAAGATTTGGAAGATTGTAAGCAAGGGAAAGCTTGTTGAGAAAAGTAAGGGCAGACAAAGGAGAATTTGAAAATCCTTAAAATTTGAAGTTGCTGCTTAACTGGAAATCACTGTAGGTTGGTGAATATTTGAGCTGACAGGGATCAGAACCTGGTGCAAATTATGAAATGAGGTGAACATAAGTTGCCTGTGGGTGCTAGGTAGGAGACTGGACAGGAGAAGGTTAGGCTAATCCAGTTTAGGCTCAACGAAGGCATTGATGATGTCTTCAGATGAATTGAAGAGGGGTGTAGTTGGGTGATGTTGCAGTGCTGGAATTCAGCAGTCTTGGCGATGGCAAATGCATGGGTTGGATTACAAACTCAGCTCGGGGCTAAATAGCAGACCAAGAAGGTGAAATATGACCATGGGTTTCCCTTCCTAAGTGCTTTGCAATACTGTGTGTTTTTGTGTACATCAGGTGAGTGCAAGCTCAGCCATTCATGTTTCCTGTTTTTTTTAGACAATGTAGTTCTCCACCGTATGCATAAAAATTATGTTTTGGTTAACATAGAGTCAAAGAGTTACACAGCATGGAAACAGACCCTTCATTTCAACTTGTCCATGCCGACCAGACATCCTAAATTAATCTAGTCCTGTTTGTCAGCATTTGGCATATACCCCTCTAAATCCTTCTTATTCATGTACTCATCCAGATGCCTTTTAAATGTTACAATTGTACCAGCCTCCACCAATTCCTCTGGCAGCTCATTCCGTGCACGCTCCACCCTCTGCGTGAAAATGTTGCCCCTTTGGTGCCTTTTAAATTTTTCCCTTCTGACTTTAAACCTATGTCCTCTAGTTCTGGACCCCCCTACTCTGGGGAAAAAGATCTTGTCTATTTACCCTATCCATACCCCTCATGATTTTACAAACCTCAATAAGGTCACTCCTCAGCCTCCGATGCTCCAGGAAAAACAGCTCCAGCCTATTCAGCCTCTCCCTATAGCTCAAATCTTCCAACTCTGGCAACATCCTTGCAAATCTTTTCTGAACTCTTTCAAGTTTCACAACATCCTTCCTATAGCAGGGAGATCAAATTGAATACAGTATTCCTAACCAACGTCCTGTACAGCCTCAACATGACCTCAAGACTCCTGTACTCAATATACTGAAAGTAACGGCAAGCATACCAAACGCCTTTTTCACTATCTTGTCTACCTGCGATTCTACTTTCAAGGAACTATGAACCTGCACTCCAAGGTCAGCAACACTCCCCAGGACCTTACCATTAAGTATAAGTCCTGCCCTGATCTGCCTTTTCAAAATGCAGCACCGCACATTTATCTAAATTAAACTTCATCTGCCACTTCTTGGCCAATCTGATCGAGGTTCCATTGTACTCTGAGCTAACCTTCTTTGCTGTCCACTACACCACCAATTTTGGTGTTATCTGCAAACTTATTAACAATACTTCCTATGTTCACATCCAGATCATTTACATAAATGACAAAACGTAGTGGACCCAGCACCGATCCTTGTGACAAACTGCTGGTCACAGACCTCCAGTCTGAAAAGGAACTCTCCACCACCACCCTGTCTTCTATCTATGAGCCAGTTCTATATCCAAATTGCTAGTTCTCCCTGTATTCCATGTGATCTAACCTTACTAACCAGTCTACCATGAGGAATCGTGTTGAACACCTTACTGAAAGCCATATAGATCACGCCCACCATTCTACCTTCATCAGCCCTCTTTGTTACTTCTTCAAAAATCTTAATCAACTTAGTGAGACACAATTTCCCACACACAACAAAACCATGTTGACTATCCCTAATGAGTCCTTTCATTTACAAATACATGTGAGTCTTGTTCCTTAGGATTCACTCCAACAACTAGCCCACTGCTGATATCAGGCTCACCAGTCCATAGTTCCTTGGCTTTTCCTTACTATCTTTCTTAAATAGTGGCACTACATTAGCCAGCCTCCAGTCTTCTGGCACCTCACCTGTGACAATCGATGATACAAATATCTCAGCAAGGGGCCAGCAATCATTTCGCTAAATTCCCAGAGTCCTAGGGTACACTTGATCAGGTCCGGGGATTTATGCACCTTTTATGTTTTAAGACGTATAGCACCTCCACCTCTATAAAATGGACATTTTTCAAGATGTTACTATTCATTTCCTCAAGTTTCCTAGCTTCTATATCTTTCTCCACAGTAAACACTGATGCAGCATACTTGTTTAGTATCTCCCCCATCTCCTACAGTTCCATATGTAGGCTGTCTTGCTGCCTTTGATGTCAGATGGTTGCTATCTGTAGAACTGTCTACTAGAAAAACATGCTGCTTACAGTTTACAGCCATAAGGAAAGAAAACAGAGAAGAAAAAATATTCTTTACATTTTGACCTTAGGTAGGGTATTAATTTGTTATTAACGTGCATTCAGTAGGGATCTGGTCAATTTTAAGTCCCAACTACAAGTCTAGCCAAGAATGATGTAAGACTGAAATGATTAATACTCCTGAGTGAAACAGACTTTTGGCAGTCATCATCTAGTTTCTAGTTGTGAGAGACCACAGTGCAACGTTGCCTATAACTAATTGGCACTGATGTCATTCTCGTGTGCTTGAGTTTTTCTTATTAGGTCAATCTAAGGAATGTCAGTTATAATTTTTCCTAGGAGGCAGTAATGGATTTATCACTGCGTTGAGATGTTATACAATTGTTGATTCAAATAAAACCACTTTTCCCATTTTCTTAAACTAATGCAATGTGGATGACAAGGGCACTGCGAACTTTATGTATAGTGTAGTGACTGTTTAGTTTTGTGGTAGTGTGTAAGAATAATCTAACAGATTTTGAGAGGTATGTGTCCTAAATTGGTGTTTTGGCTTGCAAGTTATCTTGGCAAAGTGAACATATTCAAAGTGATCCATCACCCTAACCTGTAGCCACAGAGAAAAGGCCATAATCAAACTAAAACCAATGAACCTATAGCCAGAAAATAATAATTTATCTTGCAAGCAAATCATGAGTATTTGGAATACCAAATTGAACATAAAGTTACTACTTCTCTCTATCTGTATTGGAAAAATAACTTTAAAAATATAACGTCAGTGGGTGATGGAGGCTTGAAATCATAGACAAAGTTTGTCTCACTGGGAGGAACGAACATGATCTGCATAATTGAAATTACAACATAGGATTTCTTAGGTATCATTGGCAAAATGTTGGGATCAGTGATCTAGATCTGCTGTCACCAGTGTCAGTCTGATTGAATAGGTGGGACTTGAACCCAGACCTTTGGCCAAGAGGTTGGGATACTAAGATTGCTTGAACATGCAATTCAACCTCTCCTTAAAATAGATGACTGACATTGAGAGTGCATATTATCTGCATATAACTTGCAACTGAGAGAATTATTCACTTAAAACTACAAGATCATTCATATTAAAATAATGAAAAATGTGTGTTCATAAAGATAAAACAAAGGAAATACATATGAAAGACTAACTTCCAAACAAACAGTTTCATTATTGTTTTGTTATGTGGGTTCATGTTAGAAATAAGTAGAAACATAAGATGTTAAAAAAGGAAATGGTAAGCAGAATTGCTTCCTGATCCTACATTGAGGACAATGCTTCAGAACAACAGATAAGAACACAATCTTGTCGACTCTCAATTTATATTAGGCAAATGACCCTACATCAAGTTTCTATAATGTATTTTTTGTCATTACTGAGTTGATTGAAAGGAATTAAGATGTCAGTAGTGTGTCTAAGATTATTCAATTAATGAATGTATATGGAAACATTTGTTCAAATTGTGACTTAAAATGCACTTCCATGTCAACTTGGCTTGTATACTCATCAATATTTGTTGTTAGGCAAATTGATTCTACTTTCAGGACAAAGGATACTTTTTTGTTATGGTAAATTATTGGATGCTTGTTCTCAACTGGTGTAATCTAATGAACTCGTAAAATAACTCAAGATTTTGAGTTAATTGATATCTTCAAAGAACATTGAAGTTTCTCTGTTTTCTTCTGATGTATGTTTTTCAACAATATCTCCAACTAAAACATATTTTGGCTACAATATTGAATCTCTTTGGCCAAAAGCAGTAAATAATATATTTAATATCTATAAGTCTCATGAAAATGGTTGATTTAAACTTAATTGTTTCTTTAAAAATTGCAGTGATTACATGCTCAGTTATAACCAATTAAGCTGTGACATTTTATCTACTGAGCATTTTGACAATACAAATGGATAAGGTGAATCATTCATATCATTCACAACCAGCTTCTTACAATTAACAGCAAAATTTGTTAAATACCATGGTGGTTCATTGGTCCATCATGCTTATGCATTCCAATGTTTAAATATATAGCAACCCAGCTATTGACAGCATATATCAGTTTGCAGACAAACATAATGACAAGCAAGATTGGCTACTGTATCTCTTGAGAATCAAAATAAGCAAAATTCAAAAAGCTTACTTGAACAAGTCTGTTACTTGTCAAAAGTAGAGGCCAAAGAGAGATCTATATAGAGTGCCTTGGAACGTTCTTCTGTTGGGAAGATTTGCTGTCTTTGTTCTAGACTAGTGTTATTTTCCTTGCATGGAAAATTATTTTTTTATTACTTCTTCAGGAGATGTGGGCTTCTTAGGCTGGGCCAGTTATTGTTGCTCATCCCTAATTGTTTTTGAGAACTTGAGAGGGTTTTCCTAATATGGTGGGGTGGGTCGGAACTGGGGAAGCAGGTCAGCATGTGAGGAGACAGTCGAGTTTAATAGGATGAATATGGCTGCAGGGTGGTCAGAACTGTGAACTAAACTACCAGGCTATAAGGTTTATAGGTGGGGATGGAGTAACATTAATGATTAGAAACAGAATCACTTCCATGTTGAAGGAAGATGAAATGAGGGCAAAGCACCAATGGAGACCTGTGGCTGGAATTGAGGAGCCATAAAGGAACTAAAATCACTGTTGGTATCACTTGGTAGTGGCTTGGATGTATAAATGCTGAAATTAGACAACTCTTTAGCAAGACAGAATGGTAATAATGGGGGATTTTAATCTTGACAGGCTGAGAGAGAGAGAGATGCACAAAGAAAGTTGTGAATTTCTAGAATATGTCCAGAATAGTTCTCTATGGCAATATGTCTTGGATATGGCAAGGAAACACAAAATATTGGATCTAGTAATGAGCCTGATTTAATTAGTGACCTCGCTGTTTGTGAGCATTTGTAAAATAGTGATCATAACATGATCGTATTTCATGTAGTGTTTGTAAAAGATAAGACCATAAGACTTAGGAGCAGAAATTAGCCCATTCAGGCCATCGAGTCTGCTCGATCATTCAATCATGATTGATAAATTCCTCAATCCCATTCTCCCGCTTTCTCCCCATAACCTTGACAGTGAAGAACCTATCTATCTCAGTCTTAAATATACTCAATGACCTGGCCTCCGCAGCCTTCTGTGGCAGTGAATTCCATAGATTCACCCCTTTCTGGCTGAAGAGTTTCTCCTTATCTCCGTTCTAAAAGGTCTTCCCTTTATTCTAAGGCTGTGCCCTTCGGTCCTAGTTTCTCCTACCAATGGAAACATCTTCCCAGCATCCACTCTGTCCAGGCCATTCAGTATTCTGTATGTTTCAATTAGATCCCCCCTCATCCTTCTAAACTCCATTAAGTAGAGACCCAGAATCCTCAAACATTCCTCCCATGTTAAGCCTTTCAATCCTGGAACCATTCTCGTGAACCTCCTCAGAATACGCTCCATGGCCAGTATATATTCTTCCTGAGGCATGTGGCCGAAAATTGCACACAATACTCCAAATGTGGTCTGACCAGAGCTTTGCAGCCTCAGAAGTACATCCCTGCTTTTATATTCAAGTCCTCTCAAAATAATTGCCATCATAACTACTGATTAAACCTGCAAGTTTACCTTGAGAGTATCCTGGATATTATTGGTCCACTGAAGGCTGACAGTGAGGATATTGTCAGTGACCATGAAGAAATAGCAGACATGCTGACAATTTCTTTCCTTCAGTGTTCACAGTAGAAAAGGAGGATAGCTTTCTGGAAGCCAGAAGGAAATTCAGAGGATCAAGGACAAGATCTAAATAAAACTAGCTTAACTAAGTCATCAATAGTGAGGCAATTAATGGAACTGAAGTGTGACAAGTCCTCAGGACCTGATCCACCATGGATGTTAAAGGAGATAAGAGAGCACACTGTTGATGCCCTAACCATAATCTCTCAGTTCCCTGGATTCAGGAATTGTACCTCTGGATTGGAATTTTGTTCATGTCACTCTTCTCTTGAAGAGGGGTGACAGAGGGAAACCAGGGAATTACAGATCAGTTAACCTGACATTTGTGGTAGGGAAATTGTTGGAAATTGTTTATAATCATAGGATAACTGATTAATGGAAATTTTGACATGATCAGGGCGAGTTAGCATGGATCCATGAAAGTTGGTCATGTCTGATAAGCTCATTGGATTCATTTTGAAGACAAGGTTCTGGGTGTAGGTTTGTTCGCTGAGCTGGAAGGTTCATTTTCAGCTGTTTAGTCACCATACTAGGTAACATCTTCAATGAGTCTCTGGACGAAGCATTGCTGATATTTCCTGCTTTCTATTTATATGTTTGGATTTCTTTGGGTTGGTGATGTCATTTCATGTGATGTCATTTCCTCAGGAGATGGTAAATGGGGTCCAAGTCAGTGTGTTTGTTGATAGAGTTCCAGTTGAAATGCCATCCTTCTAGGAATTCTCGTGTGTATCCCTGTTTGGCTTGTCCTAGGATGTTGTCCCAGTCGAAGTGGTATCCTTCCTTATCTGTATGAGAGGATATTAGTGAAAGAGGGTTATGTTGTTTTGTGGCTAGTTTTCTGCCTGTTTGTTCAATGTAGCGTTTGTTACTGTTCTTGCACGGGATTTTGTAAATGACATTAGTTTTGCTTGTTGTCTGTATAGGGTCTTTCAAGTTCATGAGCTGCTGTTTTAGTGTATTGGTGGGTTTGTGAGCTACCATGGTGCCAAGTGGTCTGAGTAGTCTGGCAAGGTAGCCCATGGTATATAGACTTCCAGAAAGCTTTTAATAAAGTCCCACACTGTTGGCTAAAATGGAACCGAGGGCAAACTACTGACACTGACATGGATAGAAAATTAGTTGATTTGGAAGAATGGGAAAGTATTCAGTTTGGCAGGACATGACCAGTGGTGTTCAACAGGGATCTGTGTTGGGGCCTCAATTATTCACAATATTCATTAATGACTTGGACAATTGCCTTAAGTCAAATATTCAAATTTGCTGACAACACAAAATTGGGGACCATTGAAGATAGTGTTGTCAACAGTATAAAATTACAGTAGGATATTGATAGATTGAGTGTATTGACAAATTTGAGGCAGATGAATTTTGACATAAGCAAGTGTGAGCTTATTCATTTTATACCGAGACAGGATAGATCAGGGTATTGTTTTTAGAAGGCACAAAATTAAATGTGCTGAATGTCCGACGAGATTTAGGAGTTCAGGGATTCTTTAAAATGCTACAAACAGGTTCAGAAAATAATCAAGAAGGCTAATAGAAACCTGACCTTCATATCTAAAGGGCTGGAGTATAGGAATGTAGCTGTTATGCTGCACTTAAACAAAACACTAGTTAGACCCCACTCTGAGTACTGAGAGCAGATCTGGGCACCACCTCTTTGGGAAGGATGTTTTGGCCCTGGAGGCATTTCAGCTCAGGGTTTACAAGGATGATACCTGGACTTCAAAAGTTACTAAGAGAGACTAACAAACTAGGCCTTTATTCTCTAGAATGTAGAAGGTTAAGGGGTGGTCTAATTGAGGTCTTCAGGAAATTAACAGGGAGAGACCGGGTAGACAAATATAAACTGCTTCCACTGGATGAAGGTTCTAGAACTAGAGGCATAGTCTAAAATTAGGGCCAGAGAATTCAGGAGAAATGTCAGAAAGCATTTCTACACTAGAATAGTAGAGGCTTATAACTATCTTCCTCAACTGGTGCTTGATGCTAATTCAATTGTTAAATTTTAAATCTGAGACAAATTTTTATTAAACAAGGTATCAAGGAATATCGGCCCAAGACATGAGTTAGGCAACAGATTAGTGTGATCTTATTGAATGGTGGAGCAGGCTTGAGGGGCTGAATGGCCTACTCCTGTTGCTATGTTTCTAGAAAGTGGTGCCAAGCTGCCTCCTTGAACTGTTGAAATCCATTTGCCATGGTTGCACCAGAATGCCATTAGGGAGGGATTTGACCTGGCAACACTTCAGGAATAATGATACGGTTCCAACTCAGGATGGTAAGTGGTTTGAAGGGGAAACTTGCAGGTGGTGCTGTTCCTGTGTATTTGCTGCCCTTGACCTTCTAGATGATAATGATCATGGGTTTAGAAATGAAACTTTGTGAATTTCTGCATTGCATCTTGTAAATGGTGTGCACTGCTGCTACTGGGCATTGGTGGTGGAGTCAGTGTTTTTCAAAGTCATGCTAATCAAGTGAGCTATTTATGATTAGATTAGATTCCCTACAGTGTGGAAACAGGCCCTTCGGCCCAACCAGTCCACACCGACCCTCCGAAGAGTAACCCATACAGACCCATTTCCCTCTGACTAATGCACCTAACACTATGGGCAATTTAGCATGGCCAATTAACCTGACCTGCACATCTTTGGACTGTGGGAGGAAACCGGAGCACCCTGAGGAAACCCACGCAGACACAGGGAGAATGTGCAAATTTCACACAGACCGTCACCCGAGGCTGGAATCGAACCTGGGACCCTGGTGCTGTGAGGCTGCAGTGCTAACCACTGTGCCACCGTGCTGCCCTACCTGGATGGTGTCAAGTTTTTCAGATCTGCACTCCTCCTGGCAAGTGGGAAGTATTCCTTCACAATCCTGACTTAGAGTTGTACAGCATGGAAACAGCCATTGGTCCAACTAGTCCATGCCAGCCATGTTCTCAAACTAAACTAGTGTCACCTTTTGGTGAACAGCCTCTGGGGAATCAGGACGTGAGTTACTAGCTGCAGTATTCCTAGCCTCTGACCTGCCCATGTAGCCACAGTATTTATATTGCTATCCATTTGAGATTCTGGTCAGTGGAAATCCCAGGATGTTGATAGTGTGGTTAATTCAATGATGGTTATTCCATTGAATGTCAACAAGTGACATGAGAGATTTTGAGACAAAACTTGTCAGCAATTGCCTGAAATGTATTGGCAATGATCTTGTTCTTGAGTGAAGCAGCAGCAATATTCTTGGAAATTATTGCCATTTCCTTTCTCAGTCTTGGGTCCATTTTAGACCCTAGCAACTCATTTACATTTGCTTCTAAAGTCACTAGGTTTGAATCTACCGATTAATGCCTGTCTATTGCATTTCATGACTGTGCAGGCTAGCATCTCTAAGCCAGCCAAGATTGTTATAAAATCACACTGGTGACCAGATCAGTCAAAATAAAAATCAACGCAGTGAAAAGTATGCTTTATGCATGGGTGTATATGGAATGCCATTACAGAATGTTCTGAATATTCATAAAAGCTAACAAATTGATCCTATTACATCAATGAGCTTCAACTTTGCATTCAATTCTAGAAAATTGGAACAATTTATCCTTGTTTAAGTTCATTGAAAAATACATTCATAGGAGCATAAAGGATTGCTACTTTTGGTAAGGCAGAAATTACATGCGCTGAACTGTGAAATAAAAAATGAGAGATTTTTTAACACCATCATATTCTGTCAATAAGATGAACTGAATAGTCAGGGTGATGGGAGCCTGAGGAGTAACTGAAATTACAAAGGAGTTAAGCAGGTAACAGGAAATAGAAAATTTGTAAGGGCAACTAGAAGACACCAGAAACAAAGTCGATCATAGAGTATACCTCAAATGCAAAATGATGTCAAAGACAAGGTTAATGCACGCAATCGGGTTAGGAAAGGATGATCTCAGATCAGACAAACAATGTGTGGAATCTTTTTGGATGAAACTAAGAAAGAGCAAGGGGCAGCAGATAGTGGTTACAGTTACTTACAGGCCACTAAATAGTAATGCTGGTGCGGGGTATGGTAGAACTCAGGAGATGAGCGAAGTTTGTAGCATGTACAATCTGCAAATAGGCTGGGTAAAGCAATTGAGCACTAAACCTGTGGAGGTTGAGTTACTGGAGTGCTTTAGCCATGGTTTTCTAGAGCAGCATGTTGAGGAGCCAACTAGAGGATAGTCTATTTTGGATTTAGTATTATGTAATAAAAAATGGATCGGTTAATATTATTGTGAAAGGATCCTTAGGGATGAGTGCCCACAATATGATAGAATTTCACATTATACCTGAAACTAAGGTAGCTCAATCTATAGCAAGGGTGTTAGTTTTGAATGTGAAATTATGAAAGCATGAGGCACAAATTGGCTAAGCTTGTTTGGGAAAATACATTAAAAGGCATAAGTTTACCTAGGCAATAAGCAGGCTTCGAAGAAAGCCAATTGCTCACTCCTCTAAGGTGTAAAAATACTAAAAGGTCAGCAAGCCATAGTGACAAAGGAAGTTAAGTACTTTATAAGATTAAAGGGAAAGGCTTGTATAATAGCAGCTAATAATAATTCAGAGGATTGGAAAGTTTCTATAATACAGCAAATGAGAATCAAGAAACTGATAGGGAAATGAAGAATGGAATGTATGCAGTTGACCACAATCATTTAAAAAAAAACTAGAATCCTTAAAGTGTGGAAACAGGCCCTTCGGCCCAACAAGCGAGCATCGATCCTCTGAACAGTATCCCACCCGAACCCATTCCTCTACGTTTAACTCTGACTAATGCATCTAACCTACACATCCCTAAGCAATATGGACAATTTAGCCCATGGCCAATTTACCTAACCTGCACATCTTTGGATTGTGGGAGGAAACTGGAGCACCTGGAGGACACACACAGACATGGGGAGAATGTTCAAACTCCACATACTCGCCCGAGGCTGCATTTGAACCTGGGTCCCTGGTGCTGTGAGGCACCAGTGCTAACCATTGAGCCACTGTGCTGCCCTTGTAAAAGCTCCTACAGTTACGTTAAAAGGAAAGATGAGTTAGGAGAGTTTATATTGGGGAATAGAGAAACGGAAGAGAAGCGATGATTACTTTGTGTCTGTTTTTCCTGTGGGTAATAGAAGACGTTTTCCAGAATTAGAGATTCAAGTGACTGGGGAGGATGAGGAAAATACAGAAATTATAAAAAGATGTACTGAAGAAACTATTGGGATTGAAAGTTGTAAAGTCCCCAGGACCTGATGGTCCACCTCCCAGAAGTTGAAGATGATGACGACTGACTGTAATAAAGGCATTGGAGTCATCTTCCAAAAATTCCTTTGATTTTGAAAGGTTTCCAGCAGATTAGAAACGCACAAATATTGTCAACATTTATCAAAGGAGCAAGGAAGAATACAGGGGACTGCCAACATAGAAAAACAACCTTGCGTCAGTTGTAGGGATAATGCTAGAATCTATCATAAAGGTTCTGATAAATGGACACTTGGACAAAAATGATGGAAAAGAGTGTTTGACAACATTGTTGGAGATTGTTTTGAGGACAATGCTAATAAAATTGATAAAGGGGAGTTGAAGGATGTAGTATATTGAGATTTTCACATGGCTTTTGAAATGTTCCCCCACAGGAAGTTGGCTAGCAAACATTAAAGTACATGGTAGAGGACGTAATGTACTGTCATTGGCTAGCACGCAGAAAACTAAGAAATGGAATAAATGGGAAATTCTCATTGGCAGACTATGTTGGGTGGGGTACCGCTCCAACTGTTCACAATAAATATCAATGATTTGGATATGGGGACCAAATGCAATATTTTCAAATTTGCCGATGATGTAAAGTTAAGCAGAAATTTATATTGTGAGGAAGAAGTAAACTTTTTCTGGAGGATTTTGACAAGGTTACTGATTGGAGAAGAACATACAATCTAATGTAGAAAAATGTGAGATTATTCACTTTGGTAGGAAGAACAGATGTGCAGAGTATTCCTTGAATGAGATATTGGAAATTGTAGATATGTAAAGAGACTTGAGGGTCCTTTTCAATAAGTTGATGAAGGCTAACATGTAGCTGTAGCAAGCTATTAGGAAGGCAAATGGAATGTCAACTTTTATTATAAGATTTGAGTGCAGGAGTAGTGAAGTCTTGTGATAATTGCATAGGAGCTTGGATAAACTGCACCTGGAGTGCTCTGCACTTTTGGTCTCTTTACCTCAGGTAAGGTATTATTACCATTGAGGGGTGCAACAAAGATTGTTTCTGGGATGGCGGGACTGTATTGTGAAAGAGATTGAGCAAACTGGGCCCGAATTCTTTTGAATTTTGAAGAATGAGAGGTTGTCTGAATGAAACTTACAACACACTTAAAAGGAATACACAGAATAGATGCTGGCAAGATATTTCCCCTGGTAGGGAAGCGTAGAACCAGGGGCACATAATTTAAAAACAAAGGAGATGCCATTTAGGACCAAGATGAGGAGAATATTTTTCACTCCAAAGATTGTGAACCATTCTGATTCTCTTCCCCACAGGACTGTGAGAGCTCAATTTTTGAATACATTTAAAATAGAGTTTGATTATAAATGGCATAAAAAGTTATGGGGATGGGATGGATAAAGGCATTGAAGTGTTCAGTAAGCCATGATTTCAAGGCAGAGCAGGCTGCAAGGCCTTCTCTTGTTCCTGTGCTTTTATGATGAAGTATATTAGACATTGCCTTCCCCTTTGGCACCTGGATAACTATCTGTGTTACCTTGACTGTTGCCTATTGGCACCTGGATAACTATCTGTGTTAACTTGACTGTTGGAATTAGTTTGCATCTCTTCAGTCTACATTTAATGGACATATGTTCTTGAAAAATCCAGTTGCCATACATTTGTGTACATACTTTACATTCAGAAGTTATCTTGTGTGAATTGTCTGTTGATTTCTGAAATGGATTGAAACTTTTTCTGAAAGGTTACATTGGTGTTAATGGTTTGCACATATCAAACATGTCCCATTTAAAATTTTGTGCCTCTGTTAATTTAGTCCTGCAGGCTTCCCAAAGAGAAGAAAAGAGACTTCGGGTTGAAAATGCAAAGTTGAAGAAGGAAATCGAGGATTTAAAACAAAATCTCATTGAAGCAGAAATCCGTAATGGAGGTAGGCCTTTATACCACTAAGGAAGTTATAAATATAAGCAGTACATGCATTTGAATGGTAACTGAATGATGAAAATCCACTTTGGTACACTGATACTTAATGAATAATATGTCCTGTTTATCTTTTGTTTGCAAAATCACCATGATCACCTGGAGCTTACTTGATTGCCTTTGGAGAGAAATTTCCTAAAGCCTGTTTACTACTTTGGCCTTTGCTTATGGCTTTTCCCAGGAGATGTGATGGTTATGTGAGATAGCATGATGAGAGAAGTTACAGCCTTGCAAAGCGTGACAAGCTGAATGAGCAAACTGATCTTTAATAAAAGCAATGGGCTGAAAATACCAAACAGGCCTGGCAGCATCTGTGGACAGAGAAACAGAATTAATATTTGAGATTGCAACCTTTAATCAGAAGGTGATGTTTTCCTGTCCTTTTTACAGATATTCCTATGTAAATAGTATTTCTATTTCAGAGCAGGTTGGTTTGCAAGAGACTACAATAATCAGATTCTTCAGAGCTGTTTGTTCAAAACTTGTCCATTCTGAATGAGTCTTTACTAATGAATAAGATTCAAGTTGTAGCGAAAGTATGTTGACTTTCTCCCTCACTCAGACTTAACTGGACATGAAAGAAATGCCATGATGTAAATTATAGAAATGTTGACTTAAGTTTTTGTATTTTTGGGCTTATCAGAAACTTGCTACAAGAGAAAAGCAAAATACTGATTTTTGCTATTTCATTTAAGTTGTTAATTTCTCATAGCTTCAGTGTCCATTTTATTAATTCTGTTAAATTCTTCTAAGCTAAGTAGCATTTTGATAAGGACAAAAAGGAAGCTGTGACAGGGTGAGATAGGGAAAGTAGAAGGAACAACGGTCACCCTCCCACAGCCAAAGAGACTGGGGATTAGACAAGAAAAGGAACAAAGTCTAATACAGCTGTGCTGCTGACTGCAAGCAAACAAAAGGAAACTACAATGAAAAGGAAACACCGACTATGAGTTTCCTTGTTTAAAGCCATTCTCTCTGCTGAAAGTTACATATCCTTAAAGGTTAACCAGCTTGTGCCAGTTTTGTCATGGCATGTTTACTGTGTTCTTTTATAAGCATAGAACTGAAGTCCTAATCTTTTTTTAGCAAATTGCAGATCTTTAATGAGTGTTTTTTTTTCTCTTTTTAACTTTTTCCCAACTCTTGATCTTGAAAAATGTTCTCGTCGTTTGTCTTAATTTCTGTTGCTGTTTTCTAAAATCCATAAATTTCTACTTAGCCAGTGTCAGCCCCATTTTATGCTTTTATCAAATTGTTCTTAATGCTGGTGTTTGCTATCCTTAGCTTGGTGTTTAAATTACTTAATTTCTCTGAAACTTTTACCTGAAGCTTGAGCTTCATACTTTGATTAGTGGCAAATTCGAAGTGTTGGACATTTGAGCCAAATAATTAATGTTTAAATGGAAGAGGGTTCTTTTTGTTTATCATTTGCTAATGAATTAAATGTTAATCACAGAAGATATATTCTTATCAAATTTAGCAAAAAAATTTCATGATCTCTCTTATTTTGATTCAAATTATAACAGGTAGTTTTATTTTCTTAATCAACTTTTTGTATTCAGAAAAGCATCAACAATTTAACTAAGTTCTTAAATGCTACACCTACTTCTCACTCAAGCATCCTTCTTTCATATAATCATTGGTTTGATTGCAGTTTCTGGACTACAAAATGTCTAAACTGTTAGAAGAGGAACACATTTATTGTAACTAATTTTTGATCTTGCTTACTGAAACCAAAATTGAGAAAAAAATTATAATGTCTTTTAAGATAACCCAAAACACTTAATGACCAATGAAGTTTTTTTTCAGTGTAGTCTTTGATTTTACACTGGGAAACACAACAACCAAATTATGCATAGCAGGACCCCAACCAATGTGTTTTAATATTCAATTCGAGATGATTGCTGATCAGAATTCTGGAAGAACTCTGAATGCTGCAAGTGAATCTTTTACATTCATCTGATTAGACAGGTGAGGGTTAAGTTTAATGATTCATTTGTAAATCTGCACTTCCAACGGTGTTCCATACCCTCGACTATTCTGAAATGTCAACTTAGATTATGTCCTCAAATCTCTGGAGTGGGGTTTGAACCTATCAACTTGATTCCGAGCCTCCACTGACAATGGTGTTAAATTTGAAAACAACATTGTCTTTGATCTTCCAAATGCGCTTTTTAGTTTGTTATAACTAAAGTTCCCTGGCCAGTTGTTCAGTGGATGAGGCCGGCTCTCCTGCTGAGTCAACTGCTGTCTTGGATGACTTTTAGTAATCTATTAATTAGTTTTCTGATCTTCTGATCCTTCTGGTAATCAAGTTCATCTCCCAGATCCTTTCCTTATGTTCCATCATAATTTGTGCAATGCATCTGTTTCACATCACTTGACTCTTTTGTCTCCTCAGGATGTCTTGCAATATATCATACAGTTACCCAGACAACTAATGATGATCATTGGAGATAATTGTAAAATAATATTTCCACTCTCCTGGGCTTTTGTCCATTTGTGAAAAAACGGATTTATCTCAGCTGGCAAGAAATGTTTTATAACTCATTCATTCTTTTAGATCTGGAATACCATCTTGATTTAATCATGCTTATTGCATTGATGTCTTTCATAAAATACGTGTAAGTTTGATTTAGACTAAAACAATTCAATCCCACTATATTTTACTCAAAACAACTGAAGGAAAGCTACTAACTGTGACAGTTGAAAAGCATCAATTGCCTTCCTGCTCATCCAGCAACTACTGGTCATTAGTCTCATTAACATCCTGAATCCTCCCCCTTTAACGTCTTGTCGACATTGTTGCTAAAGGTTCCCACTTCTGCTTTAACACAAATCTCAATGATAAAGAAAGAGGAACATTTTATATAATGTCTTTCATGATTGCATGACATATCAAAGCGGTTATAGCCAATTTGTTCATAGTCAGCTCTGGCAAATGCTGCTTGATAATGGCCAGATAATCTGATTTGATTATAGTGTCCAGGACAACTGGATAACAAGGAACATCAGCATATAAGCCCAAAAGCAGCTTTAGCCTGTTCCAGTGTCATTTTGTGAGCTGTTTCCGTATACCCATCATTGTTCCACATGTTTTTAAATCTTGGTTAAGCAAAGTCAATTAACCTCAGAAGAGTGGTAGAGTGGTAGTAGTGTCCCTATCTCTGGGGCAGAAGACCCACATTCAAGTCCTAGTTTCTTCAGATTGTACCACAAAGTATATGAGCAGGTTGATTAGAAGTATTTAAGATTTTCACTCAGATTTTAAATTAACTATTTATCTAGCATCAATTGACATTTACCAAGGAGAATTACAATCATCTGCCACCCTTTGTTTAGAGGAGTATTTCATTTTTGGCCTTGTTTCTGTTCTTTGACTTCATTCTTCTTAAGATTCCCCAACAAATGGAAGTAATTTCTCTCTTTAACCTATTTATTGCCCTAAATGTCTTTAAAAACTTTGATCATGTTACCATTTAATGTTCTAATTTGCAAGGATTTCAAGCCTATCTTTGTGATTTCTTCTTATGATGTAACTTTGGAATCCAGGTATCATGTTGAGAGATTTGTAGTGCAATCTGTGCACACTGTATAGAGTGTACTGTACAGAACCACTCAAAAACTTGGAACTAAGGCTTTGTATAGCTAAAGCATGACTTCTATTTCCTTGTCTTTATATCTAGAAGATTGGAATATCAGCATTCCTTTAATCTTTTGATGATTTTCTATATCTGTTCATGGTGTTCTGACGTATACATCAGGATACTTATGTCTTTGTGAACCTCCAGCTTTTTGCCATTTACAATGTACTTTATTTTCCACAGTTTTGCCCATTCATTTAATCTATTAGTGTCTGCTTGATAGCTTATGCTTTCTATTACAGCCCTTACTTGATAAGTAATTTTGTAAATGTAGCTTTCTGTTCCATCATCTCTCCAAAACACTGAAGTCTGAAAGTAAAATTCTTGAAGCTCATAATATCTTATGCCTGAGGTATAGATCTTATGCTTCCTGTTAGTAAAACAGTTTAAATTCATGTTTTCTGATGAATGCCATTACGATGGGACCACATTTATCATATTTGGAGTAAGTGTTTCAAGATTTTTCAGTTATCCATAGTAACTTGTCAACTCCTGAAATCTATAAATGAAAGATGCTATATCTGTGTCATTCATGTTGATTTCTGTAACATCTAACATAAAAATGTTTAAATTCCAGTCAAACGAGTTCCAGTTCCAACAGCAGCTTCAGTTCAGTCCTGTTCTGCAGCATCAATGTCTCCAACAACTGCACTGGATACTCCACCTGCAACTGAACAGAGACCAGAAGTGAGTGAAAACAAGAAAAAAAAAGACAAACCGGATAAGAAGCCAGACAAGAAAGGTATTTTGAGCAGTCTGTGTGCTATAATGTGATATTAAAGTGTCGATTGAAAAACTTGGTTAAGTATTCACTAGATTAAAGAAAAGTTAAAAGGAAAAGTATTCAATGTTTATTGCACTTTATCACATTGTTAGACACCCCAAAGAACAAGTAGAAGGAAAAGGAGAGGATGCGAAGATGTGGTCAAAGTGAACATTCTGGGAGGGGTTCTTAATTTGAGGACTGTCAAAGTTTAGGGAGGACTTCCTTAAGATCCTAATGTGTGAGTGAATCACAAAGCACCAGCAGTAAATGGAAGAAGCAGGCAGCATGTGTGCAGATTGTATGCAAAAGTATTATGATAGAGGAGACCACCAACATAGTGGGTCACGATATTGGAGAGATTTGAAAAGGAGGAGGAAAGTTTTGAAATCCTGGGGCTTGTAGATGTGATATAGGTTTTAGCCTCTCAACTCAGGATCATATCCCAAACCAAATAATTGACTTAAGTAAGCATTTGGAAGAATCAGCAACTAGAGAATGGAGTTTCTGGTAGAAGTTATAATAAAAAGATATTGGGTTTGTCATTGCTAATCAGGCAGAATAATGACAGTTGTGGATGATGGTAGCAAGGTGAAACTGAATATAATCGAGCAGCATAGGGTGAAAGTGGCTCAGTGGTTAGCACTGCTGCCTCACAGTGCCAGGGACCTGAGTTTGATTCCACGCCTGGGGGACTATCTGTCTGCATGGAGTTTGCACATTCTCCCCATGTTTGCATGGGTTTCCTCCAGGTGCATTGGTTCCCTCCCACAGTCCAAAGATGTGCAGGTTAGGTGGATCAGCCAAGGGAAATGAAGGGTTACAGGGATAGGTTAAGGAGCTGGGTTTGGGTGGGTTGCTGGTCGGTGTGGACTCGATGGGTCGAATGGCCTGACGCAAGGTAGGGATTTTATGATTCATAAGAGCTGCTTAGATTTAATTTCAGCAAGAGTATTTGCAACAACTGAAACTGGAATTTGAACAAACTTGGCTTTGGTGTCAGGAAGTCTTGTAATGCAAACCAGGTATGGACTTTGAACCAGTGGAATTGTGTGGATTCTAAATTTATATGATACACTGATGTGCACTGTGAATGCACCCTTCAATTCATACTGATGCAAGGACAGATATCAGAATGGACATATTAGGAAGAAAGAACTGGATGTAGAGGCAGATATTGAGTACGAGCACATCCTGTTTGAGCAGAATGAGGTGTATCTAAAAATTACCTGCAAACCCAGTGAAGTTGTACACAGGACTACATACATGCTAAACTGCAGAGTTAAACCTTAATCCCATAACCACTGAATCAAATCAAAGCTCTGCAGTCTTGTCGCATATAGCTTTGAATGACAATTAAATAACTAATGGGTCTCAATTGCGATGAATCCAAGCTTGAAAATGTCAAGTGCACCCCCTTCCTGCGATCCTCATTATCACAGAAACTGTCGTCAGTCAGTTTGATTTATTGCACGTGATATCAAAATACAGTTAAGAACACAAATAGTTATTGTGTTAAAGACTTGTGCGCTTGAACCAGCTGCATCATTGAGTGAACCTGTTCCAGTAGGGTTACGGCATCACTTCAGTGATTGACAGTAGACAGAACTCAAGTTCTGCCAGTAGGCAGGTAACGGACTCAATTGAATTTTCCACATTCTTTGTGAAGTGGGACAGTTGTCAGAAAATGGGGAGAATTGTCCAGGTAATTATGCAACTAATATTTGCTGAACATCATTCAACTCTAGACTTCATTACAGCCTTTGCCCACTGTGAATTTCAGAGGTGTGGTGAACATATCTGACATTGACCAAGGGTTGCATTGAAACCCCTCATAAAGTTGAAGTCAATGGTAATTGTAATAGGCTGGAGAATTTCTCTACTGTCTGGGGGCTTAACTGGCACAAAGAAAGATCATTGTGATTTTTGAAGGTCAATCATCTCAAGCTTTGATACTGCATGGCAGTATCTAAGAGAGAATTAATTTTTAGCTGCTTTCTCAATTCTGTAACAGTATGATCCTTACAATTATACAATATTCAGTCTTATTTGCAACTCTGTTCATCCCTGCGTGCCAAAAGACTTGGAAAATGTCTAGGCTTGGGAGATGTATAATCTAGATATTGCTTGCCATTAATGTTAGGAAATATATTTCCAACAAGAGGATCTAAGCACGTGCATTTCATGTTAAGTGATGTTATCATCATTAAGTTCCCTGCTATTCTACAAATCACCACTGACCCAAAACTTCACTGAACCAGCCATATATAAATGTAATCGTGACAATAGCCGGGCAGAGGCTTGACTGGGAAATTTTGTCAATGACCTCACCGCCTGTCTCAGCTTTTTCACCAACTACAACAGACAAGTTAGGGACATGAAGGAATACTGTCAATTTGCCTGGATGAGTGCGGTTCAAGCAATACTCAAGATCCTTAAAACCCTGTTTGGTTTGTGCTGCATTCACCACCTGACCATAACAATGCCGTTTACGGGATGCACTACATTGAGGCAAAAAGGTTTCTTCAACAGTGTCTCCCAGAATTCTGATATCTGTCACAGCAAGAAAAGGCAGCGGACATAGGAGATTCATGACTCTTCTGGAAGTCAAATGCCATTTTGACCTGGAAATAGTTTGCCTTTCCGAAAATTTATGTAGCAGCTTCTCATCAGGGCTGTGTGTGTATTTTCACACTGTGGACTGCAGTTGTTCAGAAAGTGGCCCAACACCACGTTTAAAAGGCAACTAGGGATGAGCAACAAATGTCAGTCTTGTCAACAACACTGTCGTCCTGTGAATAAATTTTTTAAAATCCTGCTGATTGAATACTTGGATAAGGAGCCTTGAGAGCCTTCTCTATAGAAATACATATATTGTGTGACTAGAGATAAAATTGTAATTCATTCATTCCCTTTGTTCATAATAGATTCATACCAAAATTAAATAAATTTTATATTATTGTGCTTTAACATGTAAAAATTAAGACTCTGCTTGAAAGTGAGTACAATATTCATTTTTTTTTAAAATTTGGCAATGTTTGTTTCCATTGGAGTACATTTTAAAATCCCGCCATTTATTTCTGTAGCATTCCCCTACCACCCCCAAGCCTCTCCACCCTCACTTTTATTGGAAATAATAATCCGGTTGGCACCAAAACAATGAGACTAAAGCTGTTGTTAATAGAATAGAAGAGGATCTTTATGTGGAGCCAGTTATCTGATGTGGAGCCAGAATTCCAGCATTTTAACAGGATATTGGGGGAATTCTTACTTGTTTCTGTAGTCAAATACAGATGTTTCAGATAGCTCTCAATTTGAAATAAAGAGGATAGAGATTGAATAGGAAACACATTTGTTGAATGTGCATGCAGCTGTATGTTGACAGTTTGTTCACATGGATACCAAATTGCATTGTTCTCTAATTTTGGTGCAAAACTAATGCACTGACTAGATTGCTTAATCGACATAAAGAGCACTGTTCCATACTGCTGCATTTAATTTGCTTAACAAAATGAATAGCTAGTGGCTATAGACTTTTGATATTCATGCAAATAAAATCTCTTTTTACATACATTAGATTAACGAATAAAAAACATTTCAAATGTTTGTAATATATAATCATTGCATGTTTTTTTTAAAAAGCCCTTGCAAACATTGGTTTTTATAAAGATTGTTAAGTTTTAATTCTATGCACAAACAAATAAATTTGGTAATGAATTTGTTTTCACTCATTAGAAACAGCATTTGGAAACAATGGGAATTAAAATTGTGTAACTGCTTATAATATCTGGACAGGAGGTGAGAGGAGATATGTACCAAGGCCTTTTGTCAATTTACTATTAACTTAGCTGTAAAAATAGGAAACACTAGGAAAGACTCAGTTACCATTGTGCAATAATGGACTCTGTTTAAGTCCACAAATGCGCCAACCATTTTATGCACAAGATCCCATAGATAACAAATGAATTGTGAACAATTCATTAGCTATTGAGTCTGTTGGTAGAAAGACGAATGTTTTATCAGGTCAGAGATCTCCCCTATTACATAGAATGACATTGGTCAGGTAAACATAAAAGATTCAATGTGACTCAGTTTCATTTCTCTTGAGGGTGAAAAATTGTATTGACTAAAGTACAAGCCAAGATTATGTCCTTGAGTCCAAGAAAGTACTGCAAAGAGTTTACATTCACAGCTGAAGAGAAGTGCAGGAAATTAGTTTCAAATCCTTAATCGCAGTTAGTATGATGAGCACTATATAAATTATTTATTCTCACTGAAAGCTGTTCAAGGCCATGTGTTTCATAATTCACATCCACAAATTTGTGAAAACTTTCATTTCATGTATCTGACCATGTTTGGGAGAACACAATCTAAGAAGTCTTTGTTCATGTCCTGCTGTTCAACTATTCTGTCCAACAGTCTGCACAGAAACTAACTACTTCCAGAGGACAAACTTGGTGCACATTAAGTTTGCCTCTCTCAAGCATACAGGAATTAAAGTCAGATAGCATTATAGGACTTGCTGATTGAACTTGTCTGTGGGTTATTGTTAATATTATCTCCTTGCTGGATTGTTCTGAGTGTATTGGTTCTGTGTTAGACAGGGAGTCCTCATGTGATGTGAAATCAGGGCAGCTAGGGACAGGCAATAAATCCTGGCCCAGACAGCAATGCCCATATGTGGTGAGTAAATGAAAATAAAAGCTTTTCAAAGACAGGAGAAATTAGGTCAATAATTGTCTTGAATTAACGTCAAGTCATAAGTGTATATTCCACAGAAATTGGTAATATTTCCAAGAATTATGAAGATTTTGGGGTGGGGCATGTGGAAAACACCTGTACACATGTCTCAATCATGCTGTCTGGAACTGCTGGCTAACAGTCAGAAAACAGACATTTTGTGAAGAATTTCCTTTGCCGTATGAAGTTAATCAACTTCCAGTTGCTGACATTGTGAATGGGAAGAAAGACCCATAAATCACAGCTGAACTTGGAACAATGTTGGATGATGATGCTTTTTATAACTTCATGGAGAAGATTAATTACTTTTAATTTTATAGTATTCTCCTGAGCCCTACCTCGTCCTCAAAGCTTTAACTAATCTTATAGTCAAGTCCTCAGAATGCATTGCCAAGGCCAACTCTGTGTATTGTGACTTTTCGGGAACAGAAGTTTTTTTTTCTTTAGTGTTCTAATTGGCCATCTTAACCTGAAATATTAGCTGTTTCTCTTCACAGACAATGTCTAACCTGCTGCAAATTTGCATCATTTTCTGTTCTTATTTCTGATTTCCAGCACCCATAGCACTTATTTTTGGGTTGGGGATTTTTTTTCATTGGCTTTTTGTTTGTATTTATAATGAGCCTGAAACTATTAAGTGTTCCTATTGGAATTTGAATTATATTAACGATATGACTGGTCATATCTCATCTTTGCAGTAATTAATTATCTATTTTTAAAAACTTTTCTTTTTACAGATGACTGTATAAAACATTTAGAATTATCTGTCGATTTTAAAATTTCTATTAACACACAGGAACCCCCATAGTGATTTTGTTTGTTCCTTATGATTGCTGTGCCACATTTTAGTTCCCACGCCTATTAAGGGCTTGAATTCAAATTAAAATTTGGGTGGTCTTAATCTGCTTCCTGATAACTGGTCAGCTGTGGTGTGTGTTTTTGGAAGGCATTCAATTTTGAAATGTAAAGCTCTTGTGGTTTAATATTTTATTTGAATTTGAATGTGGTGAAATGTTTGGCTCAGGGCTTCCCAAACTGTGGGTCATAACCCCTGTGGGGTTGCCAAACAAAAGTTTGGGTGCACACGCTGTCAAAACCAAGGTGAGTGCCATGGAGCTTTTTTTAGCTGAATGTGTGCTTGGCCAAACTACCTGATTTGTGTGGCAGAAATGTGGAAAAGTAGCTAGTATTAGATTTAAAAACTGCAGAAAACAAAATTTGGCACCGCATTTCCGACAAGCCTACACTGATAAGCCTTTCTCTCCCCCTCACCCCCACACACATACACAAGTCCTCTAGTGCTATCACAGGTCTCCACCAATCCTGGTCTCGTCTCCCATCGCCTTCACCCTCCTCCTAATCTCTCAAGCCTCTTTCCCTACCTGTAAACTATTCTTTAAAGGACTAGGAACATGGCAAATTTCCAGCTCCACAATGGGGTTTGTGCAAATAAATTTGGAAAGGGTTAGTTTATTTTTATTTTCTTATCTTTCAAAATAAATAACTTGGTGTTCTATCATGTTATCATTCTTAGCAAAGGTTGTAATTTTTTCATTTCAAGCGTGCTTAAATTATTAAAATATTTGTTTTACAGTGCTCCCCATTTATGAACTGGAAATGTTTTGTTGTAACATGTATAAGTTAGCAAGTGTTCCCTTAGAATGATGAATACTTCCATAATGTGAATAATTATTTGCAAATTATCTGTGTGTGTGTGTTTGTGTATCAATTTGTAGAAAAATTATGACTATATTCTTCTAATTTATTAACAAGTACTTCAGACAAGATGTTGATGTTGGTGAGTAGAGGAGGGTGAAGAATGAGTTCATATAATCTTTACAGTGGAAAGAGTTGAATTGAATTGAAAGTTGTTTTCAATTCTTGGATAGTTAAGGATCATAGTCCGTACATTTGCAAACAAAATAAATTTCTCTGCTCGATATAGTTGTCATGTTTTACTGATTTGTTATAGAAGACACTTCAGTTATGAAAAGGTATTATATGGTATCAGTATTCAGAAGGTTCAAGTAGATAGTTTTTTTGCAAACAAAATAAATTTCACTGCTGGTTGAAATGTTGACATTGATTCTTCTTAAATTTGAAGGGGAGAAGAAACAGACCACAGGAGGTGGCGATGATTCCAAACCAGTTGACGTTTCTCGTTTAGACCTGCGTATTGGACGTATCATCACTGCTAAAAAGCACCCTGATGCTGATTCACTCTATGTGGAAGAGGTTGATGTTGGAGAAGAAAAGCCAAGAACTGTTGTCAGTGGACTGGTGAACCATGTGCCCATAGAGGAGGTAATCTGACTAAAAGCACTGCAATACTCGGAGTCAATTGTATGAAGATTGCCCTGCATTAATTCCTGTAGCTGAACTGTTTCTACATTAGCTAGGCAGCAACCATTATGGTTAGCTGGGTATAAAGTTTGGTAAAAGTCTAATATTTAATAAATCATGCTTTGTTATTTTTTCAGGCAGCAGGTGGGCTTAGATAGTTGAACAAATGCAATTAAGTAGATATGAGCTTGAATTTTCAGCTTAAATTTGGACAAGTCTAAAGTGGGGTGGGGAGGGTTGCACAATAAAATGTTTTAAATCCCTCTGTTGTTTTTCTTCTTCATTTCTGATGGTCAATTGAAGTGCCTTCCTATTTTTTCAATGTTACTGTTTCCATTTGAGTTCATTCCTTTTCTTATTGGCATAGTGCAATGTTTTAACTGAACGTTGCACTGTTTGATTTTATAGATCACTTCACAAAACAGTGTTAGCTAAGTTTACTACAACTTGCCTGTCTATGAATACAAACTTCTGCGCATTTGCTTACTTGAGAAAGTGAACCAATTTTGGATTTGACTCAGCTGTTTAGTGCAAGAGATAGTTGAGCTGGAGTCAATAACCATAGTCATTCTCTTTAAAAGTTTGGGTCAGACTGTAGCTTGAGAAAGAAAGGAATTGTCCAGTAATTGTTTTATCCTGCTCAACTAAATCCTCAAATTATTCTCTCAATTATAAAGCAGACTTTTATGTGCAGAACAAAATCTAGAGCGCAACAGGCAACTGAAATTTACTAATGCATCAGTAATGCGAATTACTGCTTTAATCTTCTGCAGGTCCTTTTGGTTCTGCTGGTACTACCCTTGTTATATTTTATAGTGCTTGAAATTACTAGTATGTGTGGTATCATCTATTTGCAGGTAGATCTTCAACATGGAGAAATTGTTTTTCAGTACTTACCAGTTTGTTCCACTTTATTTCACATGTTTTACATTGTCTGCAGATGTGCTGTTGTAAAAGAAGAAATCCAAAACACATGCTCAGCAAGTTTGTGCTGGATATGTTTGTCTTTGAAAAATCTGTAATTCTGATAATAGCACACTCTGAAATCTTCTCTTTATTGTGTAATTATAATTGACTGTACTAATTTCATTAATTAAAACTAGAAATTATGTCCTCAGGATTCATTTTATGTGCAGTAAACTTCTTGGATTTCTTTATTTTGTCAAAAAATTCATGCATTCTGGAAACAGTTCAGAGTCTTCTAAACTAAAAACTGTCAATCATTTCTGATTAGCGGCACAATAATGAGGTATATTTTTTATCCTCACGTTGAACTGGTGCTTGCATATTTTCCACCCATAAGTCTCCTGAAAGTGCCAACTTTCTCACGCACAAATAAGTTTTGTCAGAAACAGATGCACATCAAATTGAGAGAATCTGTCAATTTTTTTCTTCTGGGTATCTATTCGCAATAGTGCTGACAGATCTTTTGTAAAGGTGTTGAATGTTTAATTGTCTGTGATAGTTATTTGTTGTGGTCAAGCATCAGTGGTGATCCTTGCTTCACAGGCATGATATAGCCAACATCCTTGCATTAACAGCACTGTCTTTTTCTCGTGGCAAAAGCCACACAATGCACTACAAATTAGTTCATCCATTGGAAAAACTTGCTTTGCTCTGTTCTGCACTAATAATTATCTCTTCCCTTATATAGGCAAGCACTGCTTAGCTATTTTATCATATACAAGGAATGTATTGAATTTTGTTGCTTCAAGCAGCTCTTCTGAACCTATAGTGTATATTTCGGATGAAATTATTTGGCTTTGACTGTGCAGCAAGCTTGATTGTGCTCTTTGCCTGCCTCTGTATAATTTCTCAATATAGTTAGAGATATTTTCTAATCGACTTATTCAGAGATATCATTACACCCCACTGGAGGAGTTTGGACTTGAATCCAGACATCTTGGTTCAGAGATAGGGACACCACCACTGCACTACAAGAGCCATCTCTCAATTTAGTTTGATATGCTGAGACACTATCAGTTTCACATGACCCAACCAGTGCTGGAAAGCCAAGTGATTGTCTACCTTTGGTTCACTGTATCTATGCCTGTGGTTTTTGTGTTTTGCAATATTACAGTAGATTTCCGATATGGCTTTTTGATGTGGATTAAGTTACTGAATGCCACCAATATCTATGGCAACTAGTTGTACTGATCCTGTCTTGGGTTAGCTCTGTTTCCCAATCTCACTCAGGGCCTTAACAACTACACAAATTGTTGTTCAATCATTTCAGCATTGTTTCCTGCTATATAGGGCGTCCCTGATAAATGAACATCCGACCTTTGAACGCTCATTTTTAGGAGTGCAATCCAAAACAGGGGTTTATATTTAAACACCTGAAGTGCGAACATTTCCTGTACTTAGGAACATCTGCTTTACGTTGTCCTGCATTGTATTCTAACTTGTGTATAAATTGCCTTGAAAGCGGGCTTCAGGACAGAATATGTTCACAACTCAGGGACTGCCTATAATTCTCTAGATGTCCTTTCTTGCAGCCCAAATGTATCAACTAGGCATATTGATGGCCAAGGAACCCCTCTTATCCCTAAAATAGCATAACCAAAGAGAGGGTAAGCAGACAATTCAGCCCATCATATGTTCTGGCATTAAGTAAGATTATGTTAGAATTTTATCAAAATCTATCCATATGCTTTAATTCCTTATCATTTTGTACCTTTGTCTAGCAATAATTAGAACATAAAACATTACAGTGGAGTACAGGCTCTTCAGCCCCTGATGTTGCACTGACCTGTGAAACCAGTCTGAAGACTATCTAACCTACACTATTCCATTTTCATCCACATGTCTATCCAATGACCATTTAAATGCCCTTAAAATTGGCGAGTCTACTACTGTTACAGGCAGGGCATTCCATGACCTTACTACTCTCTGAGTAAAGAAACCACTTCTGACATTTGACCTATATCTATCACCCCATTTGCCACCTCTCAGCCCAGTTCTGCAGCTTATCTTATCTATGTCCCTCTGTAATCTGTAACATTCTTCTGCACTGTCCACAACTGCACCTACTTTAGTGTCATCCGCAAATTTACTAACCCATCCTTATATACCCTCTTTCATGTCATTTATAAAAATGACAAACAGTGAGAATGTGCATCATTCCACAGAGAAATCTTAATTCTTGGATAATGACAGTTAAATGCTTAACAAAACTGATGAGAATTCCATCCTTCCAGAGATGCTTCGGAAGGAGGATACCAGCGCATCTGAGTATGCAGTGCAGCAGCTGCAGCTACAGGCTAGGTGAATGCAACATTCTTTGCTGCTTCTGCTCCAGCTCCGCTGTTGAATGTAACAAAGCCATCTAGCTGTTTTGATGTTAGCTTGATCAGTGAATCTTCATATCCCTTAAATTATTGAAAGTCAAGGTAAAGCTCAACGTGGTTTAATGTCCATAGGAAGGCTACTGACAAAAAGCGTACTGACCTCCTCTTCACTGTTGTTAGCTTCTTCACTTTTCATGCTCATGATTGGGGAACTCATTGAATCTGTTGGATCAGGTTGTAGAGGGGCAGGCTATGGCCCAAAGGTGTGCTTTACCTGTGAATGGAGAAACTAGAGAAGATGTTAACTGTTAAAAGTATCTTTGCATTTCCTCTCTCATTCCTTCCTTGCCAAGGTGGTTATTAGTATGAAGACAGTCACACATTTAACTACACTAAATTGTGTCTGCCTATTTCAACCGTCTTTGAATTCTTGAAATCTGTTACTCTGTTCACTATTTATGACATTATCAAGTTTTATACAATCCATAAACTTCTAAATTGTACTGCCTAAACAATTCAGTCAGTTATAAAAAACAATAATGGTCCTAAAATCAAACTCTGGGATACCTCATTCAGGTTATTCAAAAATTATTTTCCTTAAACAAATTGATGCTTGGCTAATGTGAAAGCTGTCAGAAAAAGTATTTCAAATGTCTGGAACAGCAAGAAAATAACAAAATGTTTCCCGTATTTTAGCAATTGAAGAGGCAGTTTCAGTTCAGATTTAAATCTCAAAAATGAGTGGGAAACAAATGTTGCATATTTTAAAATGTTCTCCAAATGAAACTTCCCAAATAAAACAATCTGAATTACAGTGACAACTTTGGTGAGATCAACATTCTTTGAATTTGCAATATGAAGGGGACCAATGAAGTCTTAACAATAATTAACAGAATTTAAGCAGCTCAGCCTCAAGTTCTGATATTCTCTAAAATTTCAGCGAAGCATCAAACTCAAAATGCACTCTCCTTTTTGTGAACACTTTGTATTAAAACCACAGCAGCAAAGATATTTTAATACAATCATTTTAATACTCTCTGGCCCAACTGTTTTGTTTTAAACAGGCATTGTAGAATTTCAAATAAATCAGGGGCTCAAGACACTGAATCAATTTGTTTTTAAGGTTACAAGTTTGATAATTTTAAAAAGGACAATTTCAATGTAAAAACAAAATCTACCCCATAGCTCACAAAACACATTGAATTGAGATCCTGATTCAAACAAGGCAAAACAGTTACTTAAAAGGATTTTCTGAACCAGGATTTTAACAAACCAAAATTTTTAAACATCAAACACACTCCGCATGGCACAATTTACATTGAAACTTTCCCTTTTCAACCCAAGTATTAGTACAGCCTTAATTTCAGTGTTTTCCTTTTTTTTGTATTCTGTCTCTGGAATTACACTTATAAAAAGAGAGAGCCCTCACAGCTGACCACAAGGCGCCACAATCCAAGCCACTGTCTTCCCCCAGATCAAAGACTTGCAGAGCCTCAAAGTTCACCACTCAGGGACTTTAACCCCTTTCTCACTTTACTCCTCATGGAGGCTTGAATCCCACTTAAACGCAGAGAACCCTAATCCCACTTAAACGCAGAAGGCTCGAAGCTCAAATCAACTCATCCCAGAGGACTCTAACCCCATTACCATGCAGAAGACTCAATGGTCAAGCCCTGATTTTAAGATTAAGTCCTCTTGTCTTAAATCCCCTCCTTCCAGCAGTGGAATTAGTTTCGTTATCTTGCCCATCTCATTTTTTTAATCCAAGTACCAAAAGCATAAATCAAATCATCCTTATGCTTCCATCTTCAGGCAGATAATAAATCTGTTTTTGTAATTCCCTGCTCAGAATCTAATCCATGAAGTCCTCATAACATTTTGGGGAATCCTTGTTGCATCTGTCTACAAAAGCTTGTGTTTGTGTAGTACCTTTAACTATAGTCACAAGCGCATCTTCAACCACTCTTTGTCTCGGCACCACGTGAACAAATAGGACAGTTGGCCAAAGAGTTGGGCATAGATGTAGGTTTTACAGGAGGAGAAAAGTGGAGCAGTTTTGAAAGGAAATTCTAGTTTTTAGGGCCTCACCAGCTGACAACACGACTGCTAATAGATTGATTTAAAATCCGGGATGTGTTCTTTCCAAGGCCATTATATTCTTTTTGTAAGATGCAGTGCCCAGGATTGTTCACTAATCTCCAAATATGGATATCTAGGGCTTTCTATAACTCCAACAAAATCGCCTCTTGCATTTTTCAATCTCTAATGCGATGTTTATCTTTACAATTGGCCAAGTATGGGTGACTGTTGGGTTTTAATGACCTTTGCACATTGACTCCTTCATTTCTTGCCTCTGCACTATTGCTAGCAAATTTTCATGAAGTACAAGAACAATCTAATTCCTTAGAAATTTAAAATTTTAACAGATTTTTAAAAATTGTAATCTTAATGTTTTTCTGTTACTTAAAAAAAAGTTTTTCAAAAACCTTAGACAGATTTTGTAAGATTTGTTGTTTTTACAGATGGAGAATCGACTGGCCATCATGCTATGCAACCTTAAACCAGCTAAGATGCGGGGAGTTGTCTCGCAGGCTATGGTGATGTGCGCGAGTTCACCAGAGAAAGTTGAAATCTTAGACCCGCCAAGTGATGCTGTTCCTGGCGATAGAGTAACCTTTGAGGGCTACCCTGGTAAGTAGATAATCCATATAATCACAATATGTAGTCTTAATACTTAGCAAAAGCAATTCGGACTGAACAGGTTATCTGTGAACCTGTAGTTGGTGTCCTGTGCATTGAAGAATATTGATTGGCATGCTATTAAAATCTGAATTTTGACTTTTGGTGTAGATATTGTTACATCCAACATATTGCCTTCAGATTTGCAATGGATGTCATTTAAATGACAGTCAACTAAAACAAGTTTTCCACATGTCTATTTGGAATGATTGTATGGCAATCTTGGAACTGCAGAAATGAAAATTTGAAACTGGTGTGCTCATAATTACCAATTATCTATGATGCCAGATGAGACAGCTGCATTTGTTACAATCTGGTTAGGAATGAATAAAGTTTTTGTTCAAAATCGATAAAATTTAGACTTCCAGGTACCTAATCAAAGAATAAAACCACAGAGTTCCATACTTTTGAATAGACAACATCAACTTTACTATACAAAGTTAGAACAGAGTAATGTAGACTGTGTTTATATAGAGTTTTTGAGTTAGTAACAAGCCTAAGTTAATAATTAACTTCAGGGACACAGAAAACCTCCGAGGTATTTCTGTAGCCATTGTGATTTGTGTTAAAGCAGTTTTTGAGGGCAAGCTTTAAAATCAATAGGTTTTTGTGTATATTGGTAGGGTTTTACAACTATCTCTGGAAGATCAGGAGAGTTTTAACGCTTATGTGAAACATCCATAGTTTAAAGAGGGTTGTTTTAAAATTTTACTATGAGTTTTCAGCAGTCCTGTGAAGCTCGTCAGTGTTCCTGAGAAGGGAAGGACGCGGTGAAACTAGATTATGTTAGAATAAAGAGTGAATAATAGTGCTAGACCAGAAGTGTTTGGATAATATCTTGCAGATGTTACTTCCAATTGAATATGTTTAAACTCAGATGTATAATAGCTCAAGGAAGAGCTATATGCAGTTCCAGTCTTTACGTTAAAGTTACAAGTGTCTTAAACCTTTAGAGATGTTACAGACAGGGTCTCTGGTATGACTGCTGTATAAGTCATGTTTTTGAGTACTATACAAGGTATGCTTTGGGGTACTGTACTTAGGGGTGTGTTTTGGGTAGTGTACAAAAGCTATTATTTTTCTTCAATTTGTAAAGGAGTGGCTTGGAATTAGTGGCATTAATGTTTACAATATATTTTAAAATCTTTGAATTTGTATTTTTTGGTTTATTCTATTTTATCTTTATTTCTTAATAAATTTCAGGTTGTATTGTTAAAGCAAATTATGCAGCAGTGTGCTTTAAAGAAGCAACCACTTAGTTAAAATCAGAACAAAACAAAATATCATATATCAAGCCAGTTTTCAAAGTCAGAAGTCATATGACACCAAGTTATAGTCCAACAGGTTGATTTGAAATCACGTGTTTTTGGAGCATGCTCTTTCTTCAGCGCTCCAAAACTTTGTTATTTCAAATAAATCTGTAGTGCTATAACGTGGTGTTGTGTGACTTCTGACCAAGTCCAGTCCAACACCGGCATTTCTAAATCATGGCAGCCAGTTTTCAGTGTGGGAGCTGATTTGTCCAGTAATAGCATTAGCTGTATCATAACAATAGTAAGCAATCTATAATATATTTATAGTTTTACTAGAACATACAGTTAACATGAGGTAAACATGAATTAACAGGTAAACTGACTGAACACACCACAAATTGAACTTTAAATGGCAGATACAAGTGAGAGCGATTCCACAATTGTTTCAGCATTGCAATCCCAATGAGAGTCGTAAAAAAGTCATTTAAAATCTTCAGCTCCCTCATGAAGAATTCCAACCTCCTTCAGAACTAATTTGATCCCCAACCAACAGTGTGTTTGCTCCACTTCGGTTCCACAGACATGATCCTCATCCAAAACGCATGTGATGCCAGACATTTTTCAAGCCACTGTGGTAAACATTGCCACCTGCTCTGACTACTTTTGAGCTAGAGTCACATTGTTTTGAATGGATATACACCAGCTTCTCAGCTATGCTCTGGCCAGCTACTGCTCAATTCCCTGCTATGTAACTTCTCCTATGACTGTGTCCGTCTAAGTCTGCAGTCCAGCTTGTCTAGCTACTCTGAGCAGAAGTCTATTGCTTATGGGCAGTCCTTTGTCTGCATGGAGCCAGCTAACTGCAATACTTAAGATTTGTGGAATTGCCTTCTCTCGCACTAACACCGGGCTGCAGTCTCTGAAGTAAAATTTACATTGATTAGTACTTCAACAGGCACTTGAACTGTTTGGGGTGATCTGTTTAATCTTTCCAAGAGAGCCTTGCCTTTATTACAAGGCAGTATCCTGCAGCGAGTAACTTAGATTAGATTAGAATCCCTACAGTGTGGAAACAGGCCCTTCGGCCTAACAAGTCCACACTGACTCTCCAAAGAGTAACCCGCCTAGAACCATTTCGTGGGTGGCACAGAGGCACAGTGGTTAGCACTGCTGCCTCACAGCGCCAGAGACCCGGGTTCAATTCACACCTCAGGCGATTGTCTGTGTGGAGTTTGCACATTCTCCCCGTGTCTGCATGGGTTTCCTCCGGTGCTCCGGTTTCCTCCATTGTCCAAAAATGTGCAGGTTAGGTAAATTGGCTATGCTAAATTGCCAGTAGTGTTAGATGAAGGGGTAAATGTAGGGAAATGGGTCTGGGTGGGTTGCGCTTCAGCGGGTCGGTGTGGACTTGTTGGGCCGAAGGGCCTGTTTCTCTAATTTCCCTCTGACGAATGCACCTAACACTATGGGCAATTTAGCATGGCCAATCCACCTGACCTGCACGTCTTTGGACTGTGGGAGGAAACCCACGCAGACACAGGGAAAATATGCAAACTCCACACAGACAGTCGCCCGAGGCTGGAATTGAACCTGGGTCCCTGGCACTGTGAGACAGCAGTGCTAACCACTGAGCCATCGTGCTGCCCTTTGACTCCTGATTCGTCAGAACCATCTGCAAGACATAAGTCAGGAGAGTGATGGAGTACCTCTCACTTGCCTGGATTATGTAGTTTTGACAGCACTCAAGATTTTTGATACAGTCCAGGATTAGGGCAGTAGATGCATAGAAAGGCCACCACCTGCATGTTTCTCTCCACACATCTCACCATCCTGATTTGGAAATGTATTGCTATCCCTTCAGTATCACGGTCAAAATCCTGTAACTCCACCACTAAAAGCAGTTTTGGTGTACATGTACCAAATGGACTGTGGCAGCTCAAGAAGGTAACGTACCACCATCTTGTCCAAGACAATTAGTGATGGGCAATAAATGTTGGCCTATCCATTCATTCCCATGACCCATGAATGAATAAAAAATATTAAATGTTATGAGTGGTGGTAGTTTGTTTCCATGATCATTTTTACAGAATGCTGGCTAACACAGCACAAATGGTGCAAAAAAAGTGCAATTAGTCATGCTATGGATTAGAAATATTCTCAAAGGTATCTGGTTTTGCATTTTCTGATGACATAAGTCAGTCTAGATACAAAAATGCAGAGCAAACTGCACTGTTATGTCCCAATTGTGTTTAGTTGTGGAACAGTGTTACAATGGAAACCCTGAACTGAATCCTTGTGGAAATGCATTGCCAACTACTTTGCACTTTTGGTATTTTCCCACAAAAGTACAACTCTACTGTCTACGTTTTGAGCATACAAAAGAATGTACACTAATAATTTCTATCCGTCACACAGGCACATCTCATGAATTGACCTGGCATGCTTAGTAAATGGATATTCCTCTAAGAACAGGCAGGATGTATGCTGAGAGTTGCAGCAGCATATTGTGAATCTCTCGAGTTAATTTTCCTTATGGAAGATTGCATGAAATCAAACTTAAAGAATCTTGCTTCTGGAAAATATTAAGTTTAGTACATATTGATCCTTTTTCTAACGTTAAAAAAGCAGGGTGGAACTGCAGAGGGATGAAGTCCTATTATGGAGGAAGGGCATATGACTGAGATTGTAAGCAGAATTTAATCTCCTCACTTCGTGTGGGGAGGTTGTCAATATTAAGTGTCTATCAGGCACTTAAATGGCCAGTCACTTTCACAGCACCCAGTGCTGCTGCTGGACCTTTGTTCAAGCAACAATCAAATGAATTATCACTTGGAAATCTCATGAGGTTCCAGAGGTGCTTCAGTAAAGTTAATTTTGTTGCCTAGCTTAAAGCTGTACATTGGGATGCAATAACAAACTTAATTACTGTGGTACATGAGTGCTATAGTATTAGAATCTTTTCCCATATAGCTAAGGTATTTGAATAGAATTGCCGAATGTAGAATCTCTCAAGAAAAGCTTTTGGGGAAATGTATTTTACCAATATCAGTATTTGTATCTGTTTAGGTAAAGGGTAGTACCAATCAATCTATAGAGGAAGGGGCAACCTAATCTGAATCAAAAGATTGGAAAATGTCCAAATCAAACTAAACTACTTGTTTAGATGTTTGATAAGGTTCCCCATGGTAGGCCCATTCAGAAAGTAAGGAGGCACGGGATACAGGGAAACCTGTCTGTCTGGATACAGATTTGGCTGGTCCATAGAAGACAGTGTGATGGTAGATGGAAAGTATTCAGTCTGGAGTTGGGTGACCAGTGGTGTTCCACAAGGATCGGTTCTGGGTCCTCAGCTCTTTGTATTTTTATAAATGACTTGGATGAGGAAGTAGAAGGGTGAGTTAATAAGTTTGCCGATGAACGAAGGTTGGTGGAGTTGTGGATAGTGTGAATGTCTGTTGTAGATTGCAATGGGACGTTGGCAGGATGCAGATCTGGGCTGATAAGTGGCAGACCAGATTCAGTTTGGAAGGTTGAATTTGAATGCAGAATGTAGGGTTAAAGACAGGATTCTTAGCAGTGTGGAGGAACAGCGGGATCTTGGGGTCAATGACCATCAATCCCTCAAAGTTGCCACCCAAGTTGAAGGGATTGTTAAGAAGGCACATAGTGTGTTGGCTTTCAAGAACAGGGGGATTGAGTTTAAGAGCCACGAGGTTATGCTGCAGGTCTGTAGAGTCCAGGTTAGATCGCACTTGGAATATTGTGTTCCATTCTGGTTGCTTCATAGGAAAGATGTGGAAGCTTTAGAGAGGGTGCAGAGGAGATTGACCAGGATGCTGTCTGGACTGGAGGGCATGTCTTATGAAGAAAGATTGAGGGAGCTAGGGCTTTTCTCATTGGAGCGAAGAAGGATGAGAGGTGACTTGAAAGAGGTGTACAAGATGATAGGCATAGATAGGGTGGATAGCCAGAGACTTGAGGGGGTATAATTTTAAGATAATTGGAGGAAGCTTTAGGGGAGATGTCAGAGGTAGGTTCTTTAAACAGAGTGTGGTGGGTGCGTGGAATGCATTGCCAGCTGTGGTAGTAGAGTCAGATAAATTAGGGACATTTAAGCAACTCTTGGATAAGCACATGGACATTAGTACAATGAAGGGTATGTAGGTTAGTCTGATCTTAGAGTAGGATAAGAGGCAAGCACAACATCGAGGGCTGTAAGGCCTGGACTGTGCTGTACTGTTTTATGTTCTTTGACAGGATAGAATAAAATGTGTGACACTCACACTGTCCAACAGCACATGGACTGCATCAGTTCAAAAAATCAGCTCACCACTATCTTCTCAAGTGTAACTGGGAACGGGCAGTACATGCTGACCAGCCAGTAATTTATTCCCAGGGAATAAATAGTTTCCCAAAATCTCCCATTTTTTAGAAGTTCATCACTTTTACTTTCATATAGAAACTGAATAATGCATCAGAATTTTCCTTTTCAGTGACTGTAGCCTATTCTCCTAAACCATTTTAAATTTCAGCATTGCTGTTATGTACCTTTAGTAACTTTGCATATGTGGAGCTTTAATAACTTCATTTCTATATGAAAATTTTAAGCTTCATGTGTATCTCAATATATTTTATGTTCCTCCTTTTCAGGTGACCCTGACAAGGAGCTAAATCCAAAGAGGAAAGTATGGGATCAAATTCAGCCTAACCTCAGCACTAATGAGGAGTGTGTTGCTACATACAAAGGGACGCCATTTGAAGTGAAAGGAAAGGGAGTTTGCAAGGCCCAGACAATGGCCAATAGTGGAATCAAATAACTTGTATGTCTATGCAGTGGCAATAAAGGTGAATATTGCAAAAAAAAAATCACAATAAATACTTGAAAGCATTAAGTGGTATGATATTCCTTTTGTTGTTTGTGTGTATCTGGAAAATATATATTTGCACGCTGTGACTTAATTTGCATACCATGGATGCTCTGATTGTATCTGAAGTATTCTGTAGTATAATCATCATGAAATCTATTTGGAATTAATTTCCTTCAGTGAGAAAGGCATGATGGAATCAATTCAGTACACTTTATTATCTGTCTTTAAAAGTCTGTATGTGCTCCAGTTCTAAAGGAAATAATTTTGCTACCTCAGCTCCAGAAAATTATATTAAGGATTCCTTGCATCCAATCTGGAGGGGCACCAATATCCTGGGTGGGACATTTGCTAGAGCTCTTTGGGAAGTTTTAAACTAGGTTGTCAGGAGGGTGGGAACCTGAGCTACAGATCAGATGATGGAATAGGTAATGAACAGCCAGGTACAGATGCAGTGAGTCTGTGAGAAGGAATAGCATTTGATAGGGCAAAGGTGCAGTCAGTGTGATGGGTTGAAGTGTGTCTATTTTAACGCAACAAGTATCAGGAATAAGAAAGATGATCTCCGAGCATGGAGCTATGATGTTGTGGCAGTTATGGAGACTTGGGTATCACAGGGCAGGAACGGTTGTTGGATGGTCCAGGATTTAGATGTTTCAAAAGGAATTGGGGGGGGAGGTAGAAGAGGTAGATTTTGAATTCAATTAGAAATGTCTAGAGAAGAAAGAAGCAGTCACTTCCTTGGGAGTTTTCTACAGGCCTTCTAATAGCTACAGAGACACTGAGAAACAGATTGGGAAGCAGATTTTGGAAAGGTGCAGAAGTAACGGTTGTTGCCATGGGTGATTTTATCTTCCCTAATATTGACTGGAACCTACTTAGTTCAAATAGTTTGGATGGAGTAGTTTTTGTCAGGTGTGTCCAAGAAGGGTTCCTGATGCGATGTGTGGATAGGCCAACTAGAGAGGAGGCCATATTGGATTTGGTGTTTGACAATGAACCATGCCAGGTGCCAGATCTCTCGGTGAGAAAGTATTTAATTGGGGGAGGAGGAATTAGACTGCTATTAGGTGGGAACTTGGGCACCTAAATTGGGAATGCACGTTCTCAGAAATGCATGACAGAAATGTGGAGGTTATTTAGGGCACACTTGCTGATCATACTGGACAGGTTTGCCCCACTGGGGCAAGGAAGGGTTGGTAGATTGAAAGAACTTTGGGTGGCAAGGGATGTGGAACATCTAGTCAAAAAGAAGAAGGAAGCTTACTTAAAGATGAGGCATGGATCAGACAGGGCTCTGGAGGGTTACAAGGTAGTCAGGAAGGGATTGAAGAATGGACATAGGAGTGCTAGAAGGGAGCATGAAAAAACTTTAGCGTGTAGGATTAAGGAAAACACTAAGGCATTCAACACTTATGTGAGGAACAAGAGGATGGCCAGAGTGAGGGCCTATCAGGGATAGTGGAGGGAACTTGTGTCTGGAGTCAGAAGAAGTAAGGGAGGTCCTTAATAAATACTTGGCTTCAGTAGTCACTACTGAGAGAGAGCTTGATGTTTCTGAGGACAGCATGAAATAGATTGATATGATTGAACAGGTTGATGTTAGGAAGGAGGATGTACTGAAAAGTTTGAAAACCATAAGGATAGATAAACACCCTGGGCTCGATGGGATAATATCCTACTTCACTTTAGGAAACGAGGGAAGAGATTACTGCACCTTTGGCAATGATCTTTGCGTCCTCACTATCCACTGGAGTAGTGCCAGCTGATTGGAGGGTGGCAAATGTTATTCCTTTGTTTGAGAAAGGAAATAGGGATAATCCTGGGAATTACAGACCAGTCAGTCTTACGTCAGTGGTGGGCAAAGTATTGGTGAGGATGCTGAGAGACAGGCTTTATGATTACTTAGAAAATCATAGCTTGATTAGAGATAGTCCTCAATGCTTTGTATGGGGCAGCTCATTCCTCACAAACCTTATTGAATTGTTTGAGAATATGACAAAACACATTGATGAAGATAGAGCAGTGGATGTGATGTACATAGATTTTAGCAAGGCGTTTTTTGAGGTTCCCCTATGGTAGGCTCATTCAGAAAGTATGGAGAGCTGGGATACAGGGAAATCTGGCTGACTGGATATAGAAGACAAGGTGGTGATCAATGGAATGTGTTCAGCCTGGAGCTTTGTGACAAGTGGTGTTCTGCAGGGATTGGTTCTGGGACCTTTACTCTTTGTGATTTTTATGAATGACATGGAATAGGAAGTGGAAGAATGGGTTAGTACGTTTGCCGATGACATGAAGGTTGGTGCAGTTATGGATAGTGTAGAGAGCTGTTGTAGGTTCTAACGGGATATTGACAGGATGCAGAATTGTGCTGATAAGTGGCAGACAGAGTTCAACCTTGATGAGTGTGAAGTGATTAAGTTTGGAAGGTTGAATTTGAATGCAGAATACTGGGTTAAATGCAGGATTCTTGGCAGTGTGGAGGAACAGAGGGATCTTGGGATTCATGTCCATTGATCCCTCAAAGTTGCCACCCAGGTTGATAGGGTTGTTAAGAAAGCGTATGGTGTGTTGACTTTCATTAGCAGGGGCATTGAGTTTAAGAGCCACGAGGTTATGCTGCAGCTCTGCAGAGCTCTGGTTAGACCACACTTGAAATATTGTGTTCGGTTCTCGTTGTCTCATTGTAGGAAAGATGTGAAAACTTTAGGGAGGGTGCAGTGGAGAATCACCAGGATGCTGCCTGGACTGGAGGGCATGTTGTATGAAGAAAGGTTGAGGGAGCTAGGGCCTTTTTCATTGGAGTGAAGAAGGACCTCCAGAGGTGACTTGAAAGAGGTGTACAAGATGTTGGGAGATAAAGATAGAGTGGATAACCAGACACTTTTTCCCATTGTGGAAATGTCTATCATGAGGGGGCATAATTTTAAGGTAATTTGAGGAAGACTTAGGGGAAATGTCAGTGGTAGTTTCTTATAACAGAGAGTGGTGGGTGTGTGGAATGCACTGCCAGCAGTGGTAGTCGAGTCGGATACATTAGGGGCATTTAAGCAACTCTTGGATAGGCACATGGAAGTTTTTACAGTGAGGGGTATGTAGGGTTAGTCTGATCTTAGAGTAGGATAAAAGGCAGGCACAGCATCGAGGGCTGAAGGGCCTGTACTGTGCTGTACTGTTCTATGTTCATTGGCCGTCTTTCTTTCAGATAATGTGTGAATTGAGCAACTGATAATTAATGCTTACTTCCATGTCCAAGCTGTATTCAGAATGTTCTTTTCTTTTCCAGATAGGTATTTTAATATGTAACGAGAACTCAATTGCATTACTGCTGCCAGTACTTTGAAAAATTGGTTTCTCACGTTTTATTGCAGAGTTTAATCAAGGTTATTCATATATGTGGCTGTGTGCAAACGTAATGTAGACTAAGTTTGCAAAATATTTTGGAATCCAAATGCAGTCAAAATGTTTCAGTGTTGCCATTGTTTCCTTTGCTGATTTGAGTATCATTTTTAAAAAACAATCTAAATTTTAAATAATTGGATGTCTGTCTGATCACCCAGACTAGTTAACACTAAATGAAGACTATGAATTAACTACAAATCGAACTAATATTTGGTATTGCCTATACAGTTTCTACATCATACAATATCCATTTCTTCAAAGTTTGTGCGAAGATTTGTAGCTCGGGTGCTCGTTGTTGTGGTTCTGTTCGCCGAGCTGGAAGTTTTTGTTGCAAACGTTTCGTCCCCTGGCTAGGCGACATCATCAGTGCTTGGGAGCCTCCTGCGAAGCGCTTCTTTGATGTTTCCTCCGGTGTTTATAGTGGTCTGTCCCTGCCGCTTCCGGTTGTCAGTTTCAGCTGTCCGCTGTAGTGGTTGGTATATTGGGTCCAGATCGATGTGTTTGTTGATGGAGTTTGTGGATGAATGCCATGCCTCTAGGAATTCCCTGGCTGTTCTCTGTCTGGCTTGCCCTATGATAGTAGTGTTGTTCCAGTCGAATTCATGTTGCTTGTTGACTGCATGTGTGGCTACTAAGGATAGCTGGTCGTGGCTAGTTGATGTTCATGTATGCGGATTGTTAGCTGTCTTCCTGTTTGTCCTATATAGTGTTTTGTGCAGTCCTTGCATGGTATTTTGTACACTACTTCTTTATTTCCATTTCTTTCGATTGCTCCTCTTCCAACCTCCCTTCCACACCTGCCCCCATCAAATACCAAATACACGTTCTGTTCTAACTCATGAGCAGTGTTGACCTACTGAACACAACTCCTTGGAGCTTGAAAGAAGACATTCTTAGTAATTTTAGGTGCCACTAAAATTGCCAGGATAATTGAAATTGCTAAAAAGAGGCGGAGAATTAAAACTTTTCCTCTTGCACTCATCAGAACCTGGACTCAAGAAATAAAGTCAGGAAGGGAGCATCCATTTATGCTGTGCAAGAAGAGGATGCTGATTTGTTAGGCCAGTGGCATGTTGATATGTGGGAAAGATTGTGTTAAAACTTAGCTGAAAAATCTCAGATGAGGCAGGTACATTAATATTAAAAATGATATTTAACTGTGAAAGTCTGGAAAACAAAGGTAGAATATGGGCAGATTGGTAAATGAAATAATATGTGGGATTTGCAAATCATTAAATAAAATCTCAATTTTCTTTTAGATTAATAAACAGAGGCTGTAGGGCCTAGGTTTTAATAAATATTTAATAACAAATAGGTAAAGCTGACTGACGTGAAGTGTTTTAGTCTTTCACATCTGGACATATTATGTTTTGTTTTATCATTGGCTTTGTTAGTAGCTCTTACCAAGTCTGAAGGTTGCAAATTTAAGTCCTTCATTGGATTTTTCACATAATCTATATGTTAAGCATTTTGTTGAAGCATAAACTGGATTGATAATGTTTTAAGGAGAGTATATGCGTGCTAAATAAAAATAGAGATGTTGAGCTGCAGGTGATGCTGTATTGGGATGGATAAAGCACTGTATTTGAAGAAACTAAACAAATTGCTGGAAAAGCTCAACCTTTCTGGCAGCATCTGTGGAGGGAAATCAGAATTAACATTTCAGGTCGAGTGACCCTTCCTCAAAATTCACAAGTTTCTGACTATGAAAGTATACCTCTGAGAATTCTAAGTCAGGGTCACTCGACCCGAAACGTTATCTCTGATATTCCCTACAAATGCTGCCGGACCTGCTGAGCTTTCTCAACAATATCTGTTTTTATTTCTGACTTGCAGCGTCCGCAATTCTTTCTGTTTTTATTTACCATATTTGAAGAGCATGCTCAGAGCTATAAGCTAAAGCAATATAAGCTTCTTGGAATGTACAATTTTCCTCACTTTAGAGTATTCCTCCTGGTATTGTTGATAACTGTAGGCATGGATACTCCTATGGAGTTCTAAGCATGGCATGTCCGCATGTTAGGATATGGCCCTAATTTCTTGACAACAGATTGTGGTCATGCTCAGGTGCTTGTAGCCTTATATATCATTGACCATATTGATCCAAGAGACTATTAAAGGATACCTCTGAGATAGTGTCCTCTCGTAATGACATTGTCACAGAGATGTACAGCATGGAAACAGATCCTTCGGTTCAAGTTGTCCATACTGACCAGATATCGTAAATTAATCCAGTACTATTTGCCAGCATTTGACCCATATCCCTCTCAACCCTTCCTATTCATATACCCATCCGGATGCCTCTAAATATTGGAATTGTATCAGCCTGCACCACTTCCTCTGGCAGTTCATTAGCAGAAGGGAGTGAGTGAACATGGAAACTCTGCCAGACAGAAAGAACCTGCAGCTCAAGATCGGAATGGGGAAAGTTCACCAAATTGCTCCTTTCATAATTGGTCACTCAACTTTTGAAAGAAGATATCAACTTCAGAATGTGTTGTCCTTGCTGTCATCAAATTGATGAGAGTTGCTAAGTCAGTCTTTACAGAAACCTGACTACTGTGGTACTGTGCTGCTGGGTCTAATTATAGGACTCTCTAATGGAAGTAGTGTTGGGTAGAAACCTGTGAGGTTGTTGTGTGTGACCCTCTGGTGCATAGTTATGTGTTTCATAGATTCACAAAGATGTACAGCATGGAAACACCCTTTAGTCCAACTCACGCATGCCAACCAGATATCCTAAATAAATCTAGTCCTATTTGGCCCATATCCTCTTAACCCTTCCTTTTAGTATATTCATCCAGATGCTTTTTAAATGTTGTAAGTGTACCAGCCTCCACCTCATCCTCTGGCAGTTCATTCCATACATGCACCACCCTCTGCGTGAAGAAGTTGTCCCTTAGGTCCCTTTTAAATCTTTCCCTTCTCACTTATGACCTCTAGTTTTGAACTCTCTTGGCCTGGGGAAAAGAACTTATCCACCCAATCCAGGCCTCTCATGAATTTATAAATCTCTATAAATCAACTCTTGAGGAAAATAGACCCAACCTATTCTGCCTCTCCCTATAACTCAAACCCTCCAACATTGGCAACATTCTTGTAAATCCTTCTGAAACCTTTCAAGTTTAACATCTTTCCTTTAGCAGGGGGAGCAGAATTGAACACGGTACTCCTAAAGTGACCTAACCAATGCACTTCACAACCCCAATATGACCGCCGAACTCTTGTATTCAATGCATTGACCAATAAAGGCAAGCATATGAAATGCCTTCTTCACTACCTGTCTACCTGAGACTCCACGTTCAAGGAACTATAAACCTGTCTTCCTCGGTTTGTTTGTTCGGCAACACTCCCCAGGATCTTATCATTAAGTGTATAAGTCCCACACTGATTTGCCTTTCCAAAATGCAGTACCTCACATTTATGTAGATTAAACTCCATCTGCCACTCCTCGGCCCATCTGACTGAGGTCACGTTCTCTGAGTAACCTTTGCTGTCCATTACACCACCAAATTTGATGTCACCAGTGAAATTATTAACCAGACCTTAATTAACATCCAAATCATTTACATAAATGACAAAAAGCAATGGAACCAGCACCAATCCTTGTAGCACACTGCTGGTCACAGGCCTCTAATTCAAAAAGCACCCCTCTACCTCCACCCTCTGTTTCCCACCTTCAAATCAATTTTGTGTATCAATGGCTTGTTCTCCCTGTGTTCCATTGATCTGTCATCTGGAATGAATAAATCAGTAATGTCAAGATGAGGGAAAGAATAAAGGAGCGCACCTGTTTATACCATAGGGTACTCTGTAGAACAACAGTTTCTCACCATAACTGATATCGTTTGTTTATTACTGGCTTGACCTTGTATTTTCTGGCTGATTTTGCTTGCTCCCCAATTTTTTTTTTCTAAGCATTGTTGGCAACACCAGCGTGTGTTTCCGGTCCCTAATTTCCTTTGAACTGCTTGGTTTGCTAGCCCACTTCAGAGGGCATTTAGGAGTGAACCCCCTCAACACATTTCAAGAAAATAGCCCAGATCCTAACTTTGCTAGTTGTTTTAAGCAGGTGTAACATGGATGTTTCAGGAGGGATGCAGCTGGTTAAATCACTTAGTTTTAAACAAAACAGAATTTATTTACAGGGTTACTGAATGAAACACAAAGAGAACAGAATACCGAATAACTTAACTTGGTGGGTGGCATGGTGGGCACAGTGGTTAGCACTGCTGCCTCACAGCGCCAGAGACCCGGGTTCAATTCCCGCCTCAGGCGACTAACTGTGTGGAGTTTGCACGTTCTCCCCGTGTCTGCGTGGGTTTCCTCCGGGTGCTCCGGTTTCCTCCCACAATCCAAAGATGTGCAGGTCAGGTGAATTGGCCATGCTAAATTGCCCGTAGTGTTAGGTAAGGGGTAAATGTAGGGGTATGGGTGGGTTGTGCTTTGGCGGGACTTGTTGGGCCGAAGGACCTGTTTCCACATTGTAATCTAATCTAATCTAATCTTAACCTATCCAAAATCCCAACAGATTATCCCAACTTAATGATGCTATTCCCAATACTTGCAACAATCCCCATAAACACCCCTTGGCACAAAAGGTAAAGTCAAACACAGGGTCTTACAGGAGAGAGAGAGAGACAGATGGCAGTATGCAACACCCTCTTCCATGGGACTGTTTCTTGGATCAACAACCTGCCTGACTGCTTTCAGTTAATAGCCAGATGGCCAAAACCAAATTAAACAAGAGAGAAGCTGAGCTGGGAGAACTGGCCGCTCTCTGCTTTCATTGTGCAAGTGTTTTTTTTTAAACTTGGAAGCCTCTTGCCTGAGGCAGTATCTGTTAGCTTTAATCAAACTGGCCCTAAAACCAATTCAAGCCATTTTTTTCAGAATTGCTGCTTTTACGGCCTCTCTGAGAAAAAAACAAGGACAACGTAATCTTCCTAAAGGACCAACATCCGAAAGGATTCCTCCACCCCCCCCCCCCCCATAAAAAGATGAGCCATCAGTATACAAAAATGGCTTCATTTTAAAACCACTTAATCTTAAACTGTTAGATCTTTATAATACATATTTACATTAGATTGGCAATAATCATGCAAACATGCAATATTACATTTTCTTTCAGTCTGTTTTACTCCTGACACTGAGCACCTCCCTCAAGTCTCAACAATGCATCAGCAATTATGTTTTCTCATCCTGCCAAGTGCACAATTTTCAAATTGATGGGCTGTAACAACAAGCTCTAGCTCCTGACAGTCTGGCATTTTTGCCCTTAAATTTCTCCACAAACTTCAATGGGTTATGATCAGTGTACAGAGGAATCTCAATTATCCGGCATTCGATTATCCGCATATTGGATTATCCGATAAGGTTGCAAGGCCCCGATGCTTGGCTAAACTATGTTATCTGGCATTCGATTATCCAGAATTCGATTAACTGAATGAAATATTCCCCCGGGTCCTTCAGATAATCGTGGTTCCTCTGTATATGGTTGTTTCAGTTATGTTACTGATAACAAAAATATTGTAATGCCAAAACCGAGCTTAATGTAGCTTGCTCATCTGTTGAATATTTCTGCTGATGAATGTTCATTTGCTTGGAGAAATGCCTCTAGGTCTTTCTATCGTCTCGTCGTCTTCATGCAAGAGCGCGACACCAACACCCACATCACTTGCTTTGACACCCACTTTGAATGGCTTTGCGTAATTCGGTGTGGATAATACTGAGGCAGTGGTTAACACAGCTTTCAGGCTGTGTTCTGACAATCCGCTGTCCACTTAAACCTCTCTCCTTTCTTTAGAAATTCAGCGAGTGGAGCAGCCACACTACTAAAATCTGGTAGGAGCTTTCAATAAAATCCACTCAATCCCAGGAATCGTAGTACTGCTCTTTTTGTCGATGGTATGGGAAACTCCCCAATTACCTTTATTTTGCATTCTGTGGGACCATTTGTCCGTGTCCAATAACATGGCCCAGGAAGGTGACTTGGGCTTTGACAAATTCACTTTTAGACAGGTTTATCACCAAGCCTGCCTCCCAAAGTCGATTGAACAATTCTGATAAATGTTGCAGATGTACCTTCCATGTATGACTAAAAATCACCAGATCATCGATTTATACAACACAACTGGTTAATGTGACAGTGACATTGTTGATTAGTCTCTGAAATGTGGCTGCTACATTTTTCATACCAAATGGCAAGACTTTAAGCTGATACAGTCCATTTGGCTTTACAAAATCTGAAATTGCATTGGGGTTAGGGGCGGAAGGTAGCTTGGAAGGTAATAGGTGGATGAAGGTGGTAGGTAATGGTGATAGGTTGGAGCGGAAGGAGGAGTGGGAAGGAAGATGGACAATTAGGACAGGTCAAGAGGGCAGTGCCGGAATGGAGGGTTGGATCTTGGATGAGGTGGTAGGAGGGGAGATGAGGAAACTGGTGAAATTGACATTGATGTTGTGTGGTTGGGTCCCAAGTTGGAAGATGAGGCGTTCTTCCTCCAGGCATCAGGTGGCTTGCATTTGGCAGTGGAGGAGGCTCAGGACTTGCATGTCCTGGAGGAGCGCAAGGGGGAGTTGAAGTGGTCGGCCACAGGGCAGTGGGGTTATTTGGTGTGTGTGTTCAGGAGCCGTTCTTCGGTAACCTTCAGGTACCATCTGGTTTTGGCACCATTACTATGGGTGAGCTCCAGTCCCTGTAACTCACTTCAATTATGTCATCTTGGAGCATGTGTTCAATCTCCTTTTGAACCTGTGCCACCTTGAGAAGGTTATGCTGATATGGATGTTGCTTAGTTGGAACAGCATCTCCTACATCTACATCATGCATAATTAGGTTAGTATTTCCCCGCTTATTTCCAGATATCACCCCATGTAACTCTTTCAGGTCATTTCGATTTTCCTCTGGAAGGTAATTCAATAATTTATCCCAATTTTTGACAACTTCCTCATTGTCCAATTTAATTTGAGGAATGTGCAATTCAGAATCCTCTGAACTTGGTTCTTCCGTCTGTGTTGTAACCAATAACACAGTCTGCTTTGGCCTTCCTCTCTGTCAAAATACCTTTTGAGCATATTCACGTGACACACATTGTGAGATTTCTTTCTGTCTGGAGTCCTTATCAAATATTTCACCTCACTCCATTTCCTTTTGACTTGATAAGGCCAACTAAACCTTGCTTTTAAATTAGTGTTACTTCACCTGGAGTTTTTGATTTCTTGTCTGCTTTGTATTTCATTGTATGCTGTGATATTTTTAAATGCTGTCCAGCCAATGCCCCCGCTCTATTTAATCATTCCCGAAAATTTGACACAAATATGTGGTCTCTGAATTCTGACTTACCAATTTCTAGTGATCCTCTGACTTCATGCCCAAAAATTAATTCAAAAGGACGGAATTTGGTTGATTCATTTGGTACATCTCTGACCGCAAAAAGCACAAACTGAATTCCCTTATCCCAATCATCTGGATAGTGTTGACTATAAGTCGTCAACATGTCTTTAGTATCTGATGCCATCTTGCTAGCAAGATGTTACATTTTTCGCCTCCATTGTGCTTTCTGTTATCACTCCACTAAAATTCACTGGCTTATCCTGTTTTCCTACGTTTGGCTTCCCAGTGTTTTTCCTAACCCTCCAACACTGTGATTTCATCAGCCATTTCAGCTGCTAATCTTACCATTATAACTCTAAGCTCCTCCACATGAGTTCTCACAACCTCAGAAGGTGATTTTTTGAACTCCTGCCTAAGTACCAATTTCTGAAGTTCAAACTCCCTCTCTTTCTTTCTTTCCCTCTTTCTTTTTCCCTTTCCCCCCCTGCTTTTAATCAGAATTCAAACTTTCATTTCTGTTGCCCTTTCCTCTAACTCAGCTGCTTCATTTTCAATTGAATTTTAGCTATCTGTAAAGATTCTGATTGCATTTCCAGCAAATTAAAAGCTGAGCTATTGCTGTAATCATCTCTCCTCTCCTCACGGAAGGAAGCAGCTCCAGCTTGTCTGTTCATTCCAGCAGCTTGGCCTTAATCACCTTTTGCAAAACCCTCAAAATCACTTCTTCCATCCCCAGGAAACTCTTGGTGACTGAAAGAGCCATTCCTATCCCAAGCACTGTTTAAACCAACTGAATTCAACACCCAGGACAAAAGACAATAATGCTTACCGCTCGCTGCCTTCGAGTACAGCAACCCTAATCCCAAATTGGAGCTAGGGACAAAATCCTGGACGAGCCCCCAAGCTGTTGCAGACCAGGCTAGACACCCTCAAAACATTTCAAGTAAGTAGCCCAGACCCTAACTTTGCTAGTTGTTTTAAGCATTTGTAACACAGATATTCCAGGAGGGATGCAGCTGGTCAAACCACTTAGTTTTAAACAAAACAGAATTTATTTATGATAATGAAATACAAACAAATGAAAACAGAATACTGAATAACTTAATCTATCCGAAAACCCAACAGATTATCCCAACTGAATGATGCTGTTCCCAATACTTGCAACAATCCCCATGAACACCCCGTGGCACGAAAGGTAAAATCAAACATAGGGTCTTACAGAAGAGAGAGAGATGGCAGCATGGACCACCCTCTTCCTTGGCACTGTTTCTTGGATCAGCAGCCTCAAACCTGCCTGACTGCTTTCAGTGAACAGCCTGATGGCAAAACAAAACCAAATCAAACCAGAGAGAAGCTGAGCTGGGAGTACTGGCCACTCCCCTTTTATTGTACGTGTTTTTTAAAACTTGGAAGCCTTTTGCCTGAGCCAGTATCTGTTAGCTATAATCAAATTGGCCCTAAAACCAATCCAAGCCAAACTTTTCGGAATTGCTGCTTTTACAACCTCTCTGAAGAAAAGCAAGGGCAACATAACCTTCTTAAAGGAGCAACATTGTCACAACCCTGCCAAGGGTCTGACGTCTCATCTAAGCCAGACCAGATTATGGTGACAGTCTTCCTTCCCTAAAGTGTATTCATAAACCAGGCATTGCAACAATTGATGGTTGTCACGGACCCTGTGACTGATGCTATATTCCAGATTTTTGATCAAATTTAAATTTCACCAACTACTTTGGGCAAGTTCTGAAGTCGTGCCCCAGACCATTAACCTTTTGAATTACTAGTCCAGTAATTTACCCGTGATGTACCATTGCAGTACTTGGGATTAGCCGTTTCTCCAAAATGAGAGTTAAAAATTGTGCACTGTTGCTAGTCTAACAAGCCTGCAGTAATATTACATTTGACCTGATTTTTAAAAAAGGCAGCCACTTGGCCTCAATGCTAGGTCTACAAGCCTGCTCCATCAGAGAAAGCTGCTGACTGCTCTTTGAACCCTCTGCTGTGAGAGGAACCTCCCACCATGCTAACCTCCCCACTTGTGCAGCCGTTTGTTTCCTAGCTGCTTCCCTCAGAATCTCTGGAAAAAATGCTGAGGGAGCTGTTCACCTCTGCTATTAAAATTCTCTGTCCTTTTACTAATTTCCTGTAGTGAAAAGACCCAGGAGCAAAGAATGATTAAGCACTAAAGAAACAAATGACCAATAATACTGCTACTCTTTTGTGGGAAAATGCCAAATGGGTGATTTGAGGGTCATGAATCTGTTCCACAGCATGTCTTAATCAAACTCCAGTCGTTAGTGTGCATAAGACTGCCAATGGAGTACTTATAATTGTGATCAAAATTAAATTGGGTAAATAGTGATAGTCCACACAGGAACCTTTCTCCCATTAGATGAGGACTGACATAGACAATTGATTATGGATATCTTGAAGCAATGTTTCCCAAATGTGGGGCAGGCAGAGAGGCCTCCAAGTACTACCATAGTTCATGCAGGGATTGAACACACTATTAGCATTGTAAACCTGTAATGTAGCCAACTGAGCCACTCAATCCTCCTACGTTTAAACATAGCATGTGAAAACATTCTTCAATCAATCTTGGAAGCTAGTACCAAAGCTCCTGTTTTGGATTATTACTTGCTGTGCTTCCAGAGTGTGCTAGCTGCATAAAAAAAACTGTTTTATTCTTCTCCCCTGCCACCTTACTCATACTCTTTGGATGTTGATATTTGTGTTATTTGTTTGGGCTTTCATCTTGTACTTTAGGATCTCAAAATTGCACTCTTTGATTTCTTTTTTTTTCAAATGTTTAATCCCATTTTGAAGCTAGATTAGTTGTCATTTTATAGGCATCACCATAATCAAAAACTTTTGTGTACGGAAATGTTCTGTAACTTCCCTCTGGGATACTTTCTAAGGCAAGGCCACCTTGCCTTTGAGTGAAAAGATCATGGGTTGACTCCCAAGACTTGATTATTTAGTCTTGGCTGCTGTAATTGGGCTGCATTGTCAGAGTGCCCGACTTTCTTGTGAGATGTTACAGCAAATGCCTGACTACTCTCTAAAGTGTGCATAAAAGATCTGTTTGCGTGTTCCAAAGGAAGCGCTGCTTGTGCAAATCGTGATGTTTTCATTGTCACCATTACTGATTGCTAGCCTTCTATTCCAAATTTATTAATCAAAGTTAAACTCTATCAACGCCTCTTACTTCCATTTCATTCATATTACCACTATGCCACCATCTCCCCCTTTAGCATTCTAGTGAATACAATGTTTGTTTTACAAATCCTTGGCTAACTATTCACTGTTGTCCTGTCACCTTAGGCAGTCCCACAAGTTTGAGAATAAGTTGCTTCTTCACCAATTCAATGCATTCTGAGATGGTTCTAATGCTCAATCTGATGACTCTGACATATGCGAAGCTTGAAGGGTTGGGTATATGGTTGATTGGAAGTTTATACACCCCTCTCCCTTGGCCTACCTCTGAACGTTCCCAGTGTACACTCTTGATGTTTTTAGTGTCTTCCCAAATGAGCCTTCTCTATGATGGTCATAAGGCAGGGAATCTCCTGAGATAGCTGAATGTTTGATCACTGCAGGATATCTCTAAAGGTCTTTTGGTCTCCTGGGAACATTCTGCTGTTACCAAGGTCTAAGTGTGCTGTCAGGCGTATGAATGACCTGTCCAATCCAGTGGAGCTGGTTCTGAGTGAGTAATACCTCAATGCTAGGCATGTGGTTTTGGGAGAGGATGCAACTGCACTTGTCAAAGGATTAAAGGATCTTAGCATTCTTCCAAGCTTTGTGATGCATGCTGTAGATTGCCCAAGTCTCCATAGCATAGAAGCTTCTCCCTTTGTTGAAAGGAGGCCACTAAGGTTTTACAGGATCTTGCACTTCTGATCAATGGGAGCTGCAGTCAATGTTAGGATCGGTGGGGAGGTGTTTATGGAAGTGATTGAGTCAATACTGACCTAGAACTCTAAACATCAACAGTATACTGGACCTCAATGACCGAAGTCGGTGAGACTTTGGTTTGAGAATCTTTGAATTGGGAATGTCATAACTTCCCATCTGTTCTGTCAAATTGTAGGTTATGGCTGTGAGTAATTAGTTGAAGCTGAGGTGCAGCATTGGAAAGAGGAAGATAGAGAGGAATGGTGCAATGGCTTGGCTTGGTTGACCCCTATTTATACTGAAATGCAGCTTGTGGTGGTTCCTTAGTTAAGTATTAACATATTTTAGGAAAGATGTGGAAGCTTTGGAGAGGGTGCAGAGAAGATTTACCAGGATGTTGCCTGGAATGGAGAGGAAGTCGTACGAGGATAGGTTGAGAGTTCTCGGCCTTTTCTCGTTGGAACGGCGAAGGATGAGGGGTGACTTGATAGAGGTTTTTAAGATGATCAGAGGAATAGATAGAGTAGACGGTCAGAAACTTTTTCCCCGGGTACATCAGAGTGTTACAAGGGGACATAAATTTACGGTGAAGGGTGGAAGGTATAGGGGAGATGTCAGGGGTGGGTTCTTTACCCAGAGAGTGGTGGGGGCATGGAGTGCGCTGCCCGTGGGAGTGGTAGAGTCGGGATCATTGGCGACCTTTAAGCGGCATTTGGATAGGTACATGGATGGGTACTTAATCTAGGTTAGAAGTTCGGCACAACATCGTGGGCCGAAGGGCCTGTTCTGCGCTGTATTGTTCTATGTTCTATGTTCTATGAGTTCTTCAGCACTTAAAGACCTACCCTGCAGACAGTCAGGTAAGGAGGGGAGCACAGAGGGCAGAGAGTCAGACATTGCTAGCTAGGAGAAACATTTGAACATCTCATTTGAACATCTCTTTAACTGGAACTTTGGCTTTGGATTTAGAAGTCCTGAATTCTATTCAATAATACCTGATTGGAGTTAGTTTCAACATTACCCCCAGCAGAGTGAAACTGAAAGACAGCTGTAACTTCAGTGATAGTTATCCCTCAGCCAGCCTCGCTCAAAAAATGACCATTAGCTGCAACTCACATATCCAAAGCATTTTTGAAAATTATAGTTAGTGCCTGCACTATTTCATTGGCATGATGTTTTCAGGTAAAAATTGGCTGCCATGTTTCCTACAGTTACAATATTTCCAAAATACTTAATTGGCTACGAAATGTTTTGGGGCATCCTGAGGTTGTGAAAGGCACAATGTCAATACAGACTTTGATTTTTCAATATCCAAATGTATTGTGTCTGCTGTTCTCTTTTTAAGCAGCCCCTCAGGATTATGGGCAGCTTCTTTTTGATGGTTTCTGTGCTGATAAGTCAAATGCATGGTCCGTGAATTCTGTCATTTGTGAGGTAGGTAGTGCTTGAAAGGTTAAATAAACAGGTTGTTTGAAGGTTTGTGCACTCCCTCCAATGAACTGACTTCATCTCTGCTCCCAAAGAAGTCTCAACATTGTGGTGAGTTGCAAGCCACATCTCTAACTGTTCCTCCTGTATGACTTTTACACATTAAGTTACAGTAGGATCTCCCTACCCAGAGGGGATACGTTGTAGGACCTGCTGTGGAAACCCGAAACCACGGATAGGTGCAAACCCATTAATTTCAATGGGAAACGTACCTTCCCAGCAGCCTCCTCGTCCCTGGTTCCCTATAATATGCTCGGGCTGCGGTAATCTACGGGTAACTGAAACCATGGAAAATGATTCCATGGATACGGGGGTCGCCCTGTACTTGCAAATTTGATGACCTTGACAAGTTCTCTTTGAAAGTCATTGTTAATATTGACCTGTGTCATGCTATAATTTCTTACTAACACTTTAAAGTTAACTAATCTAGTTATTACTCCTTTATCATTTAGGGAATGGGGACGGAAGGGGAATTGTTACCATTTAGCAGCCTCTGATCATTAGCTGTATCTCTTATTTCCAAAGTATTTGTTTGCAATATTTCATTGCTAACTACCCTCAACATTCTGGACGTGGATGATATATGTTAACTGAATGTGATTATTCCAGTTAATATATTGCTTTCTTTTTAATACGTATATCCATTAGCATTGTTTCACACCCCCAGGCACTCATGCAATCCTTTCTTGAGCATTATTGATCTGCTGCAGGAAGATTGTTATTAAACTGGAAAGGGTGCAAAAACGATTTACAAGGATGTTGCTAAGGTTGGAGGGTTTGTGCTATAAAGAAAGGATCAATAGAATGGTAGTACCTGTCGTGTTGGAGGTTGAGGTGTGACCTTATAGAGGTTTATAAAATCATGTAGGGTGTGGAAAAAGTGAACAGCCAAAAGTCTTTTTTTTTTTCTCCAGGATAAGGGACTCCAAAACTAGAGGGCATAGATTTAAGGTGAAATGGGAAAGATTTAAAAGGGACCTGAGGGGCAACTTTATCGCACAGAAGGTGCTGCATATATCGAACAAGCTGCCAGAGGAGGTGGTGGACTATGGTTCAATTGCAACATTTAAAAGACATTTGGAGAGGCACATGGATAGGAAAGGTTTAGACAGGTATGCAGGCAAATGGGACTAGTTCAATTTAGAAAACCTGATCAGCATGGATGTGTTGGGCCGAAGAGTCTGACTATTATCTCAATATGTATAGAAAATATATACTCAGTGCCATTTCAATTCCTTTATTTAAAATGAATTTACATGGACAATATAGGCTGAACATGTCTGTAGGAGTTAGAACGTAGAACATAGAACAATGCAGAACAGAACAGGCCCTTCAGCCCTCGATGTTGTGCCAACCTGTGAACTATTCTCACCTCATCCTCCTACACAATCCCATCATCATCCATGTGTTTATTCAAAGATCGTTTAAATGCCCCTAATGTGGCTGAGTTAACTACATTGACAGGCAGGGCATTCCACGCCCTTACCACTCTCTGAGTAAAGAACCTGCCTCTGACATCTGTCTTAAATCTATCACCCCTCAATTTGTAGTTATGCCCCCTCGTACAAGCTGACGTCATCATCCACTGTCTACCCTATCTAATCCTCTGATCATCTTTATGTCCTTCCCAAAATATGGTGATCAGAACTGTACAGAATATTCCAAGGATGGCCACAGTAGCCATCCTTGCATAGTTGCAGCATGATATTGTGGCTCCAGAAATCAATCCCTCTACGAATGAAACCTAACACACCATATGCCTTCTTAACAGCATCAACCTGGTGGCAACTTTTCAGGGATCTATGTACATGGACTCTAAGATCCCTCTGCACATCCACACTACCAAGAATCTTTCCATTGACCCAGTACTCTGCCTTCCTGTTATTCTTCCCAAAGTGTATCACCTCACATTTAGCTGCATTGAACTCCATTTGCCACCTCTCAGCCCAATTCTGCAGTTTACCCAAGTCACCCTGCAACTTGTAACATTCTTGCAAACTGTCCGCTACTCCACCGACTTTAGTGTCATCTGCAAATTTACTAATCCATCCACCAATGCCTGTGCCTAAGTCATTTATAAAAGTGACAAACAGCAGTGATCCCAAAACAGATCCTTGTGGCACACCACTAATTTCATTTTCATTCATTCATGGATCATGAGCATTGCTGGCTAGGCCAAATCATTTATATAATTGACAAAAAGAAGTGGACCCAGAACTGATCCCTGTGGAACACCACTGAGGAATAGGCCTCGAATTGAAAAAGCACCTCTTCATCATTACTGTCTGTCTCCTGCTGTTAAGCCAATTATGTATCGAATTGCCAAGCTCATCCTGAATCCCATGTGACCTAACTTTACTAATTATTCTACCATGCAGAACCTTGTCAAAGCCTTTACTAAAATCCAAATTAATAACATCTACTGCTCTACCATCATGAACCTTTTTGATAACTTTCTCAAAAACTCAATCAAGTTTGTGAGACATAATTTCCCTCACACAAAACCATGCTGACTATCCCTAATCAATGTTTGCCTCTCTGAATGTCCATTAAAGGGCAATTAGGAATGGACAACAAATTGCTGGCCATACCAATGACATCCACATCATATGAAATGATAAGCTAAACTGCACCAGTATTTACACTTCAAAAAAGTGCACCATTGATTGCAGGATAGTGTGAAAGGAGCTATAGGGATGCAAATGACTGACATTAGATTACCTACAGAGTGAAAACAGTCCCTTTGGCCCAACAAGTCCACACCAACCCTCCAAAGAGTAATCCACCCAGACCCATTTCCCTCTGACTAATGCACCTAACACTATGGGCAATTTAGAATGGCCAATTCACCTAACCTGCGCATCTTTGGACTGTGGGAGGAAACCGGAGCACCCGGAGGAAACCCACGCAGACACAGGGAGAATGTGCAAACACCACATGACAATCACCTGATGCTGGAATCAAACCTGGGTCACTGCTGCTATGAGGCAGCAGTGCTAACCACTGAGCCACTGTGCCACCCAATTTGTTTTCAAAATTTTAAATAAAGTTCAGAAGCTATTTTGAATTACACCTTCATTCATTCATTCAGTCCTGTGTGCTCTGACCAAAAGGTCTGGTCTTATCTTATTTGCTGATGTATCATCCTGTGTCATTGAGTGACATGCATTTAATGTTAAATTAAAATTAGAACGATAATAAAAACGACATAATCGTAATCACAGAGATCTTTCCAGAGTCAGTGTTTGAGTTTGAAACCCTCAAATTGGTCAGGGAATACTGAATTCCCAGTGAGTACTGATAGTCTAAGAATTAATTCAGTATAATGTCAACTTATTTTAAGCAAAACCAGCTTTCAAAGTTACTTAACATTCTGCATTTTTTAGAAAGTGAATAACATTCCCGTATAGTCAGAAGGGGGAATAACATGTCATTATTGTTTAATTATTGAGGTAGATAATAGCACACATTAATCTCTTTCAGCTGACTGTCTGGATTCCAAGATTGTTCTAGTTTTTTTATAATGAGGCAACTACTACTGGACAACCAGTTGTCTGCAGAGTATGAAATGTTCATTGTTCAGTACATTTTCAATAATATTACAAACGGTTTGTAAATGCTAATTAGTTTTACACTGGTAAAAATGATTACAACAGATGTGCTAAATAAAATTTTGCATTCAATGGTAACATATTGTAGGGCTCTGCTTGTGTTAAGTTCGAACATTTTCTGTTTTGTAGGGTCAATTGAATGTAATGTGCTATTCTGCTGCTGAAATGAAACTCTACAAGTTGTATTCACTTTGGGCATTAGATCCTCAGTTGTGTGAAAATTTCCTTGTTCTAAGACAGACTCCTGTCAGCTAGAGGTCAAAGTTTTTAGATTACAAAATGTTTTGCGAAGACAATTAATATTTCCAGTTTCATGTAAAGTTTCGTTGAGGATTCAAAATGTCTGGCTTCATTTCTCTGTTTATATATCATTTTACCAATGGCTCAAATTTGCATGTGTGGTGCTTGATATAAGCCAGATGTACTTTCAGAACAAGAGCTCCAGGTAATGGAAAATTATTATGTAATAGGAATTCACCCACACAGGTCAAAATGTTTTATGGCAAACCAAACGTATGAACCACCTTCCTCATTGAATAAAATTTGCCCAATTGTATACAGTAAACTTCTTACAAGAAAGTAGAGTCTCTGATGCTGAGACACTTTGGAACTGAAAAACTTCTATTAGCCTTGTAATGTTTGTACTGATGAATCATTAGTATAAGGTGCAGTGTTATTAAGTCATCTTTGAAGTTCTTTACCTCTACTCCAACACTACCTCTCCTGATTTCTATTGTTTTAAAATTGTTTGACTGCTTGTTCAACATCCAATCCTGGATGAGTAGAAACAACTAAATATTGGGAAGATTATTGTCTTTTTGGTCCCTGAGACCAACTCATTTCTTTGCCATTGTCTTCAACTTGAACCAGTTCCTCATCAGTCAGCATCTTTGCGTTTGCTAACCTGTGCTGGTCCCAGGTTTAACAAGGTCTTAATTTTCAAATTCTTGATCTTGTTTTCAAATTCCCTTCATAGTGTTGGCTGTGTTAGTTAGTTTCCTCAGCTCTGTGGCCTTCAAATCTCCGCTTTTTGTCATTTATGTAAATGATGTGGATGTGAATATAGGAGGTAGGGTTAGTAAGTTTGCACCAAAATAGGTGGTGTAATGGACAGTGAAGAAGGTTTTCTCAGAGTACAATGGGACCTTGATCAGATTGAGATAAATATGAGGTATTGCATTTTGGTTAGGCAAACCAGAGCAGGACTTATATACTTAATGGTAGGATCCTGGGGTGTGCTACTGAATAAAGAAACATAAGAGTGCAGGTGCATGGTTCCTTGAAAGTGGGGTCACAGGTAGACAGGGTGGTGAAGAATTCACTTGGGCACACTTGACTTCATTGGTGAGAACATTGAGTTTAGGAGTTGAGGGGCCCTGGAGGGGCTGTACAGGACATTACTGAAGCCACTTTTAGAATACAATATACAATTCTGGTTGCCCTTCTACACAAAGGCTTTTATTAAACTTGAGAGGGTCTAGAAACAAGGATGTTGCTGGGATTGGAGGCTTTGAGTTATAGGGAGAGGTGAAGTAGACTGGGTCTTGTTTCCCTGGAGCATCAGAGGCTCAAGGGTGACCTTATAGAGGTGTATAAAATCATGAAGAGCATGAATAGGGTGAATAACCAAGATCATCTTCCTAGGGTGGGGACTCCAAAACTAGACAGCATAGCTTTAAGGTAAGAGGGAAAAGATTTTTAAAAAAGATCTGAGGGGTAACTTTTTCATAGAGATCAAGATGCATGTTTGGAACGAGCTGCCAGAGGAGGTGGTGGAGGCTGGTACAATTACAACATTCAAAGGGCACGTGGTGGAGTATATGAATAAGAAGGGTTGGAGAGATATGGGTCAAATGCTGGCAAATGGGACTAGGTCAGACTGGAACATCTGGTAGGTGCGGTCAAATTGGAATGATACTGTGTAGCTCTTTGACTCTATTTGTGTATATTTTAAGCTGCAACGTGACAACTTGACTCTTGTACTCAATTCCCTGACCAATAAAGGCAAGCATATCATATAACTTCTTTAATACCTTATATACTTACGTGGCCACATTCAGGGAGCTATAGACTTGAATCTTAAGATCCCTCTGTACATCAATGCTATTCAGGTCCTGCCATTAACTGTATACTTTTCCTTAACGTTTGATCTCCCAATGTGCAGCACCTCACACTTAACTGGTTTAAACTCCATCTGCCATTTCTCTATTCATATTTGCAACTGATCTACAGTCTGCAGAATCCTTTGATCGCTGTATCCCAGAGTTGAAATATCTAAAACTAGAGGGCAGGCATTTAAGGTGAGAGGGGGAAAGTTCCGAGGAGATGTGTGGGGCAATTATTTTTACCCAGAAAATGGTAGGAGTCTGGAACACAGTGCTGGGATAGTGGTGGAGGCAGATACGATAGGAGTGTTTAAGGGACTTTTAGATAAGTGCATGAATATACAAGAAATAGAAGGATATGGACCAAGGGCAGGCAGAAGGGATTAGTTTAATTTGGGGTCATGTTCAGCACAACATCATGGGCTGAAAAGCCCATTCCGGTGCTGTACAGTTCTATGTTGTAGATTCTATTTTTCTCTTAATCTTCATGGAAACAGTTTTACCTGTGGACCTGTAACACCCCAGTCCACTGATGTGTATGCAGCCTTGAAAGCTAGTTTACAGAGAGTCTGTTGCAAAAGATTTAAAACTATTGATAATAGGACAGAAACAGCCACAATAAAAATCGGTCCATATTGTGATGCAGCACATGTCAAGAGATCACGAATGTGTTTCCTACTAGGAGTTCATCATTCTCCATTATCCAGTACCACTTATACTTGTGTTATGATTCTGGATTAGCCCTTTAAATTTGTGATCCAATTAGGGACCAGTAACATATGCATATGCATGTGAAGCTATGAATTAAGAACCTTTTTTGTTTAAAGTAAATGCAATTTGCAATTGTGATGATGCTGCCCCTTTAACAAGGTTATTTGTCCTTGTTTCTTTGAGAGGCATTGTAAAGGCAGAGGTTCTGATATGTCTGGAAATATCTATTTGAAAAGGCTTTTAAGTTTTTTTTTTAACACTTGTACAATGAAAGAAGAATGGCCAGTTCTCCCAGTTCAGGGTTTTTTTCTGGTTTGGTTTGGTTTTATTTTTAACTGGGGACCCAAGGAAACAGCTCCATGCTGATCTTCTCTCTCTCTCTCTCTGTGCAATCTCTCTCGTGTAAGAACCTGTGTTTGAATTTACCTTTTTGCCAAGGGGTGCATTATGGGATGTTGCAGGAAATTGGAACAGCTCTTTGTTTGATTTGCATTTTCGTGTTGGTTGGATTTTCAAATAGTTACATTATTCTAATATCTCTTTTCTTTTGTTTGGGTATAAATAAATTCTGTTTTGTTTCAAACTGAATGGTTTGACCACCTGTGTCGCTCCACGATTATTCACCTTACATTTGCTTCAAACAACTAGAAAAGTTAGGGTCTGGGCTATCTTCTTAAGGTGCTTTGAGGGGGTCTGGCCTGGTCCATAACATGATCCAGAGTACTTATTAAGAGAATAAAGTCATAGGGTTCTACAGTTGTAAACAAATAACAATTTTTACAAGGTTAGAAAAGGATAACAATCTAATGTACATTCAATTTATAATCTACCATGCAGAGTTGACATGAGATACATATGAGTTAACACCCCACAACCCAAACACCCTGAAATGAGCAAGTATAGATTTCTCAACAATCCACCCAATTATTAGTGATACTAGGTCTCATTAAAATTGTGTCTCCTTCGTAAGGGATTCCAATTCTTCACTCTCAAATATTTAGTCTGGAAAGTCTCTCAAAGCTGCTTTGACTTGGACAGGAAGACAAAAGCCACAGTCATCAGGCAAACAGCTTAACTGAGATTTTAGATTATCAGGACACTCAAAGGAACATTTGGAAGAAATAGAAAGGTATTGAACCGTGAAGTGAGGCCAAAAATGAATACATGGCATATAGGACAGCCATAACTACATTGAGCACTTTGCAGACTGGTGTAACTACTCCAAACAAGCTACAGCACTGTCATAAACATGTTCCATTTGAGAAAACAGGGATTGGCATGTCCAGTCGGAGTTCTGGATTTTCTTGACCTGTGAAATTCCACCTTTGGAGGTGGAGTGTGGGGTGGGTGGGTAGATGATGATAATAATGATGACATGATCATGATAAAAGTGGTGTTCATTATCACAAAGACAATGTAAGTTTGGAATAAGATAGACCAAGTTGAGGGAAGATGGGGTGGGAGGGAGATGAGATTAGATTAGATTAGAACCCCTACATTTAGGAAACAGGCCCTTCAGCCCAACAAGTCCATACCAACAATTGCAATATTTAAGAGGCATTTGGATGGGTATATGAATAGGAAGGATTTGGAGGGATATGGTCGCCTGAGTCGGGAATTGAACCCAGGTCTCTGGCGCTGTGAGGCAGCAGTGCTAACCACTGTGCCACTGTGCCGCCCTAGCATGGCCAGTTCACCTGACCTGCACATCTTTGGACTGTAGGAGGAAACCCACGCAGGCACAGTGAGAATGTGCAAACTCCACACAGACAGGTGTCCAAGGCAGAAACTCATAAGATTCAAGTAAATCATGGTGCTGTAACTGATCATATGACTCTGACATCAGTCTTGAATATGTATGCAAAGAGAGACTTCTTAGACACATTTGAGAACCTATGCACAGACATAAATAAAGGAGTATTACAGCATTAAAGGAGTTCAACAGCTTTCCTTCGAAATAGGGAGCAAACAGCCCCAATGGCAGTATGTGTGCAAATACTCAAAGCCTGAGATAACACAAACTGATAGCTTAATGTGCAGGTAACACTATTCACTTAAAGTACAAGATAAGGGACTGGGCAAGGAGCTGTGGGTATGGCTGAGAGCATCAGATAAATGTACTGCCCTGCGGTTTTAGAGAGGAGGCAGTAAATGAGGAAAAACCCCAGTGCTCTGAAAGCTTGGTTAATGCTATCCTGGGCTGGGAGACTGCTGACCATTCCAAAGCAGCAATGTGTTTTAAAAAAGTGCTGATCCTTATTGTCAATGTCTTTTCATTGTGAAAAATCACACAACACCAGGTTATAGATCAACAGGTTTACTTGGAAGCACTAGCTTTCGGAGCATCCCTCCTTTATCAGGTGGTTGTCACAACCACTTGATGAAGGAGCAGCACTCCAAAAAACTAGTGCTTCTAATTAAACCCGTTGGACTATAACCTGGTGTTGTGTGATTTTTAACTTTGTACACCCCAGTCCAACACCAGCACCTCCAAATCATTATAGTGAAACACCGTAAGGTCCTGGAACCAGACACTCCTTGTAATATTATAGCACCCCCCATTTATTTTTCAATTATAAATGAGGACAGAATTTCTAATTGATTGATTGAGTTGTTGTTGTCCCATGTACTGAGATACAGTGAAAAGTGTTGTTTTGCATGTTCACAGGCAGATCATACCATACAAAGTGCGTCAGGTAGCAGAGTGCAGAATACTGTGTTAAGGCGCAGAGAAGGTGCAGACAGACAGAGATCAGAATTAACATTTGAGAGGTTTGTTCAAAAAACTGGTAACAGCAGGGAAGAAGCTGTTCTTGAATCTATTTGTATGTATATTCAAACTTTTATATCTTCTGTCCGACAGAAGAGGGTGGAAGAGAGTATAATTGGGGTGGGACGGCTCTTTGATGATGTTGGTTGCTTTCCCAAGGCAGTGAGAAGTATAGATGGAGTCAATAGATGGAAGGCTGGTTTGTGTGATGGACTGGACTGTGTTCACGACTGGATATCAGAAAATGAAATTTTAGAGACAGTGAATGTAGATTTTTAAAAACATTCTTCTATCTCCAACTGGTGATATTAACACTTAATAATTCGTGCAACACATTCCGCTGAACTGCTTATCTTTATGGAAGTTAGCTCCTGTGTAAACCTAATCTATAGTAGATTAAGTTGAGAAAAGCTGGGAAATGACTCCAGTGGAGCATAAACACCAATATGGACTGATTGGGCAAAATCATCAATTTCTGCACAATATATTCTGTGTAAACCGAGGAGCCATTCTTGATTCATATGTATTAGTATCAATTGAGTTGTTTTATGATAATTAATGTATGACAGGTAAAACAATCCCATTACACAATGCATTATTACAAGATTGTTGTTTCACACAAAAAAAGCACAACTTTATCACTGAGTGAACAAAAAACAGAAAGTGATCGAAAAATACTAAGTGGGTCAATAGCATTTGTAGAGAGAGAAAAAGTGTTAACATCTAACAAAGGGTCACTGATTCAAATCATTAACTATGTTTTCCCTTTGCAGATTCTACTAGACCTACTAAGTTTCTCCAACACTATTTTTTGTTTTTGTTACAGATTTTCAGTGTCGACAGCACATCCTCTTATCATTGAGTATATGTTTTGAAACAAAGCAATGAAACAAATTCTACAATCACGTACATCATGAAATAGCATCAGACTTGTCATCAATGAATGTTTTAAAGCAAGAAGATCTGACCTGCCTTTTGATTTGTTATAAAAATACATGGCCAGCCTTCCAAATGAATAAACATTTAAAACAAAGCCAGTTTTAGAAACAAACAATATTTCAAAATAAAAGATATAGCCAATCTCGCAACAAAATATGCTTTGAAACAAAACACACACCCTAAAGCAATCAAATATTTTTTTTGAAAAGTGTAACCAGTCCTGCAATGGTTTATAACAAAAGGCAATAGCCAGTTCCACAGTTTTAAAACAGAAAATACATCCTGTGTTGTAATCAAAAACATGTCTGAAAACAGACACTCTCTTCTTACTCTTGTCTTAACTGTAAATCACATGCATTCTCCAGCTTTTATTTTTAGTTACAAAATCTTCTATATCACAAAAAGGGAGCTGTTATTCTATCTGCTAGACTTGGGTAGGTGAATAACCAACAGGTTTCATTCTATAAGAGCTCTGTGTGGAATGAAAACTCTCTGGCTACTGTCAATTATTTTTCGAACGTTTTGGCAAGTTTTCTTTATTTGCTTTCTGTAATATTTGAAAAGGAAAAAATAAAAACGGAATTCTACAGAAACAGAACCCCAACTTGTCCTTTTAATAGTACAGCAAGACACCGTGTTACAGTCAGTATAAAGTGCTTTAGATTCTTTACTGAATTTGTTAGCTGGTCTTCAAATGAAAGGCATAAAATAACCTCTTTTTCCTTAAACGTTTAAGGTGATAGCAGCTTTATACACGATCCACAAGCATAAAGTTACAAGAAGAACAGTTTGGGGTATAATCACACCAAATTCTTCGCAACAATTTGTTTTGACTATTTGAGGGTTTGTTGGCATATATTTTCCTCTTGTCTCTAAAAATAGTTTGGAGTAAGTAAAATGGTAAGTGATAAATACTGTGATTGTGTCTTTGATTTACCTTTTGGTAAAATGTTATTCCTATTCCGTATTTTCCTCTTCAGGTGGACATGAAATATTCCACAATAGTTTTGGAAGAAAACCAAGGAATTGTTTTTGTGTCCTGATCATTATTTATCCTTAAACCAACATCTTAAAAATAAACTACTATTTTGTTTGTTTTACCTAGCCTCACTGCAAAATGATAAATAAGTATTTAAATCTGACAGCTTATAATCAACAGTTAATCCATTTCTGGAAGACTCGTGTTAATTAGATATTTTGTATTAAATGCTTTATGATGTTCTACTTGCCAATTGCAAACTTCAAGTTGTAAAGGAAGTTGCTGGAAACGGCATGCAGTCGCTATTTGAACAACCACCAAACTATATAATCCAGTTAATTAGCAAGGCTCCTTTCTGTCTCTCCCATCTCCTTGCTTCTTTCCAGCTCCCACAATGATTTAATTTACGCAAAAACAAATGAAAATTAGTCATTGGGCAGACACACAGGAACAATGACAATTTACAGCCAGATGCACAGAAAATTAAAACTTGATGACAGAGTAGTGTTGAACAGTTAATGAAGATATATTTGTTGGCAGCCAATCACATGCCAACACATAGTCAATTATTCCTCAGAGCCACAGCAGATACACAATGACTAATTGCAGGAGGTTCAGGAGAAGTCAGGGAAATTCATCTCTTTCACAGAAATGAAATACTTGCTGTTTTTTAGATTCACACTAATTCAGGCGAGTAAAGGTAAAGTAAGTAAGTTACCCAAGTCCTTTTGGACCATAGAGCTGGTCTCTCATTAGAAAGAGACAACTGGTTGTGGCTTAACCTGAGGATACCTTGCCTCAGGTGAGGGGAGAGGTTGACAAGGTCCTTTGTGCATGATAGAACCCATGCTATTGACACCACCCTCCATTGTAAACTAGCCATCCAGTCAGCTGAACTGTTAGGTTATAGTGATGTGGCCAGACCGATGACAAGAATTCACATAGGTGTAGCATCATTTCATATCAAATAAAAGCAAAGAATTGAAAATGCTTGAGATCTGAACTAAAAACAGAAAGTGCTGGATAAACTCAGTGGGTCTGGGCACACCTGTGGAGAGAAAAGCAGAGTTAGCATTTAATGAGCCATATGACTCTTTTTTGGAAGCCCAGTTTCTCAGGTTCTTTCTTTTTTTTTATATAGTCTCATGTCAGGTCGACGTTAATATATGGAACAGTTTACATGTGAAGAAATGCTTGGCACTAAAGTCTCCACATCTGGAGCACTGACATTTGAAGAACTACATCCTCAGCTTGTTACAGAAAGAAGTCTGTAACAGTAGCTTCTGAAGCTACAAATGGTAACCTGTCATCATGGTCTGAGTTGGATCTATCTCTTTGATAAAAACAGATGTGAAGTATGAATTTAATACCTAAGCCCCATATCTCCCTGCATAAATTTCCTTTTTGATCACTGATTAGTCATACCCCTCTTTTCCTCATGCTTTTACTATTTATTTTGCTCATAGAAGACCTTAGAATTTCCCTTTACTTATCTGCCAGTCTTTTCTCATAATCCCCCTTCACATCTCTTAAATCTTTTCATCTCCCCTCTGAACCTTCTGTGTTCCTCTTGCTTCTCAACTGTACTTTCTACATCACATCTGTCATAAGCACACTGTTTTCTGTTTATCTTTTGCAACCAGGAGCTCTGGATCTGTTCGCCATACCTTTCACTTTTGAAGGAATGTACATCGACTGTGGCTTACACATTTATCTTTTTGAAGGTATCCCATTGTTCAGCTGCTGCTTTTTGCACCAACCTTTTCCCCAGACTATCAGTTCTTGCCTACTTTGTTCTTGTCCCAGCAAAGATGTCACTCACCCCAGTTAACTATTCTTACCCTGGGTTTCCTATTGACCATTTCTATTGTCACCATTATGATACAAGATCAATGTTTTCCAAATGATTCGCCCATTGACAGTTGGTCTATTTGAACAAGACCGAACAGTGCATCCTGACTTGTTAGGGCACACATCAAAACATTGAAACTAAGGGCAGGAATAGGCCATTTTGTCCTTCAAGTCATTTAAAATAATAATGCCTGATACGTAGCATTCTGACTTGGAATATTTTACTGTTCCTTCATTATCATGGGATCAAAACCCTGAAAAACGCATTGCTTGTCTGCACACTGGGAAAGACCATGACAGTACAACTTCTCAACTCAACTTCTCAAGGTCAACTAGTGATGACCAACAAACGTTACCTTTGCTCTTGTCAGCTATGCCCACATTCCATGAAAATATTAAAAATACAATGTTATTGCAAAGAACTATAGTTTAAAGATTGTCTCCTTCAAAGCCACAATAGCATTAAACTGAATTCCAACTTTAATTTTCCTTGGACAGTACTTTAAAGCCTGTCTTTGATCTAAATCCCAAATATAATCTATCTTGAGGCGTTTCAGACCTTGAACTGGATTCCAATTTTAAATCATTTTATACTGGCTAGACTTTCTATGCTGCTTCACTCTGCTTTCCAAGTTTGCCCAAAATAGAAACAACTTTATTCTAATCATCACTTTGAGCTCCAAAGAAATGAAGAGTGAAAACGTAGAAACTCAACTGAGTGCACGTTTTTGAAGTTATGACTTCTTACTGAAATGGGCAGATTCTTCCCTTTTAAGAGGGCACAGGTTCAGGTGCGTGCAATGTGTGAAAACCCTTAAGTTCAGGCTCTTGGGCCTGTCCATTCCAGGCGGCTGCTTTCTACCTTATTTCCTTACATTTTTTGGCTTCTTTCTATTTCTTTCTTTTCATCTTTTTCCTGTCAGCGGTGATGGGAAAGGAGAACATGGTGGAGGAGGGCGGCTGGAGAGGGACTCTTGGTGAGGCAGCAGCCTGGCCTGGCAGCACAGCCAGGGACTCCTTGTTGCCGTGGGCCCGGAGTAGGGACTCGTGGTTGTCGGAGTGATGGTGGTGGCAGCTCCTAGCTGTGTAGGCCTGGAGCAGGGGCTCATGGTTATCAATGTGCTGGTGGTGGCAGCTCCTGGCTGTGTAGGCCTGCAGCAGGGGCTCATGGTTATTGGCGAGGCAGCAGAGATGGGGCGTCCTAGTTATGAGGCGAGTGTGGGTCTAGCATGGGCCTTGTCAGGGAAGTGGGCACAATAACGAAGAGTTGGCGCCTGAAGGGCAATGTCTCCAATGTCGGTGAGTCTGGCGCAGGCAGTGGAGGGGGTGACAGCGCAGTTGTCTTTGGTCAGTTGGTTCTGTTCAGGGATCAGGGTTCAGGGTATATGATGGAGGTGGCAGAACGAAGATGGACTCTTTCAGCTTAATTGTCTTTTGCTTAAAATATTCAAATGGTGCTAGATTGAAGCTTCTCACTGTATTTACTGTGTTGTTCATTGGAGAGTACAAGTGACATTAAATCATCATTCATTCATTCTTCTTCTGTGTTTCATGGCAAGCTGCTGTGGATGTACTTGCCATGTGAAATCAAGTGCTATTTGAAGCAAGCATCTTTGTTTTAATGGCCAATGAACATTGTTACCGAGTGGTTAGCACTTTGCATCCAGACAAATGGAAAGAAATGAGTGACTCTTCAATGAAGAGCTCCAGCCTTGGCCAGGTAAGAAAGTGCCTGTTCCAGACCGCCTTCTGAGAGCTTGCTTTAACTGCTTGATGGGTGGCTTCCAACTTCTTGGACAGTAGGGAGCCTGGTTTCCATTTGACTGGCCTTCAGATGCCCTTCGCTCCAGATGGTTCCCTGTTAAGCAGTTGAGAGAGAGTAGCAATGCCAATCATACAGCAGCAATCAGCAGCAGCAGTTCTAGCTGCAATCTCCTCAGCTACTCCACAGAATAGAGGGAATGGCCATGGAAATCTAGCTCAGAGTATGCCTGGTAGTCCACCCGAGAGTTCCAGATAGACAATCAGCTTTCTCAACAGCACCACAGGAGGCTTGGGTTTCCATTTTGTAGCTGGTGGTTGGAACATGATTTGCTTCCCTGTAGACCAGATGGACATGTATTGTCAGGGGCTATAACTGAAGAGACATCCTCTGCTCTGCCTCTCCCCAAAGTTGTGCACTCTTTCCTCAAAGAGAGAAAGCACAAAGCTGTCATTGTTGAAAATGGATTGTGGGGTGAGGTAGAAAGAAGAATGTGATTATGTCTGTAATGCATGTGATGAACGTGAGTGCACAGGTTGGATCTTCAGATGGGGAGGGACGAGGAGGCAAAAGGCAAATGCCATAGCGGAGAGCAACATGTCTTGTTTTGAGGACTGTTGTGACAAGTCAGAGTGTGGGTCCTGGGACCTGAATGTTCTGTTTCCGTAGCCTGGATGTTCCTGGTATACTAGCTTCACGTTAGTCACATTCCCGATGCTCACTTCCTTGATCTTTTTCGTTTACAGCTCTTTGGTTTAAGAGGCTGGTCTCTGCTTGCTGTGCCTGGCAAACATCAGCTTGCTGTGATTCCCTTCTGTTCCTCTACCCTCAGGTATAAGTGAAACAGCCTGATCACCCTCCCATCCCTGAAGTTCCTGCAGCCTCACAAATCCATGCCCAGTTTGTCCACGCCGAGTTGTGCCCAGGGTTTGTTATATTAGAAATCCTTCCTGTGAGAGATCCTGTAAGTCATTTCTCTTACACTCGCTGATTGATCAGAAAACCTGAAAACAGAAAATAAAAGATTATTTCAGCTGGAGAGCCAAAGCAAACCTCACCTCCTTGCTGGATTAATATTTGAACTATTATGAGTTTTCCCACTTTGTCCAAGTTACAATGCAATTTCACCTAATATCTTCGAGAGGAGTTGTCTTCTTTTAATTGTGATGAGCCCTGTATATGTTGTGAATGAAAATACCTCTAGCTTCCAAATGCTACTACAACTCAAGCCAGCTAGTGAGATAGAAACCAAGATAGATAGTTTTTCTTTCTCAAGGGAACTTACGTGATATTGTTGTGGGCCAGTGTAAACCCTCCTCAAAACATATCAAGGAGATAGCTTAGACCCTGACTTTCATCTTATTTAGGCAAGTGAAAGACATTATATTTTAAATGTAATTGGTCAACCTAATTAGTTTTAAGCAAAACACTCTACTCTTGCACCACAGTTAAAATATGAACTGAAAGAAAAAGAACTGGCATAATTTCAACTCTTTTGAGATACTTAACAGTTTTTTCTTTGATTTGTATTAAACATTTGCATATTACTGTACTGATTTTTTTTAACAAGAGGGGAATCTCCCAATAGAAGTTTGTTAATTTATCAATTGAGCTTAACATTACAAAAATGAGATTAGAATGGATAATTGCTTAATGACTGGCATGGACACAATGGGATAAAGGGCCCTTTTTCATATTGTAAGAACTCTATATACTCTAGAAGGACCTTCACTAAGTACCTTGAGCATGTAAAAAGGCAGATGTCTGGGTCACAGGATGTTGGTTAGGAAGGAGGCAGATGTTTGGAATGTTCCAATCTGTCAATAAATTTAGGAACAACTGAACAAGCAGGTCTGGTTTCCTACTTTCCAGCATTTGGCTGACTGAAGTTAAACGCCACATTTGCAGTAAACTGTGTACGTACGGAACCAAGTCTTCATCACTTGGCTTAACTTATCTAACACCCAGCATACTTGCCTCTGGAGGATGACTCCACAGAGACTACTGTCCACATCCCCTGCTGTGCTAAAGCCTGCTCACCTATCCATCCTGATTTTTACCAGCTTCATGCCATCTCTTGTTTTTAATTCACAGGGATGAGGGAGTCACCGGTTAGGCTAGCATTAGACCATAAGACATAGGAGCAGAAGTAAGGCCATTCAGCCCATCGAGTCCACTCTGCCATTCAATCATGGCTGATGGGCATTTCAACTCCACTTACCCGCATTCTCCCCGTAGCCCTTAATTCCTTGTGACATCAAGAATTTATCAATTTCTGCCTTGAAGACATTTAGCGTCCCAGCCTCCACTGCACTCTGCGGCAATGAATTCCACAGGCCCACCACTCTCTGGCTGAAGAAATATCTCCGCGTTT
>NC_057741.1:30854450-30881856 GCF_004010195.1 Chiloscyllium plagiosum | reverse complement strand
TATTCATATACCCATCCAAATGCCTCTTAAATGCTGCAATTGTACCAGCCTCCACCACATCCTCTGGTAGCTCATTCCATACACGTACCACCCTCTGCGTGAAAAAGTTGCCCCTTAGGTCTCTTTTATATCTTTCCCCTCTCACCCTAAACCTATCCCCTCGTTCTGGACTCCCCAGGCCCGGGGAAAAAACTTTGTCTATTTATCCTATCCCTGCCCCTCATAATTTTGTAAACCTCTATAACGTCACCCCTCAGCCTCTGACGCTTCAGGGAAAACAGCCCCAGCCTGTTCAGCCTCTCCCTGTAGCCCATCAGAAGGCTGTGTTATGTAAAGGTATGATGACATAAGTGCAGTTGTTGCCCAACATATCAGAACATTTTTCCTTTATTACAGGTCATCCAGTTATAACGTGTGTTTCATCAATGTGAAGTCGCTGTAATGCGATTGACGAATCGGGGATGTTTTTCTACTGTGCGAACCTTTAAAACGTGTGTTGGCTGAAACGCAATTATATCAGCAACACTTTAAGTGCTGTTTTGAAAGCTTGATTTTTGTATATCGTGGGGTTGCAACAAGAACGCAACCATTGTATTATAGAAGAACCGACGGTATTATCACTTAACATTGAAGGTGTTGATTGTCCTTTTTAAAAATGCGACTATATTAAGCAATCATGCATTAACCATATAGTCAAAAATTACATGACGCTGGGTTATAGTCCAACAGGTTTATTTGAAACTACAAGTTTTTGGAGCCCCCATTCATATAGTCAGGCATTGTACTGTTCTGGTTACAAAAGCAAACTCAGTTCTCTGTTTTAGTCTTTTGCTAATCTTCCCTGCATTAAAATAAATTTAAATCTCATTGTAAATTACATTAAATCCAGAAAAGCATATTTTATTACATTTTGCAAATACTGTACTTGAAGTCAAAAGGAAGTAACTTTTTTTTAAACTTAAAACTCAATTCTGAAACAGTCGAATATAACAGCCATGAAACTGAGTGTGTCTTGGGGGTAACATTCTCAGAGATTAATGGAAATGGATTTCATCGCAACTCCCCTTTGGATGAAATACTGAAAGTATACAACTTCATATCAACATAAATCAACAAATAGTTTCTGAGAGGTAAGCCTGTCATTTGTGCACCTATATATATTTTTATGGACAAGGTTGCAAGTTTGAAACAAACCTCCTTGTTCTCATCTCCTGTTTGTGAGCAGATTATGATATAAATTTTTTTGTTTTTTTAAACCAGTAAGTCATATTTTCCTATTCCCTCTTTGTGTGAAGTTTGTCTCATTAAGTCCATAGCAACATTGCTGTAAAGTTTAACTAGAAGTAGGGTATGTTTCACACATTAATTGTGGAAAGGTGGTGTTAGGATAGGGATACCTCACAACATAAGTTGCTTAGAAAACACAGGAGCAGAGAGAACAAAAGGAAAAGAGAACAGACATTACTCAATTAGCAACAACTTAAGTGCAGGTTTATTGGTACCCTTGGTTTGATGTGGAGTCCAGAAGTCCAAAACTCAAATCAGCAGTTTGGAATTCCTTGTTGGGGATGGTTGATTGGCTAGCCAGAAGTTTAGGAGCCATTGCCTGTTCCTTCTCTGCAACAAAATACACTTCAAAGGTCTTCTGAGGAATATTACTGAACTGTAGCTTTTTTTTCACTGTTTTGACATAAGAAAGACTCTTCTGTTTTCCTGAGTTAGAGGGTTTGATATTGTCAGTGGATGTTGCAGAAGGAGCATTGTTCCATTGACTGACTGCTGCTTCCACATTATACAGTTGACAGATAGGTAGAGTTAGAAATGTGGAAGTCATGTGATAAAGTCTGATGAAGGTTTTATGCCCGAACGTCGATTCTCTGTTCCTTGAATGCTGCCTGACCTGCTGTGCTTTTCCAGCACCACACTCTCGACTGGGAAGAGGAACAGTTAACATCGAGTCAAAGGCTTAAATTGCAGATAGTCAGCTGCCTATGGCCCATCTCAGAGGTTAAGTAGATAACTGATAGAATTCATGCATCTTCTTACAGGATAGGTGTAACTCACAATTCTACTGTATAAGCTTTTTTTTATTGGACTCAACTGTGGCAGGATCTAATAGTTATTATTTCAGATCCATCGGGAGATACATTATGTATTGATTGACTGGCAGATTTTGACTTCTACAAAATGTTTGGAAGTTTACCGCTAAGTACTGCCATGTGATTATAGCAGTCATTTATTTTCGACTATTTAATATGCTTTTAATATATATAGATACATATTAAAGTACATCTTTAAGTGTTTGTGTCAGTATTAATAATGCTATAAAAACTTAACTTAAACAAAAGCAAGTACATGTAACCCGTAGGATTAAATGGATTGAAACATCATATCATTGACATAATTTAGTACTTATGTTTTTGTTACACCCATCATTTACAATCTCGATGCAACATCAATAATGACAAGACTTTCTCATAATCTTTTCATGGCCAACCAAATACAGTGAAGATAAAAATTTTCTTTAGAAACTTTTTGACCAGCTTATACTATGGGTCTTTAGCCCTTGTGATGTGACTACGAGTCAGTATTCTGATTGCCTCCCCATCTTCACACGTAGAAGCATTTTAATCAGTTTGTATGAAAAAAAAACTTTAACCTATAGTTTTCAACTTAAGCATGGCTTCTTTTTTCCTTACCTTTCTCCTCTGTTGATAGAAACACACTTGTTTTTAAGTTTGCAATGGAAACCATGTATTTCTGACTGACAACTAGCTTCAAATTTATCTTAGCAGATCTTCGGCTCTAATGAAGAGGCATCTAGACTAGAAATGTTTGCCTTCTCTCCATGGATACTGCCTGACTTGCTGTGATCTCCAGCATTTGTTGTTTTGAATAAAGATTCCAGCATCTGCATTAATTTATTGGCCTCATTCACTTCCTCCACAAAAGATTTTGTCATTTCTAGATGAGTAAACATGCACCGAGGGAGTCTTTTTCTGCTCTATCTGACTCATCTGCCACATTTTCTTCCCCTTGAGCGGACAGAAGTGGACACTTTATTTCCAAATTGTTTGCTACTTCCTCCAAACTTTTGTTTATCTTTTAATGTCCTATTCTTTTTCAGGTTGACTTGACTTATTATTGTCACATTTTAGGAAAATGATAAGTTTTGTTTTGCGAGCAGTACAGGAAGATCATAACATACAAGGACGTACAGATCATAGACAGAATGAGGCATACAATATTATGATTGCATAGGAGGTTCACAAAAGTAAGATCAGCATTCGATTTGATCCACCAACCAGTCAAATAAAAGTAGGGAAGCAGCTGTTCTTGAGCCTGTTGGTACGTGTGTTTAAGCTTCTGTATCTTCTGCCTGATGGAAGAGGTTGGAAGAGAGTATTACTGGGGTGGGAGGGGTCTTTGATGATGTTGGCTGCTTATCCGTGACAAAAGTGTAGATAGGGTCCATGGATGGGAGATTGAATTTTGTGATACACATGGGCAGTGCACACAATGTTCTGTGGTTTCTTACCAGCCTGGGCAGAGCAATTGCTGTGCCAATCCGTTATGCAGCTAGATAGAATGCTTTCTATGGTGCATCTGTAAGAGTTGATGAGGGGCCTTATGGGCATGTCAAATTGTTGGTCAATGTTTTCATTCAGGTTACAGCAGTGAAAATATATTGGTTATCTGACATTATTTTCATTCTGCATAAGGGTCACTGGACCTGAAACATTAACTCAAATTTCTCTCCACAGATGCTGTCAGACATACTGAACTTTTCCAACAATTTCTGATTTTGTTTCTGATTTCCAACATCTGCAGTTCTTTCGATTTTTATCATTTAATTCTCGATCATTTCTATCAAATTGACCAATTTCCCTTAAAACATATCATCTACACATTTCTTTATCCAGATCATGCTTTCTGCTTCCTTCCTCTCTTTGAAGTTGTCTTTCTCCTTCCTTTCCCATTTCCTCCATTCTCCAACATCTCGCTGTGGATTTCAAGTTCAAACATTTGCATTTGTCTTTTTTTCTCTCTTTTCTATTTCATGTTGCTTCATCTGGCACTGGAGTCTTGTCAACTCAAGTTGTGTTCCATCTGGGTTAAATTCTTCTACTTCCAAATCCAGAAATTCTGTCAATACCTCAAATATATCTGCTTTCTTGGTCCCTGTGTTTAACCTGTCTCCAAGGTTTCTGCTAATGCTATTAAGCTAGCCTTGGAAATTTCTTGCGAATCACACAAACATAAATTTTCCACTTACAGTGAGTGATCATGCTCCTCGCTTAACAAGGTTTTTTTTTCCCAAAGGGGTCATAAAAGCAGATGTTCCAATATGTCTGGAAATAATTATTTGAGAAAGCTGTTTTTTTTTAAACATTTGTACAATGAAAGAGGCGTGGCCAGCTTTTCCAGTTCAGGGTTAGGTTTGGTTGGGTTTTAACAAGCTGTTTTGCTTGTACCTACTAGTCAAGTTTTAGCTGGGAGCCCAGAGATGTTGCTGGGGACCCAAAGAAACACGTCCACGCTGATCCCCTCTTTCTATGACACCTCTCCATAAGAACCTATGTTAGATTTTTACCATTTTGTGCCAAGGAGGTGTTTATGCGGATGTTGCAAGTATTTGGAACAGCATCATTAAGTTGTGATTGCATTAATTGGGTTTCCAGATAGCTTAAGTTATTCTAAATTCAATTCCTTTCTGTTCATGTTTCACTCAGTAGTCTGTAAATCAATTCTGTTTTCTTTAAAACTGAATGGTTTGACCAGCTGCATCCCTCCTCGAATATCCACCTTACACCTGCTTAAAACAACTAGCAAAGTTAGAGTCTGGGCTACCCTCTTGAAATGTTTTGAGGGGGTCAAGCCTGGTCCATAACAAGAGTCAGCCAAATTGCCATAATCTTACCGGACCAGTGGACTACTCTCCCATTAGACAAAGACAGCTGCTGGTGATTTAACCTGATTCCTCAAGTGAGAGAAGAAGAACTCTTTGTGGTAACATTAACTGGTGATGGAGGATTGAACTCATGCTGTTAGCATCGCACTACTTTGCAAACCATCTGTCCAGCCACCTGAGCTAAAGGTTGTAGTGTCTAACAAAGCCATACAAAGGTGTTCAACAAGTATAATAAAATCCAACTAAATCTGAAAATCTTATCAGCCTTAATCTCAGCAAGTTCCATCACTTTGTTTGTTCGTGGATTTATGATCTTGGACCATGCTGCCAAGTTCATGTTATGATTTGGCTAGGGACCAGAAAGTTTTTCAAAAAAATGTAGACAAAGTGTGAGTTCCAGCAGCTTTAGGAAGAGAATAAAACCACATGGTTCCATGGTTTTGAGCAAACAATAAAAACTTTATTATACAATGTTAGAATAGTAATAGAATAGGCGTCCAACTTATTTCTAACACCCAGAATGAAAATAAAGCAAATATGGATCAGAGATTCTGATCAACTACACATCAGCACACATCACGTAGCAAATGTGATCAGGATAGATGCCACAGGTTTCTGAGCAACTCTCTTGAAACATTAACAACACAGTGGGCCACCAAATTTCATTAAACTTCACAAAGGATCACAATTCTTCATTTGTGACAATCTGGCCTTGAAACACCTTCTCATAGACTGCTTTATTGATTGCTTGTGTCCTACTCAATCATAATCCTTACCATGGAACCTCCAACACCCACCTCCACCCAATTCCAAAACTGTACTCCAGTGCTCCTTCTGAAGCATAACTCCAATATCGTTCCCCAATAGCTCACCTCACCAGGTCTGTCCTGTTCCTTGTTTATCCATCAGCTCTAATTTTGCTTAGTTGCTCCGAGCAAATATTGCTTGTAAACTTTTCAACACCTACTCTCTCAGCTACACTAAAAGACTAATGCTTCTATGTTTCTTCCAAGATCCTTGCTCTTTCTCTGACGTAGAGCCAATGACTTTACCATTATCTGAATGTCATTGGACTTATGAGTCCTAGCTCCAGCAGCGAGACATGATGACCTACTGGGATCACTAGATTATTAATCCAGAGATTCAGGTAACATTCTCGAACAGTGGGATCTTGGGATGCTTGATCACAGATCCCTGAAGGCAGCAGGACTGGTTAATTAGGAAGTTAAGAAAGCATATGCACCATCCGCCATTTTCAAACATGGCATAGATTGTAAGAGCAGGGAGGTAGTGCTGAAACTAGGCCACAGCTGGAGCACTGTGTGCTGTTCTGACCACTGCACTGCAAGAAGAATGCCATTGCACTGGAGAGGCTGCAGAGGAGATTCACCAGGTTGTTGCATGAGTCAGAACAGCTCAGCTATGGTGAGAGTCTGGATAAGTTTTCTTTCGTGCAGAGAAGACTGAGAGGTGACCTGATTCAGACGTATACAATTTTGAGGTGCATGGACAGGGTAGATAGAAAGCAGCTGTTTCCCTTTGTTGAAGTGTCAATAAATAAGAAGGCGTAATTTTAAGGTGAAAGGCAGGAGGTTTGGAGGGGATTTGAGGACATTTGTTTTCATCCAAATTGGATGGGAATCTGGAGCTCATTGCCTGGGAGTGTCATTGGAGTGGGAAATCTCACAGCCTTTAAAAACTACTTGAATAACTATATGAAATGTCATAACATTGTCATAACAATGTCATAACTGACCAAAACCACTCTCAGCTGACACTGGTCAAGTGTTGGAAAGTGGGACCAGTGTCAGCTGAGAGTGGTTTTGGTCAGTGCAGACTTGAGGGACTCCTCTGTACAATACCAATTCTACAATCTTGTGATTTAGTTGTCTACCAGTGCCCAGAACGTCTTCCTGAGTTCTAACCATGCAGAGACATCCAGCTACTCATGACTTCTTCCTGAGTCCTGTGCACACACTCTATGTTGTTCAGCTGCCTTCCCAACAGTATGGCTAACTGCAGCATTCCATAAACATGGAATTCATCTCCATCTCTCACTCACTACCTGCAACCCTGCGAGCTTCCCTTCAGTGAACCTTTCAGTGACCTATTGGAAACTTTGCAGTATGTCCCTCCCCTGTTGCTGGGCAGAATTGAGTGTTACTGATATTTTGGAACAATCAAACATAACAACCTTGGTCTGAGAGTACCCTGAAGATTGCTGGGAATAGATCAGATCACAATCTATACTTGAGCACTATTTTAATAAAACATTGGTTTATGTAATGTCTGTCAAGATTTGTGGTGTCCCAAAGTAATTCAGCAGCGGTGCATTCAGTTTGAAGTGCTGTCATTAATTTTGTTTGCAAATTTACCAGTTTTGCAAGGACTCACAAACAAATAAAATGTTGCTTGTGAGATAAATCATGATCAGGGCATGGAGTGAGAGATCCCTGGCACTTCAGATAGCGCCACGGACTACTTTATATCCAGCTGCGAATCTAACTGGATCTTGGGTTAACGTCTCATGTCAAAGTCAACATTTCTGGTAATGTAGCACTCCCATGTGAAGGCCCTGAAACGTTAGCCTAGTTTATGACCTTAACTCCTGGAATGGGACTAGGGCCCACACTTTCTTAATTCAGAGGCAAGATTGCTGCCACTGAGCCAAACTGACTCATCTTCGCTCTGCAATCACTCAAATTTCTAAGTCTCTTATTAATTAAATCCAAGTTTTTTCATTTTTGTGCTTATTTCTGGGCCTGTAATGATGATGTATTGACAAATTGATTTTCTTAAATCCAATTGTTCTGAAATGTGTCTAACTAATTCCCATCATTGTTGTAATAATTCTCCAAACCTTCAACCACTGACAGAAATAAATTGCAAGCAAAATAGATTTCAACAAAACACAATAGGTTTTGTGTTAGTGCAAATAAATTGGGTTAAATTTTATTCTACCCAATTTTGACTGTTTTGCAAGTCGCTACTCAATCCTTAGTCTTCTCTGCCCTCAAACTGCACTTCAAGTTCTGTAAAATCTGTCCTCCTGAACTTACATGAAGTTTCCCTCCACTCTTTTGATTATATGTCATGCGATTGGCCCTACACCGAAACTTAATTAAAATTAAAATGTCAATTCCATTGTATAAACATAAATTAATAAATCAGCAAAACTATTTTTATAGGCATGAATTTGTCATTGACAATTATTTCAGGAACATGCCTTTAATTTCTAAATCCTTTATGTAGATATCGATGCCAGATTTTTTGTAGCTTTTATTGTCCAAAGGGTGGATTTGAGTAAGTTTCATTTCCCAACAGCTGCTCTTGTTTTACTTTGAACAATCTGAGAATTTATTAGTGGCACGGAAGAGCATCCAACTGTATGTCATGGGTTATTTTATGGCAAGCATCATAATAAGTGGTATCAGTCAAAACTGAGTGAGAGCAGAAAGTTTCAGAATGTTATGAGCTTTCTTTTGAGGGGACTGAACCCATTACTGGTCAGAGGCTAGGAATACCGCAGCAAGTAACTCACTTACTGACTCCCCAAAGTTTGTCCACAAGCTACAAGTCAGGTGTGTGATAAAACTTGCCTGGATGGGTGCAGCCTGTAGCTTCACACCATCCAGGGCATAAAAGGTCTACATGACTGGTACCACATCCACAAACATTCACTTGTTCCATCACCATTGTTCCATAGCAGTGGTGTGTACAAAATGTGCTGCAGAAATTCAACAAGGCTCCTTAGACAGCACCTTTCAACACCAAGACCACCATCTTGAAGGCCAAATGCAGCAAGTTCTCTTCCAAGGCATTTGCCATTCTTACTTGGAAATGTATTGTCGTTCTTTCAGTATCAATGGATCAACATCCTGGAATTCCCTCTTTAACAGCATTGTGGATGTTGCAATTCAAGTTGTCAGCCCACTACCTATGGATGGGCAATAAATTCTGCTCCAGACAGGGTGCCCACATCCTGTGAATGAATGAAAACAATGACCGTAGAGCATAGAACATAGAACAGTACAGCACAGTACAGGCCCTTCAGCCCTCGATGTTGTGCCGGCCTTTTATCCTACACTAAGATCAGACTAACCTACATACCCTTCATTGCACTATCTTCCATGTGCCTGTCCAAGAGCAGTCCCTAATGTATCTGACTGTACTACCATTGCTGGCAGTGCATCCACACACCCACCACACTCTCTGTAAAGAACCTACCTCTGACATCTTTCCTAAATCTTCCTCCAAATACCTTAGAATTATGCCCCCTTGTGATAGCCATTTCAACCATGGGAAAAAGTCTCTGGTTATCCACATCATCTTGTACACCTCTATCAAGTCACCTCTCATCTTTCTTCGGTCCAATGAGAAAAGCCCTAGCTCCCTCAACCTTTCTTCATAAGACATGCTCTCCAGTCCAGGCAGCATCCTGGTCAATCTCCTCTGTACCCTCTCTAAAGCTTCCACTTCCTTCTTATAATGCGGCAACCAGAACTGAATAACCAGGGCTCTTCAAAGCTGCAGCATAACTTCACGGCTCTTAAACTCAATCCCCCTGCTAATGAAAACCAACACACCACACACCTTACAGACCCAGCCCACTTTTGAATCGGGAGCTTTCAATGTTTTTGTGTTATACATTGTCAAATCATATGTCACCCATTAACTCATAGTCACTTTTTAAATACAGTGAAAGCCCGGAGGATAATGAGGCAAGACGAGGGCAATTGGTCTAAGACCTCACCATCTACCCCTTTGGTGGGAGCGCAAGGATTTAAAACTGGGGCAATGGACTCCGGCTTTAAGTCATAGGAGAATAAGGGAATCTCATGCCTGGAAGATTTGTTCGAGGGGGAGGTTCTGATGTCATTTAGTCAGTTAAGCCAGAAATATGGATTGTCCTTTTCTGGTACTTTCAGATAAGGGATTATATACAAAGGAAGACCACGCTCCTGGCTCAGTGTTACAAGTCAGACATAGAGAAAAGAGTACTCTGGTGGACGGGTGCTCTTTCATTTACAGAAAGGTCATGCCTTGGAGGACGTGGAAGGACTTTGTAGGACGTGGAATCAAGAGCTAGGAGAGGATATTTCATCGGGGGTATGGGAAGATATATGGGGAAATGTAAGGAAAGTTTCAGTATGTAACAGAGCACAGGCCATGCAATTGAAGATTTTACACAGGGCTCATATGGCGCCAGAGAGGCTAGCTACGTTCAAGAGGGGAGTGTCATCCAGGTGTCCCAAATATGAAATAGTATAGGCACTCTTACACACTTCTACTGGTCATGTTGTAAGATCCAGAGATACTGGAGTGCTATAGTAAGGGAGCTAAAGGACATCGCGGGAATTGAAATTAACGTGGATCCAGTATTTCTTCTTTTGGGGTTGCCAATTTTGCCCTATCTGGGGGAACACAGGAAGAGATTGTGTAACATTTTCACCCACTGTGTGAGGAAGAACATTCTAGTGAATTGGGTGTCGGAAAAACCACCAGGTCTTATGGGATGGTGTAGGCTGGTGATGGAGCATCTCCCCCAAGATTACCTCACAAATATGGTGCACCACAAAACAGAACAGTTTTACAAGACATGGCGGCCCTTTTTAAATTATATTGATGCCGACTTATCAGCAATATTAATTAGGGCCGTGGTATAGCCATGGGAATCAGAATGGTGCCCGTGGGGCCGTGGAAGGGGAAGGCTGGGGGGAAACATGTACTATAACTGGTGGTCCTAGGGATGGGAGGATCAGTGGAGGTGTGATGAGTGAAATAGAATAAAGTAGTGAGATATAACTTAATTTAAGTTACTTGAATTTAGTTTAAGTTAATATTTATTTAATTTGTTTGTGGTTTAGTTTAAGTTGAGTAGATTGGTTTGTTCTGGTAGAATAATAGGTCGTTCATTAATAATAATATCGTGTTATGACTTTGTTGTACTCCCTCTACTTTTATGTTTTTTGGTGGGTTTTTTTGTATATAGATGTTTTGTAAAAGATTCAAGAAGGTCTTTAATAAAAGTATTTATTTAAAAAAATACATGGTCACTTACTGTTTGTGCAGCAGTGCAGGTGCAGAATCTGATATTATAAGTAACTTGTGTAGATATATATGGAAAGGTGGAACAGTGAAAGTTGAGAGGGGGCCTGATAACTCTGAGTAAGATTATGATGGATACAGATGGGGTAGATAGGAAGGCACTTCTTCTATAAATAAGGGTGTCATTAAGTAAGGGACATAGATTTAAGGTAACTCATTTCCTGACTGTCCTAAATTTGTCCACAAGACACACGTAGGAGTTTGATGGAATACTCCCACTTGCCCTAATGGGTGCAGCTCCAACAACACTCAAGAAGCTTGACACCATCCAGGACAAGACAGCTTACATGATTGGTGCTAAACCCAGATACATTCACTTGTTCCATCACCAATGCCCCATAGCAGCAGTGTGTACCATGTACAGAGTGAATGATGCAGAGGGTGAAGAGAAGAGTGGAGGAGAATTTATTTTCACCCAGAGGATGGTGGGAGTCTGGGACACGCGGCCTGATAAGCAGTACTATTTGAGTAGTATTTAGGCATCCAATTGCATTGCTATAGCTTCCAATCGCATTGCTATAGCTTCCAAGATTATGACCAAAAGCTGGAAAACATGATCAGTGTAGTCAGATCTTTGTTGACCAGTATGGACATGGTGGGCTGAATGGACTTCATCTGCGCTGTGTATCAATCTAATCTAAACCAAGAGAAAATTGGATAAAATTAAATTTTTCTTTCTCAATGATGGTTACAAATCACACTGTTTCATTAAATTTGAAGAGACTTGCTAGTATCAAACAACTTTTGGCAATTTCAGATCACTTTAAAGAAGTCAAACTCCCCCAGTTAGTTTTCATTGTATTTGGTCAATTAGAGCATAGCACTTGGTAGGTTCAACCATCACAATGAATTTCTGTAAAATATAACAGTTACCAAGATAGGCCTCTATTAATGCAGTATTTCCCTGTTAGCTCATGAATTCCACAACTGAATGAACAAATATGAGAAACCCATTAGAGTTAAAATTACATCCTCTGGTGCTGCATAAAATATTACACAAGTCCCCAAGACAGATTCCAAAATTGACCATTTTGATGGCTAACTGTGGCTATATTCCTTCTAAGCAATTCTATCAGTACAAACCTTCAAGACCTCAAGACATTCCTGAGCTCTTTCCACGTAGTAAAATATTTAAAATAAAATGATGGTCACTGTTGTGACGTAGGTTTATCAATAGTCAGTTTGTAAATAGCAATGTTCTCCAAACAGAAATTAGGTAAATGAAAAGATAGATTGTCTAATTGGATGAGGTGTTAATTCAGGGATAAATGTTCTTTGTGTTAGTTCAGGAGTAAATGTTGGCCTGGACACTTTCTTAGCTGCAATCTAATCCTCTTGCTTGTCGATTCACAATGAAGAGTACTGAGAAAGAGCTAACATTGGCACAAATCATAATTTCCAAAATAAAATATTTAGGAAAGGAGAATTGCATCAGTTGAAGGACTGGAGAATGGAGCATGTTACACTCTTTGAAAAGAAGAGGGAAGGGGAATTTTCAGCCAGTTATGTTTTCCTCAGTTCTGGGTAATCTGGAAATATGGGATGAAATGGTAAGCACTGAAAAGATGAGACTCTTACACCCATTACACATCAACAATATGAACCATTACATATTAGCAATATGAGTACAAGCATTGCAATATTAACAGAAAATACTGGAAATACTTGGCAAGTCTGACAACATCTGTGGAGAGTAGTAGGAGAAGCCACTGCCAATTTGCACATGGCCACACTGTAATGACAGATAGTCATCCTGAAAGTTTAAGTCTCATTCTCTTCACAGATGCTGCCTGACCTCAAGTATTTCAGTATTTTCAGTCTTTATTTCAGATTTCCAGCATCCACAGTATTTTGCTCTTGAATCATATCATCATCCCCATATTCAATAAAAAATTCTTCAGTGTTTCTGTTCAGAATCTTTCTCAATCTTGCCTCGATATCAGTTCAACTGGAAAGATTGGTTCACCTCCACAATGTAATATATTTTACCAGTTGACCATTCATAGTACCTTATGATATTTGCTGCTTCTGCTAGCATCTGGTACTGAGTAAAAGGTTGGTAGCACCAATCTTGTGGATAGCTTGGTAGCACCAATCCTCTTACATCTTTGCTTTGTCTCATGTCTATCTAGTTAATATTGGTTGATAATAGAATATCTAGAAGAGGCACTGTTCCCCATCAGAACCATGACTTTGTATAACACCCGACAACCCAATTTAGTATCATTGGGTTAGACCAATCCTCATGTGATGCTTGACTTCAAAGAATCCTTTCTACAACATCCTTCCTCACTTCCAAAAGGATTGCATTTTTACAATCGAATCCTGGATGAGGTGACCATGGTTATTATAGTTTAAGATGGGAGGTCCAAAATTATCAAGCTCCCTAAAGAGGAGGGATTAACTCGTTCCCATTACTTATTTCACCCAACCCTTCTGCTGGACAAAATAATGTTAATTTACAAAACAAAACCCTCCCTTGTGAATATATTTCTCCCAGACCAAATAAATTTATGCTTTAAAACGAGTCAAATTAAGCAACCTTTCTTGTGTTCACAAAAAGAGAGAGTTTATTAGTTATGAAAAGTGACAAGAAATAGTACGACACTTACACAAATAGATTAGAAATGAAAAGTGAATCCAAAACAAGGTAAAAGATAAGTAGTTCAGTCTGTAGATCTTTTGTTAAGATTGATAGAGGAATATTAGAGTCGAGCTGTCAATTTTGAGGTTTTCGGGCAGAATGAAAGTCTTTTGTCCTGCTTCCTTTTGACTGGCTCACTGGCTTCTAGCACTCAGAGTGTGTGTGATATTTACCTGAAATGCAGGGGTGAGTAGTGCCTCTCATGTCAGAGCTGATAGTTCTTCGACTGTGACCTTCACAGCACACTTGTGCATAAACCCAGGCCAGTACACACAAGTACTCTTGCCCACACTACTGTCTTTTTCCCAAACATCTTCACAGTTTGAGATGACTCCCAAAAGATCACCGTTCTGTTTGTTGTGACTTTCCTCCTGTTCAGTCCATCTCTTTCCTCCTGTTCAGTCCATGCCTTTACACTTCATCAGGTTTTGACATTCCAGGGTATGTCTCTCTCTCCAGATAGCCACTGAACTTACATTGAAGTCATTTTGACTGTATAAGTCCTCTTCTTAAAAAAAAAACAGATTGTGGAATAAATTTCAATATGTCTATAAGTGATCTGGGGGTTACAATCTGTGGTCATGATACGTTATAAGATGAGCCATTTAAAAAAATTCCAGGAAAAAAAAAGAAAACATTGCAAGTAACTTGGAAATTCAGGAATAACTATTCTTGCTGTCCACTGGCTGAAGGCAAATGCTTGTACAAAGAACATGCCTCGTGGTGAGGCCTCACCTGGAATATTGTTTGCAGTTTTGGTCTCCTTTTCTGAGGAAGGATGCTCTTGCTCTCAAGGGAGTGCAGTGAAGGTTTATCACGTTGATTCCAGGGATGGCAGGACTGACATATGAAGAGAGATTGACTGGGTTAAGTTTGTTTTCGTTAAAGTTCAGACGAGTGAGGGTGGAATCTCATACAGACTTATAAAATTCTAACAGGACTAGACAGAGTAGATGCAGGAAGGATGTTCCCAATGGTGTGTGTGTGTGTGTGTGTGTGTCCAGAACCAGGGGTCACAGTCTGAGGATTTGGGAAGGACCATTTAGGTTGGAGATGGAGAGATATTTCTTCACCCAAAGTGTGATGAGTCTGTGGAATTCATTACCACAGAAAGTAGTTTATACCAAAACATTGAATGTATTCAAGAGGTGGCTAGATATAGTACTTGGGGTGAATGGGATCAAAGGTTATGGGGAGAAAGCAGGATTAGGCTATCGAGTTGGACAATCAGCCATGACTGTGATGAATGGTGGACCAAGCTCAAAGGGCTGAATGGCCTTTTCCTGCTTCTACCCTGTGTGTTTCTGTGAGTGTGTATCTATGTTTACAGTGACATTCCTGGAGAATTCTAAACAATGCTTTCCCCCAAACTCCCTCTTGTTTTCAAAAATACTGGGTTCACACTCAACAGAGAACTAGCATCCATGACCCGTTCAATGTGAAAATAGGTTACTTGTGCTGGGGATTGGCCACTGTGATTTGGAAGACAAAATGCAAATAAAAGAGTTTGAAGGAGAAACTGCTTCTAAACCAGTAAGCTAAGTTAGATAAATCTAAAAAATGGGAGTTGCCATGCAGTTATTAGAGTTATAGGAGTTCCAGATGGAGTACAGAACTCCACCTTCCAGCTTCCTTAAGAAGTTGACAGTACGTTTGGAAGCAATCTTTGAGCTTGGGTTTCCGTTTCACATGTGGAGCCTGAATTGTTTCAAAAGGGTACCATTATCGCAACTTTTAGGCATGACGGAGATGCACACCAAGCATATCTTGCTTCTCCATTCATTGCTTTTAACTGTTTGGAGTTGCACTCAGTCCAGTAGACCCATATTCAACTATTGAGACAGCTGAAGTGGGCAGAAGTAGTATCAGAGTTGGGAGAGATCACGCAATGTGTGGTTAAAAATATATATATTGCCGGTTGCTAAAGGGTCGCTGAGGGAGGGTTTTCTGAGGAGAAGGCTAAGGTGTCTAAAGGTTTTAACATCCATGGTTTGTGTTGGAAGGCTGAAGGATAGGAACCAGAGCTGGATGTGAATAAATGAATAAGGTACAAGAGGAATCACTTGGATCTTCAAGCCTACTAAGATCTGATTTTAACTCAATTTTACATTCCTGCATATCCCTGATAATCCTCCACCCCTGGGTGATCTATTAATTCTATTCTGAAGATATTTACAGATGTATGGAAACATTACCACTTCCAAATTTTGCTCCAAGCTACACCACCATTCTGAATTCTAAACATGTCACTGTTCCTTTGTTACTATTGTATCAAAATCAAGGAACTATTTTTATAGAATCCCTACAGTGTGGAAACAGGCCATTCAGCCCAACAAGTCCACACCAATTCTCTGAAGAGCATCCCGTCCACACTCACCCTATCCCTGTAACCCTGCATCTCCCGTGGCTAATCCACCAAACCTAAACATCCCTGGACACTATGGGCAATTTAGCAAGGCTAATTCACCTAAGCTGCACATCTTTGGACTGTGGGTAGAAACCGGAGCAAACCCACACAGACCTGGGCAAACTCTGCACAGGCAGACACCCGGGGCTGGAATTGAACCTGGCTCCCCAGCGCTGTGAGACAGCAATGTTAACCACTGTGCCGTCCCTAGTAGCATTTTGCGTGTACCTGCGCCAGGTGGACCTCTAGCAGTTTATGATGGAACTTTACCAGGGTAATCAAGGATGGGCAATAAACGCTGACCTTATGAGCATATTAGGTAAAAACAATGACTGCAGATGTTGGAAACCAGATTCTGGATTAGTGGTGCTGGAAGAGCACAGCAGTTCAGGCAGCATCGAGGAGCAGTAAAATCGACGTTTTGGGCAAAAGTCCTTTATCAGGAATACAGCATATTAGCAAGGAGCAAGAGTAGGCCATTTGACCCTTTGAACTTATTTCACTATTCCAAGAGTAGGCCATTTGACCCTTTGAACTTATTTCACTATTCATTAAGATCATGGTTCCTGGATAGTCTTTCATATCCTTGGTAATCAGGAATCTATCTACCTCTGTCTTAAGAATATTTAAAGATTCTGCATCCACTAGCACCGATTTGACTTTGCCAGCAATGTCCACATCCCAAGAAAGAAATAAAGAACTACAGAAATCAACATTGTGCTCTGAACCCGAATACTTGAGCTCATGCTATGTACAGGAATTCCACTCTTGACTCGGTCATTATTGCACCCATTTTACAACTGAAGAAAAGATGCAACAGGCACAGGTTTCTACTTCAACAGGTGTTGATAGATAACTTGCTTCTAGCCTCATTTTGTTCTTCACCTAAGTCTTTTAAGTATAGAATCAAACTGAACATACTGTTTTTGATTGTGGTGCATGTCAGGCTGGAAGTGGCTGCTTTGTTCATGGTCAGTGTTACCTGGTCGCTTGTTACCTAGACTGCAAAGGACCAGGTGAAACATAAGGCTGCCTGGTGATTCATTAGCTCAGAAATGCTTGGTGCTTCAGGTCGTGTGATGCGCATGATACCATGTGTTGTGATGTTCTAGAATCCATGATTCCATTTGGTACTGCTTTAATTTGATGAGGAGGAATGGAAAAATAATGTTTAGGTTGCATCCACAAGGCAATGCCTTAAAAGAGAGATAAATGCACAAGGTATTTTGTCCATTGTGCAGTCTCTGAACAAATGAAGGCACAGATCTTAGAATTAAGTAACAGAATATGAGACAACACCGTGTTTGTAGTGCATTATGGATGGAGAACTATTAATGGAGAACTCTGCTTGATTTCAGAATTTCAAACACTCTGTTTTATATCACAGCAGTAATAATTGTTAAATATTCTCTGATATCTGATATTTGTGTGGCTGAGTGTATACCTGTTAATGAGACTGAAGAAAATACGATAGAGGATGTAAGATGGTTCTTGCCCTAGATTATCGGTTTCACTATCTTTTGGTTCTATTATTATAGGCAGGAACGGTCATGTGCCTGGGATTAATAAATTCAACATCCTTCTTTGTTTACTCAATATGAGTTAACATTTTGGCCTGCAAGCCAAAATGTAGGCTTCAAAGACAAACTGCCTCAAACTTGCATCCATAAGATGGTCAGTACGCACCTGACGCACGAGGAGCCAGGAGGTTGTGTTAAGAAGATGACTTGCTGAGTGAAGCCCTCTTAAGTTGACAATGTGTTGGAGAGATTAATTTGTATGTAGCAGATTCAATTCACACCCTACCCTGCAGTAAGGCAATACATGTGGAAAGCAATAAATGATTGGTTGAGAGTTTGCAAGTTCAGAACTGAAAGTAAATGGGCACCATTTTATAGTGTGCAGACTTGGGTCATCTGCCTGCTGTATCGTGCTGGTGAGTAGCCATAGCTTGGCAGCTTTTTAAAATTCTATCTTCTTCCACAACTGTCCCCAGATTCTACTGGAATGACACACAGACTTAACCTCAGGATAGTCGAGGAAGTGCTTTTTGAAGTGTGGTCAGTTGTAAAGAAGGAATTACAGCAGCCAATTTGCACAAAACATGGCTCCAAAAGTAGCATTTAACCCAGATCTTTTAGTTATCCAGTTCAAAGGATAAGGTTTGGCCAAGACACAGAAACAGTCCTCTGATCTACTTTGAATAGAGCCATTGGATCATTTACATCTGCCTGAAAGAGGAATCTCAGTTTTTAATGTCTCATCTGAGAGACAGCATCTCTGATAGTGTTGCATTTGCCAAGTACTGCACTGAAGTGGAACTTCAAACTAAAGTTTTCTGATTCAGGAGTAAGAACGACACCCATTGGCATTCGACTTGTTTATTCTGAACTGGAAGCTGGACTGTCTAAAAGGTAAAGTTGCCATAGTCTTACCAGATCATAGAATTTCTCTCTCATTAGAGAAAGAGAGAGAGAGGTTTGTATAGAGGGTCAGAGAATGCTGTCATAAAGGTACTATATAAGCTAGATAGACTGAATTACTATATTATGGAGTTTTTTTGGTATTTTAACAGTGTTTCTTTTTGGCAGTAATTTAGAAGTGGCACAATGACCAAGCAAACTCCAGATGGTGAAAGGCAATAATACTCAATATTGAATTATCCAACATTGAACCTTAGGGTACTGTTAGATCTTAGAATGTGATTGTAAAACAAATATGGTAGTTGATTTATTTATTTGCCTCCTATGCAAATGCTTATGATTATAGTATTAGAGTAGACATCAAAAATGGTTATAATGATTGGTGTATAAATGATATCTAAATCATAAATGATGGTGGACTGCATGGAGAAGAATGAGAAGCAAATCCTGTGACTGCCACTGTTGGTCATGACATTGTTGTAGATAAAGCCTATTCTAAACAGTTATTGGTTACTATTATCTACAGACCTTCCATTCCAGTGTAAAGGAGATTGGGACAATTTGTCACATGGGTGAGAATTTGCAGTAGAGCTTGAGAGCTGACCTATGCATTACATATCTGTAAAGGCTATTGATACTGAGAAGTAACCATAGGATACATTTACATCAGTACCAATTAAGAAAAGAAGGTGTTCAGTCCAAATGCTTGAAATGCATGAAAGAAGCGCAAAGCTGTCTCAGTGGGACATAAAATTTCCCACTGCACAATTTTGAAAAAAAAGCAGGGGAGTTATCCAGGTTGTTCTTGCCAATATTTATCCCTAAATATGAATCACTAAAACAGATCATCTGGTTATTATCAAATTGCTGTTTGTGAAATGTTTCCATCTTTCCTACGTTACAACAATGACCACACTTCAAGAGTACCCTATTGGCTGTAAAGCAATTTGGGGCATTCTGTGGTCATGAAAAGAACAATATTAATGTGACTCTGTCTTTCTAAAGACTCATCAGGGGCAGCAGATGCATGGGAACACCAGCACCCGCAAGTTGTCCAGTAAGTCACACACTGTCATGAATTGGAACTTAACTAGCACTCCTTCATTATCGCTGGCTCAACATCCTGCAACTCTCTTCCTAACTATGGGACTCCTTCTGAGTTTTTCTGCTGCTGAGGTCCTTACACTGCAGTAGTTTCTTGGACTGGAAATCAATGTGCCAGCAAATCCTCCGACTGGGTTGTGTGGCTGTGCAGCTGAGAGGGAACATTGCTTCCTCACAACACCATACCTATACCACATGGACTGCAGCAGTTCAATAAAACAACTCACCGCCATCTTCTCAAAGGAAGTTAGGGATGGGCAATAAATACTGGCCCACATAGCCCTGCCTACATAACAAAGAAAGTGTGACAAAGACAAAGATTGTACCTAATGCTGGGAAAATGTGTGTCACATGGTAACAAACTACAGCTTGCTGGTTGGGGACAGAATCTGTCTTGGGCTGAAAAATATTGTAATTGATGGTTTGATATCATTGGGCTTCATGGATATTCCTGGCTCCGTATGGTGGCTTGTGGCTGCTGATGTACCTCACTTTGCCTATTCCCCTTCAGTGGCAGTGATTCGGTATTGATAGCTTGATTTTCTTCAATCACCCAGTTTGTTATCAGACAGAGGAGCTGTTGTACCAAGCACATGAAGGCTGTGATTGACAATTAATGATTAAAATCTTAATTAGTGAAATGCTCTGCATTCAGATACTTGGCTTGGACCTTAAACTGTCCAACACCAGCAAGAGAGACATCTTTGCTCATTTATGTAATGCATAAGCCATTTACAGTCACATCGACCTTAGTGGTCCATTAGCTCAGTGCAGGTGAGTTGCTAATATTCCAGTCTGTTGTATATGGAACACAGAAACAGACTATGGGGCTGGGGGTTTGGTGTGATGGAAATATCCTCAAAAAGCTGCACTTTCTTTCACGTCGATGTGTTTTGCATGCATGGCTTGCTCAGAACGGTGGTGCAAAGACTCTGCAAACTGCATCTTCCCCCAGGTGGCAGTGTGGTACTGCCCTCTCTTGCTTGGTTCTGAAGGCAGGAACAACACATTCCAATCAGCTGCATTGAGAAACTCATGCTGCACAGATAGATCGACACGACGTTTGACAACCCACTCAAAGTACTGGCATGTTAAACAGAAGTGGGCACACTCAAATTTGCCAAGGAAATCAAAATCAATAAGAAGAAATATTATGAATTACATAAAGGGAAAGTGGGCAGTCAGGGGCAATGTAGGCTCAGTAAAGGCAGAAAGTGGGATATTGTCAATGACGATGGGGAAATGCAGACAGCTTGAACATTTACTTTGCCTCCGTCTTTACAGTGGGAAAGGAGTATAGGTCACTGGAAGTCCTGAGGAAATGAATAGTGGATCGGGAGCAGACACTGAATAAAATTATCATTCGTAAAACTTCGATAATAAATGAATTAAGGGAATTAAAGTGAGGCAAATCCCTGGGACCTGATGGTTTCCAGTCAAGGGTGTTAAGGGAAATAGGGAAGCACATTGTTGATGCCCTAACTATAACTTTTCAGAATTCCCTAGATTCAGCAGTTATCCTTCACGATTGGAAAATTATTCTGTCCTGGATGGTGTTGATTTTCTTGTGTGTTCCTGGCCTGAGCAAGTCCATCAGGGCAGAGTCTCAAAATTTTAGACTGAGGTGAGGAGGAAGTTCTTCTCTCTGAGGGTTGGGAGTGTTTGGAACTCCTTGCCACAGAGAGCTGTGGGGGCAAAATTGTTGTCTGTACTTAAGGCTGAGATTCTCGATCAGGCAGGGGATCAAGAGTTACAGGGAAAATGCAGGCAAGTGGAATGAGGAATAGGGTCAGCCATGATCCCATTGAAAGGTAGAACAAGTCCAAGGGGCCAAATCGCCCTCCTCCTGTTGCTATTTCTTATGGTCTTACAGTCTAATGTCACCTATACCCATCAATGGTGATATTTAATTGACATTTTTAATTAACCCATATTTGGAAAGAAGCATAATACAGGAATTACATTGTTCAAACTCAACTTGTCTATAGTGTTGCTTGTCTGATGACATTTAGGCTTCCTATCCTGCTTGTGAAGGTAATTAGTAATTAATAGATGCCAAAGGGTATATAATTGACTAACAAAAAATCTCAACACATCTGTGTTGTTAGCATTTAATCCTCTCCTGTGAATCCTACACCAAGGACATGAAACAATTGACTATCAGCTGACATGGCCTGTAGATCAATTGGTCAAATGTAAAGCATAAAGTCTGCATAAGAGATTAATTTATGATCTAATCCATGTTCAAACATTACAATGAGAACCATTTAAGATTTTCACTCTATGATTATAAGATATGCCTTTAAATTCCTTAATTAGATTAGTTTTACGTAATCATTCCCAGGTCTCTATAATACACTAGAATCTAAACATTACCTGCACTAGCAGGCATTGAACAAGCTCCTTTTAAAATTGATTTTTGAACCTAATTTTGAAACATCTGCAAGTCATGGTTGTAACAGATCTAACTCCATTTCCCATACATTTATACCAGGGAGAAATTTGAGAATATAGTCCACTTATCGTGAATTTGCCTGAATTGTATGAAGTGTTTTTGTAGAGTGAATAGAATATAAGAGTAATGAGAATGTACACTCACTCTATTAGACCATTGATGATAAGGTCTGGCTACTAACCCACTATGATAGGAGCTGCTTTTAATCTCTTTTCCTATGCCATTTTAGGAGCTTTCTCTTGGTTAGTGGCAGAGGATGAACCATGAGTAAGCCTCAGACGAGGTGATGGTCTTAGGTGAACAAGTTGAGGTTTATTAACTCTTCACAACTGTATAATAGTTACAGTTATATTGTTTTTATGGTAACCTGAGGAACAGAAGACCTGACTTTCTCTAGCTACAATCACCCAAGTCAGTCCAAGACTGGCCCATACTGTGGTTTGAGGGGTATATCGAAGTGGACAGTGCTTCGTTGAGTAACGTTTTCATATCCCTAATCAAATCCAACAACGATGACACGGAGTTGTTCGTGTGAATAATAGAAAGCACGTAAGAAGAAGTTAGATGGTGTGAGGGAGAAAGGTAAATAGAAAATGTGTTGTTAAGGCAAGATGAATTAAAGTGGAAGGTACCTTGTGGGGAACATAGACATCAACATTCGGGCTGTTTCTGAGGAGAAAACCCCTGTGCAATATCCAGAGACATCAACATGCATCTCCCTACTATGGTTCAATTGCTCGATGTTTGATTATGTGTGCCTGTTGAGTGTTCTGTGTACAGTTAGCCAAGCTTGATGGATGTACTTACAGAGAAAGAGAAACAGTGAACAAGCTCTAAGCTTGCAGCTGCAGGCATTTTAAAAGATGTCTTTGTCAAAAAGTCTTGTTACACGCATCAAACCTGGTGTGTGTCATCTGCATAACTCCAAGGTGTAAAGTGCTATGCTCGCTTTTTCTAAATTCATTCATGGATGAGGGTGTCACTGACTAGGCAGCATTTATTGCCCAAACCTAATTGCCCAGAGAGCAGTTAAGAGTCAACCGCATTGTTGTGAGTCTGGAGTCACATGTAGGCCAGACCAGGTAAGGATGGCAGGAGAAAGTGAGGACTGCAGATGCTGGTGATCAGAGTCGACAGTGTGTTGCTGGGAAAGCACAGGAGGTCTGGCAGAATCTGAGGAGTAGGAGAATCGACAGTTTGGGCATAAGCCCTTCATCAGGAATCTGGTAAGGATGGCAGTTTCCTTCCCTGAAGGGCATTAGTGAATCAGATGGGTTTTTTTCCCAACAATTGGCATCTTGCCCTAACATGGTCAATCATTAGATTCTTAATTCCAGATTCTTAATTCTGCCGTGGCAGGATTTGAACCCGGGTTCCCAGAATACTACCTGGGTCTCTGGATTAACTGTCCAGCGATAATACCACTCGGCCATTGCCTCACTTATATGTAACACATTTGAAAAATTAGGAGATATGTGTAAATCGTAGTCAAAGAAAATAACCAATAGCCACAAACTACTCAAGATTTATTGTCAGATTGAGGTTTTGGATGTAAGAGCAAGGAGGGGATTCTGTAGCTGTATAAAATTTTAGGTAGGCTTGTGTCACCTTACAGGATGAATGTGATCATACCAGGGAGTAGATTTACAAGGATGTTGTCAGGGTTGAGAAATGGTATTTGTGGGTAACTTTTGGATAGAATGGAATTGTTTCCTTTAGAACAGAGGAGGGCAAGAAGAGATTGAGGTGCATGAAATTCTGAGGGCACACATCCAGGGGATTGAAAGAATGTATCTTTTAGTCTTGTGATCAATATCCCAGGAGTATAGATTTGAAGTAATTATTAGGAGGATTAAAGAGGAGTTGAGGATTTTTTTTTCTCAAAAGGCTGTGGGGTTTTGCAACTTGCTGCTTGAAGCAATATTAGAGGCAGAGACCCTCAATGCATTTTAATGTGCATGTCTGGGCTGGGCCCAGAGATAGGAATGGGAATTCAGCTGGATAATCCTTTTCTCAGCTGGTGTAGACATGAGGGGCTGAAAGGCCACTTCCTGTGCTATAAATTTCATTGATTCTGTGGAGGAGTTCTTGATTATCAATATGCTTCTCAAAATCAATTCATTATATTCATGTGGTAAATAATCATAAGTGTCATTGGTAAGATCAGAAGAAACACGAGGTGAGATGCAGCCTGAAAATGTTCCATTCATATCTACTTTCTGAGGGTGCTTTCAAATGATCAACAATGGCGTAATAATAGGGGAAGTTGCTCTTACACACACTGCCTATTGATATCACCCATTATCAGACCTCTGCCAAACATTACAGTCAATTAGGTTCCCAGCTAGGCAAATTCTGTATCTAGCCTTATATTTCATTGTTACTTTATCATTAGCAGTTAATTATTGCCTTCAAATTTTGTCCAAGGAATTACCAGAAGTTCAAAACATGGAGCCATACCCTATTTGACCACAGCTCACCTTGTCAGTAGCTGCTGAGGAACTCCTAATAGATCTGCCTTGCTCCACTGGTCATTGTTCAAGTCACGTTCAAACACTGGATTTCTAAAGTTTGTTTCTGAGATTTCTACTCCAGCTAATTCTGACCTTCGCTTTCAAGCTGTTTTGACCCTTCAAGTAACGCTATTTGCCAAGCTTCTGTCCTGCATTCAGCAAACTTACAGGGTATTTTGACCATCTTAGGAGTATCATTTCCAGCAGTTTCCCCCCAAAATAAAACTTTAACAGGGATGCAGGAGTAGGAGTAGGTCTTTCAGCTCATTGAGCTTGCTCCACCATTCAACTAGATCGTGGTTGATCATTTACCTCACTACAATATTGCCACTCTGTTCCCATATCACTTGATGCCATTACTAACTAGAAGTCTACTAATCTCTGTCTTGAACTTACTCAATGACTGAGCTTCAACAGCCCTCTGAGGCCGAGAATTCCAAAGATTCATCACCCTCAGAGTTTCTCTCCACTCAATCTAAAATGGCCCTCCTTTTATTCTCTGAGGCTGGACTCCAAAGGTTTGACACAAGATTTGTAACTATTAATAGCTATTTCTGAGTAAAAAAGCAACAAACTTTGACAGGATGACCATGACTGGAGCAGACATTGTTGGGAGTGGAACGTCGACTGAAAGAAGGTTCTCAACCCTGAATCCTATCTCCATTATGGCTGGTAATCTGCAATCATACAAACAGTCAGCTGTCAAGCATTATAATATTCCATACATAAGTGGTGCCAACATGTTGTTGAACATGAGCTCCCAATTCCCAAAACTCTTTTAAAGTTTACCGACTTAAATCACGTCAGTTTAAGGAGTTAAATTTAGAGCCCAGACCCACTTAAGAAGAAAAGAGCACATATGTAGGGCCTTATAATTTGAAACATGAATAAGGGTCGGCACAGAGATGAAATTTTACTGGGTTACTGCATTCCATTTGTTTCAATTTAATCCAAATGGAACAGGTAACCAATGAAAGCAGACCCTTTAATTCAGGCCCTTCTGTTTACTCACAGTAGTGGGAGTGATCTGTCAGGTTGTCTGCTCAATTCTCACCATCTTGAGCGATGTAACATGTTCTGATGTAGGATCTTCAGGTCTTCATACAAACTCATGCCAGACTCCTAAGTTATTTTTAAAACATTTTTTCCATAGATTGTAGATGATGGTAAGGTTACAGATCAGCATGCTCTGTGCTATACAGATTCCAACCTCCTAGTGCAGAGCACTAGTAAGATCACAGTTCCATCAGCCTCAGCGACTCATCTTCATATTCCTTAAACCCTATCACTAACTTCTTGACTTGTGCCTTTTTGCTTGTCAAAGCCTCTCATTTTCAATTGCAAGTTGCCTAATGTCTCTTTCTCCCCTACATCTGTCTAATCTTCCTTTGATTGACCCCTTTAGCACATTCTCATGTCTTAGAATATTGCCAATTCAATCTTGGTGCCTTTTCTTGACGATATTTCAGTCACGATATTCCTTCCTCCACCACCCTCAAAACAATTTTGTGGATCTCGTGTTCTCTCAGACTGACCTGCTCCATCCTTCTCATTTCACAACTTATGAGTCCTTGGATGTCTAATTTCCCAAGATCCACATTTCAGCTTCATACATCAGGTACTTGAAATCAACTGGAGGATGTGGTGGTGACTTGGCAAGCCAGCTTTAATATATCCTTTCTTAAGATCTCTACTCATTCCTATGCTGAGCAATTCCCTATGCTTAAAGCCATTGCTATAATTTCTCTCTAGCGGTAGCTGTCTTTAGACAGTCGGTGTGATGTTGAGTAATTATGCCTTTACTCTGAGAATGATTAATGAAGCTGCATACAAGGGCTAATGTCATAGTGACATAGTCAAACACATGGAACTGAAGCCTGAATATGTGGAATTCTAGAAGATGTGCTCTCTTTGACTTGATATGATTTATTATAGTCACATGTACCTAGGTACTGCTCACAAAATACAGTACTTGTGTTTTGTGAGCAGTACAGGCAGATTATAGCAAACAAGAACATAGAGATCAAAGGGTGTTTAGACAGAGTGAGGCATCCAGGTTACACTGCACAGGGGGCGCACAAAGCAAGATCAACATTAACAAGATCAACATTATTACCATCCCGGGTTATGGATGTTTATATGTTTAATAAAGGCGAAAGTAAGGACTGAAGATGCTGGAGATCAGAGTCAAGATTAGAGTGGTGCTGGAAAAGCACAACAGGTCAGGCAGCATCTGAGGAGCAGGAAAATCAACGTTTCAGGCAAAAGCCCTTCATCAGGAATGAGATGTTCACTCAAGAGTAAAACTTCATCCTTTTACCACTAGTCAACACATTTTTAAAATTCTATTCCGATTAAACCACATTTAATTAATTAGAAATGTACAAGTGTACACTAAGAATGCTATTAAATGGTTTAATGTGGATTTTTAATCATTTTCAGAGATTTTAAATTAGGTTACTTACAGGTAGATTACCAGATACCCCTTTCGGAAACTGATTCATTTCACTGATTACTATATTAGTTCATTTACTATATTAGTTGTAAGAACAAAATTAACAAATGTACTTTTAATGGAAAGGGAGAAAATAAATTTTGGTAGGCTACTGCAAAAAATACGGAAGTATGGCATTGAGGGTGAGTTGGAGGTTTGGATTAGGAATTGGCTGGCTGGAAGAAGACAGAGGGTAGTAGTTGATGGTAAAGGTTCATCGTGGAGTGCAGTTACTAGCGGTGTTCCCCAAGGATCTGTTTTGGGAACATTGCTGTTTGTCATTTTTATAAATGACCGGGAGGAGGGGCTAGAAGGTTGGGTGAGCAAGTTTACGGATGATACGAAA
>NC_057741.1:30847775-30853994 GCF_004010195.1 Chiloscyllium plagiosum | reverse complement strand
TACTCAGCGAGTTGTGAGTTCATGGAATGCCCTGCCAGTAGCAGTGGTGGACTCTCCCTCTTTTTGGGCATTTAAACGGGCATTGGATAGGCACATGGAGGATAGTGGGCTAGTGTAGGTTGGGGGGGCTTGGATTGGCGCAACATCGAGGGCCAAAGGGCCTGTACTGCGCTGTATTTTTCTATGATTCTATGTTTCTATGTTTCTGTAAATCCTGTTAGGCTGCTCAATTGCATCTGTTCACTTAACACAACATTACATCATCACAAATACATTTCAATGGACACATGAAGATGAACTAAGTCACCACCAGTTCAACTGTATTTTGATTGTAATTAGAAGTTGCACCCAAAGCAGAAACACTGCCTCTTTACGGTAAATAATAGAAGCTAAATTGAATGAAGATTTTTGTTGCAAAAACAGAGATTGCTGGAAAAGCTCAGCAGGTCTGGTAGCGTCTGTGGAGAGAAACCAGAGTTAACATTTCCTCAGAACAGATCTTTGTTCTCACTTTCAAACATAAAATCACCACTTATTGACTGTAGCAGAAAGTTGTCCTCAGCGAGTAGTTCACAGTGATCTTTGAGTTAGCTCTGAATATTTTTGTAAATGTGAGACATTTTCCTTTATCAATGATTCTCTATATTGTATCATTACAGGCTGTAACCGTTCTTTTTTAAGTCCCAAAGCTTGATAGCATTGTGTGACTGTTAAAGCTGGGCTTATAAGTCACAGTCTCTTTGAGATAGTAAGAAACTCCAATTCCTGTTCAATTTTGATATGTTTGAGCTCCTTTTGATGTTCAATCTTAAGTTTCTCCCAAATATTCCACACATCTGGAAGTTCTATAATTTAAGTCTTATCATCAAACAAATCATCTACCTCTGGGAGCAGCTGAATAGGGCTGGAGCTATTTACCCAGGAATGTCGGAGGCTGAGGGGGTGACCTTATAGAGGTTTATAAACTCATGACAGGCATGGATAGGGTGAATAGCCAGGGTAGGGAAGTCCAGAATTAGAAAGCATGGGTTTAAGGTGAGGGGAAAAGATTTAAAATGGACCTAAGGGGCAACATTTTCATGCAGAGGGTGGTGCGTGTATGGATTGAGCTGCCAGAGGAAGTGGTGGAGGCTGGTACAATTGCAACATTTAAAAGGCATCTGGATGGGTATGTGAACAGGAAGGGTTTAGAGGGATATGGGCCAAATGGGACTAAATTAATTTAGGATATCTGGTCAGCATGGACGAGTTGGACCAAAGGGTCTGTTTCAGTGCTGTACATCTCTATGACTCTATGACTTTATGTCATGCTGTTCCTTTATTTTTAAGAGAGGGTAATCTAAAGTCCAGAGCTTCATCTTGTTGGTATTTAACATTATTCTTAGTGTATTCTATGTTTGCTCCTTCAAACATTCCTCCAAAGAGAGGTAGAAGATCTGCAATATCTTCCTGCGGTCCAAGGAATGACATCTCATCAATGAAATCTAGCTTATTGTCTAATTAGTCAACCACAATCACTGCTTGCACTGCTCAATAAAGGAATTCAAAGATACACAAGCAGTTGCATTCAACAAAGATTGATGCTGATTGGAAATGACATAAAGGGTATCAATCATTTCTCTCCGATTGCAGCAAAGAATATATTGCATTCAGCTTCCTGCTCTTCTTTCAGTTTCCTCCAATGCCTTGAGATTTAATGGAAAATGTTTGAAGAAATTGAGGCTTCAACCATGGCATTGAATCTAAAAGATTCAATTTAAAATGTAGTGGCTCAGTGGTTAGCACTGCTGCCTCACAGGGACCCAGGTTCGTACCCAGCCTCGGGCGACTGCATGTGTGGACTTTGCACATCCTCCCCGTCTGTGTGGACTTCCTCTGGGTGCTCCGGTTTCCTTCCACAATCCAAAGATGTGCAGGTTAGGTGAGTTGGCTGTGCTAAACTGCCCATAGTGTAGGTTAATAGTCAGGGTAAATGTAGGGGAATGGGTCTGGGTGGGTTACTCTTCAGAGGGTCGGTGTGGACTTGTTGGGCCGAAGGGCCTGTTTCCACACTGTAGTGATCCTAATTCTAAAAAAAATGAGGTTTTTTTTTGTGATTAACCATGACCAAAGCATATTGTGAATCAATTACTTTCCTCTGAGAAGAGACTTTCTTTGTCTCCAATAGCACCTATGTCCTGGACAGTTGGAGACATTCCTTTCTACACATTGAAGGCTGTTTTGGCAAACCATCTGAAAATGGCTGATCCTATGGCATGTGTGGTACTCGACATTGCTGGCTGGGCCAGGCAGGCATTAATGTGGAGCCTTCCCACCTCAAAATGGACAAGAAACACTGGAGGGGTGGACACCCTCCTCCCCTTATGGCATCCTGGTGCATTAATGCCCTTTGATTCAACCAACTGGATGAAGTCAGTCAGTATTCTGACTCAGACAAATCCACTTGCCCCTCAGTGAAGGAGTCAGTTCTGCTTAGGACCTTCTGACCCACTGGTGATAACTTATGCAAACAGAATGTTGCCTTTAGACTTTAAAAATTCATCCTACATCTATCCAATAGTGTGGTGCTGTATGAGGTTACTTTTCAAATTCCATCTTGGTAATTATCCACACTGCAGTACAAACCATTTGTAAAAAAAAGAAAAGCAATGGTTTTCCTTAGCTCCTGGTTGCACTGATTAACCTGCTTGGTTTGGACTTCAACTGCACTCGGACTTTAAGTTTTCACTACATTTATTGTTTGCTGTAGGTCCTTCTTCTCTGCCATGTCTGGTGAGAAGGAAGCCAGCACTGCCATTTATCACATCCAACAATAGACTAATGTGGTCTTAGTCTGACATTTTATGGAGGTCTGATTAAGTATGGTTATCTGCTGAACCATTGGTGATGTTGTACCCAAAACACATCCTGATTAGGGCCATCCACATGTTCTGGTAAAGGCCAGGCATTTTACACCATCGGTGTACCTGCCACGTGGGCTATGCTGACAGGAATGCTTTTTGTTCTTAGTTTTGCATTTCTTTCCTCTCTTATGTGGCTATCCCATTCTGTAAAGACTTCTGATCTATTTGAAGTGTAACACTCAGTTCGGCTGATGTTTTGTTTTCCTGTTGCCATGTCACGTGGTGGGCTCTTGGTGGGTTTTTTCAGCTTTATGCAAGCATTCTCTCTCTCCTTTTCTGCATGTAGCTGGGCTGGGGTGTTAAAATCTGCTGCTTCCTGTGGCCATTAGAATTCCCTTCCTTCACTTCAATTCTTGGACAGCTGGGCTGGCCCTTCACCACTGGCACAGTGCTATGTCTCAGCTCCTTGCTGCTGATCTCTGGTTCCATTGATCTGCTCACCACCTGCCACTATGCAACAGAGGGATTTCTAACTCTGATGAGTGTACATTTTTATCAAATCTCATTATTACAAAGGATAGCAAGGGGCGACATTTTCTGGAACTTTACAGACTCGGGCTCCAATTCCAGTGATTTGACATCACTCTGCCACAGTTTCCATGCTATTCAGTAACTATTCTTAAAATGGTTATATAACTGACTCTTTAGTCCATAAGTGTAGCAAAGAAAATATCCAGAACATGCCGAACCTTACCCAACCAGCGCAATGAACAAAACCTTGCAATTTCAATCCAGACATGTGATCGGTTATGTGGCCCTCATTTGGGGAAATTGAATCAACCTGAAGGATTTCAGAAAGTATAAACATATGCATTTTTGGGCATAACTCACAGTAGTTTAAAAATTCCCCGATCTTTTCTGCTCTTTCAACTGATTCCATCAGAATCACACTGAATTAATGTCAATCTGCGCCATGGAATTCTCAAAATCTTCTCAAATGGGTCCCTCTTCACAAAACCTCAAAAAAAAATCCAGAAATACTGATTCCCAGTCTACTCTTTCCGTAGTCAGTAAAGACTGAGCTTAAGAGACTCCTTGACAAGTCATAAATATGTTTAGGCCCCCTAACAGTAGTTGTGGTGTTGGAAAGAATATAAATCAGAAAGTTAGAGGACCATATAGCAGTGATAATGCAATAATCTTCAGAGGTATTAATCATAGTATTGCCTGGGCCAAACAATCTGACAAAAGGAGCTTGGAAGACAGATTCATGGAGCAGTTTAGAGACAGCTTTCTTGAACTGTATGTCAAGGGAACAGACTATTTCAGATCAGATATTGTGTTATGAGACAGGATTAATTGGAAGCGTACTGGGTAACCATTACCACTGGTACCCCACACTAAATATTACCAACTTTAAAACTGAAAAGACAAAGATTGTGGGCAAAATCTCAGTAATCAATGAAAGCAGGTGTGGGAGCATTGATGTGCAATTAACCCATGCCCATTATTTTTAATGCAAAACATAGAACAAATTTGTGATGCTGTAGCCAATGGTAAATGTAATTTGAAGTGACACAGCAGGGGGTTCATGGTTATATGAGGCTGGCTCCACTTCAAGCCAGTCTGTACCTCTTCAATGGCACAGGCATTCTGTTTGGAACAGGCCACTGAAGCTGAAAGAGTTGCCAGAAGAAGAAGAATGTGGCACAACTGGGGAAAGAGAACAAACCCCAAGGTTCTCTGATGCTGTGTTGGGTGTCCCAGTGGAGGTGAAGACAAGGAGGAAATGCAATTGTTCCACAGGAAACCTTCAAGTTAATCTTTGCAAAGGCAGTGGGAGCAGATAACTATCGTGGACAATTCCAGGAATTGAGTTTGGTGGACACAGATGCAATTCTACAAGAAGCTAAATGAATTCACAAATGGTCAAGGTCACTGAATATATCTTCAAATTGCCATGTCCCTCCATCTACACTGTTAGCCTCACACACTGCCAAAGCAACAGATCTTTATCAATCACAACTCGTCCATAGAATGACAGAATCATTAGATTGCAGAAGGTGGCCATCTGGTCCATCATGACTGCACTGCGTTCTCTGAATGAGCATCATGACTTAATGCCATTCACTTGCCTTTTCGTCATAGCCTTGAATATTGATCATATTTAATTAATCATCTAGTACACTCCTGACTGATTCAGTTGAACAAGCCTGAACCATACTTCCAGGCAGTGTTTTCCAGACCCTAACCATTTACTATGTTAAGAAAGGTTTTCTCACATCACATTTGCCTCTGTTGGAAATTACATTAACATTGTTGCCTAATGGTCCTTCATTTGTTTACAAGTGGGAAATGTTCCTTCTTTTCCATTCTGTCCAGACCTCTCCTGATTTTTAAAGCTTCAAGGAAATCTCTTAGCATTATCTTCTCCAGGAGAACAGTCCCACCTTCTCCACTCTTTTCTCAGAACCGGTCTCATCCCTGGAGCTATTCTTGAAAACCTTGTCTGTACTCTTTCCAATGCATTCACATTCTTCGATAAGTTCAGGATCATCTCCTTGCTCTTGTACCCTGTGCACCTTTTAATAAAGCAAGGGTACTATGTGCTTCATTAACTGCTCTCTTCACTTGTCCTGACACCTTTATGAGATGTGCACATATACATGTAGGTCTCCCCAACTCTTGCACATCGTTTAAAACAGTGCCCTTTGTTTTATATTGTCTCTCCTTGTTATTTGTGCTAAAATCTCACTTCTGTGCATTGAACTTCATCCGTCGCCTCTTTGCCAATTCCATCGATGGGTCTATGTCCTTTTGAAGTTCTACACTGTCCCATTCACAGCATACAATCCTTTCAAGTTCTGTATCATTTGCAACCATTGAAATGGTGCTCTGTACACCAAGATCTGGATTGTTATTAAATATTAGGGAAATTAAGAGTGCCAATACTAATGCCTGGGGAACCTTCCTGCAATACGGAAAATATCCATGAACAACTACTGTCTGTTTCCTACCCCTCAGCTAATTTTGTATACTCGTAGCCCTGTCCCTTTTATTTCATGAGCTCTAAATTTTCTCTGAAGTGTATTCTGCAGTACGTATCAGATACATTTTGGAAGTCCATGTACACCACATCAACTATATTATCTTTGTCAACCTTCTCTATTACATCTTCAAAAGCTCCAGTAAATTAGTTAAACAGGGTTTTCCCATAAGGAGTCCATGCTGCTCAAACTCCCCCACCCCCACCCCTACTGAGATTTGTTATGCAGATGTAGGTGAACTGTACCTTTAAGAAAGTTAAAAGCTAGCAGAGCTACCTAACAGCACCAAGTGTTCTGAACAATATACAATGTAAACTTTTGGTCCAGCA
>NC_057741.1:30785715-30847275 GCF_004010195.1 Chiloscyllium plagiosum | reverse complement strand
CAATAGACTGTGATGGATTGCATGGTGCAGGAGTGAAATCCCCATCTGAGCTAATATACAGCTCCCACAAAATGATGTGCATGCAGTCAATGGTGCCCCACACAATACAGAAGCTACAAACCTTGTGGACAAAGTATGCACTTGCTCTACCTGCCTTCTCCATGGCCAGGCACAATGGAATATCATAGAATCATGGCAGAATAGAAACCTTGTACGGAATCCACCTCCATCACCATTGTGGCAGTGCCATGGGAATGGTCACCTCCACAGCTACTGGCAGTGCCATGGAATCCACCTTCACCTCCTGGGGCAGCAAGGTGGCTCCATGGTTGGCACTGCTGCTTACAGGGACCCAGGTTCAATTCCAGTCTTAGGTGACTGTATGTGTAGAGTATGCATGTTCTCCCTGTGTCTGCCTGGGTTTACTCCCACAGTCCAGGTTAAGTGGATTGGCAATGCTAAATTGCCCATTGTGTCCTGGAATGTGCAGTTTAGGTGGTTTAGCCATGGGAAATAGAGTGGGGTTGGTGGTGGGGGTTGGTCTGGAGGGATGCTCTTTGGAGGGTCGGTATGGACTCGATGGGCCGAATAGGCTGCTTCCACACTGCTGGGGTTCTATGTTCACTCTCCCAGGCAGCACATTCCAAACAGCACATTCCTAACAACTCTTGAGTAAGGAAGCTTCTCCTCATCTCACTCACTGCTAAACATCTTGAAATTGTGACCCCCTAGTTACTGACGTACCAACCAGTGGAAACAGAATATCCATAGAAACTCTGTCAAAATTGTTCATAATTTTGAACATCTCAGTAAGGTCACCTCTTTATCTTCTTTACTCCAGAGAGAATAAGGCCAATTTCTCTAATTTTTCGTTGTATCTTTCTCCCTGTAACCCTTGATCCACTTGATATTCAAGAACCCCGCTATCTCAGTCTTAACTATACTCAATGACCTGGCCTCCATAGCCTTCTGCGGCAATGAATTCCATAGATTCACCACACTCCCTAGCTAAGGGGGTTTCTCCCTATCTCCCTTCTAAAAGGTATTCCCTTTACTCTAAGGCTGTGCCCTTGGGTCCTAGTCTCTCCCACCAGTGGGAACATCTTCCCAACATCCACTCTGTTAGGCCATTCAGTATTCTGCTTGTTTCAATTAGATCCCCTCTCATCCTTCTTAACTCCATCGAGTATAGACGTAGAGTCCTCACAGCCACCTCACAGTCATCTTCAGCCAGTGGCTGTGCTGTGGGAATGGGCAACTTCACGGCCAGTGGCCACGCTGTGGGAATGGGCACGTTCACAGCCAGTGGCAGTGCTATGGGAATGGGCGCCTTCACAGCAATGGGCAACTTCACGGCCAGTGGCCACGCTGTGGGAATGGGCAACTTCACAGCCAGTGGCAGTGCTATGGGAATGGGCACCTTTCAGCCATGGGCCATGCTTTGGGAATGGGCACCTTCACAGCCAGTGGCCACGCTGTGGGAATGGGCACCTTCACAGCCAGGGGCTGTGCTATGGGAATGGGCACCTTCACAGCCAGTGGCCATGCTTTGGGAATGGGCTCCTTCACAGCCAGTGGCCACGCTGTGGGAATGGGCACCTACACAGCCAGGGGCTGTGCTTTGGGAATGGGCACCTTCACAGCCAGTGGCCACGCTGTGGGAATGGGCACCTATACAGCCAGTGGCTGTGCTTTGGGAATGGGTGCTTTCACAGCCAGTGGCTGTGCTTTGGGAATGGGCTCCTTCACAGCCAGTGGCCACGCTGTGGGAATGGGCACCTACACAGCCAGTGGCTGTGCTTTGGGAATGGGCACCTTCACAGCCAGTGGCCATGCTGTGGGAATGGGCACCTTCACAGCCAGTGGCTGTGCTTTGGGAATGGGTGCTTTCACAGCCAGTGGCTGTGCTTTGGGAATGGGCACCTTCACAGCCAGTGGCTGTGCTTTGGGAATGGGCTCCTTCACAGCCAGTGGCAGTGCTTTGGGAATGGGCACCTTCACAGCCAGTGGCTGTGCTTTGGGAATGGGCTCCTTCAGCCAGTGGCAGTGCTTTGGGAATGGGCTCCTTCACAGCCAGTGGCAGTGCTATGGGAATGGGCTCCTTCACAGCCAGGGGCTGTGCTTTGGGAATGGGCTCCTTCACAGCCAGTGGCTGTGCTTTGGGAATGGGCTCCTTCACAGCCAGTGGCAGTGCTATGGGAATGGGCACCTTCACAGCCAGTGGCAGTGCTTTGGGAATGGGTACATTCACAGCCAGTGGCCACGCTGTGGGAATGGGCGCCTTCACAAGTACTGGTTTTGTGCTAACCCTTTTGCTTCTTCTTTGCCTGCCAGTAGCTTGTCCTCCTCTCTGCTACCTCTGATTATTCTCCCAATCATGAAGTCAGGCAAGTGGAATGGAAGGTACTCCATCCATGTTCAGTTTACTTGTAGACCCAACCATGGTGTCGCACCTGATGGCCATTGTCTCAGTGTATAGTGCAGCCCACACAGAAGCCACCCAGCAGCTGCTGCTACAGTGGGAGCACATTCTGGGGCCATTTTAGCTGCAGTATCCAGCTATTTACCCACCAAACTGTTGAGTTTCACTCTACCTTATTGATAACTTTAATTATTGAAAATAACTCACTCAGATTGCACATTACTCTTTTATGCTGAAAGAAATACAAACCTAGTCTATGCAGCTTATCTTTGTAATTCAAACCTGGTGTTATTTTAGCAAATCTCAGCTGCACCTTCTTGAAATTTAATTTCACCATCTTACGATGTGATGCTCAGGGCATCCTGATGATTTGTAAATGCGGGTTATCTAGACTCTTATTTAATTGTAGCTTAACTTTAACTCTCTTGAATTTCAAACCCTTGGGATAAAAGCATTAGTCATTGTAATAGTTTTAAAGCTGTCCACTAAGTTTTTCTGAAGTTGGGCCCCTAAATCTCTCTGTACTTTGGTACAATCCCAAATTCTTACAGTGTGCCTGACCCTGATTATCTGAATTTGCCTCTATGCAAGTGCAGAGTCAAACCAAACACAGATATTCTCTGATCAACCTGTTCAGGAATATGATGACACATCATATTCCTGGGGCAGCACGGTGGTACAGTGGTTAGCACTGCTGCCTCACAGCACCAGAGTCCTGGGTTCAAATCCCGCCTCAGGCGACTGACTGTGTGGAGTTTGCACATTCTTCCTGTGTCTGCGTGGGTTTCCTCCGGGTGCTCCGGTTTCCTCCCACAGTCCAAAGATGTGCAGGTCAGGTGAATTGACCATGCTAAATTGCCCGTAGTGTTAGGTGAAGGGGTAAGTGTAGGGGTATGGGTGGGTTGCCGCTTAGGCGGGTCGGTGTGGACTTGTTGGGCCGAAGGGCCTGTTTCCACACTGTAGGTAATCTAATCTAATCTAATCTCTGGAACAGGTAGAACCTGCATCTGGGACTCCCAGGTTAGGAGTAGGGACATTACCATTGCACCACAGGAACCCTTCCTAAAGGTTTAACGCAGAATAGCAGAAGTGTTTCCTTTAGTAAATGCCTTTCACAGTTGTAACCAGTTGTATCCTAATCTCTGTGGCAGGGATCAGCAAATTTCCAACAGCTGTTAAGGTACTTGAAAATCTGACTTGGAGCAAAATTATTGGCACACTTAATAAGTAATTGGTTCTTTGAAATTGTAAATGCTCAGCATCATTTGTCTGACGTAGATATCCATGAGGCGCAGATGGTGTAAGTACTGATGATCTTAAAGATGTGGAATGCGTGTCTAAATGCAAGTACTATCTCAAAAATTCTAATGATTTCCCTTAATTTTGGCAATCTATTTTCAAAAGGCTGAGTGTTGCAAGTGTTTTTTACTTTGTACTCCGGATTCTTATTAGGTCAGGTCAAGTCTCTCTCCCTTTTAGCACTGTATCCAAAACAAATGTGGTAACCAATGATTTGCTATGTTCTGTGGTTGCGCTTGGTAAATCATTGTACTAGCTTGCCATTGCTTTTGCACATGGGTGATCCAGAGTCTGTCTTGGTCTTACCTGCTGCCATAGGCATGGGTTGGAAGGATATCTAAGCAGATAGTCAATCTGTTGAGCCACTTGTTAGATCTCAGCTGAAATATTGAGTTCAGTTTTGGGCATCACGTTACAGGGAAGATGTGAATGCATTGGAGAGAGTGCAGAAGCAATTTGCAAGAATGGTTTCGGGAATGATAACTTCAACTATGAGGATGGATTGAAGAAGCTGGGACTGGAGATTTTGATAGAGGATTTCAAAATCATGAGTGCGCTGGGTGGACTTGGAAAAGAAGAAAAGAACAAGAAGGCAAATTTGCTCATTTGGGGATGGTGTGGGAATTTTTTTTTCACACAGTAAGTAGTTAGGGTACAGAATGTACTGCTTGGAAATGTAGTGGAGGCTTGTTCAATTGAGGCATTCAAGAGGTCACTGGATAATAAATAGCGTATTGGGATCTGGGGAACAGGCAGGACATTGACACTAAAAAATAGAACCAGTGCAGACACGATGGGCCAAATGGCCTCCTTTTGTGCTGAAACGGCTCAGTGATTCTTTTTGATCCTGTTGCAAGTGAACTACCTTTGGCCATCAAACCCTGGAGCAGGACTTGAACCAGCAGCTGCTGGCCCAGCAGAAGGGATGCTACCTACAGTACCACAGGCTTCCTAGAGTCAAGTGTAAAGCAGTTATAAACAGATGGAGAGGTGCGTTTGCTTCAAGCCAATACAGAACCTTTTGATCAACAAATAAAATGGCATTTCTTTCTTTATCAAACCATCCAGGCTGAATGATGGGAAAATTAGCTTAATGTTGAGGATTTCTGTGCTACAGATTTGGCTCAGATTACTCAATCTTGTTTCATTTGGAACTTATGTGGCCTTTTCAGTGGGAAGACTTTGATCCCAGCAGTTTGGGTTTGAGATGAAGCATCATTTTCTAACCTGCTGTGCGACGCAACCTCTCTTTAATGTTTCTGCTGAAAACTGTGTTTCATGTGAATGGAGAGCAAAGGAGCAGTTTAGATTTACTGATCCGAGAACAGATACCTTTCCAACCTCATGAGTCAGTGGAGCTTTACTGCTTGAATTACACTATACCTGAAATATGTTAGTAATGCAAAACCAGACTCATTCGAAGGAATCAAAGTCTCCCTCATAGCTTCTGTAATATAGGACTATAATCCCTTTGGGCAACTCCTCCCAAGATGGAGATCACCTGACAGGATTAGACATAAGGTTTTCATAAATTGAAAAGAAAACAAAAGAAGTTGTCACAGCTGGAGATAAAACTACTCAGAATTTTAAGTCGTTTTGTCTTCCTCTTTTGAAAAATCGGATATCCGGTTCAAGCACTTTCACACTGGGAGCTAGTAAAGGCTGTGTGAAGATAAAACCAGGGAAAATGAACACGAGACAAAGGGCATCGTTCAAATTTTCAAACTGGGCAAGAGACAGGCATTTCAGCATATGAACCATCATTGCTGGGTACGTTGCTGAATTATATTGAAAAGTGACCTGAGTCAGCTAGAGTTACATTGAGCACAGAAAGAGAGCCATTCAAAATCTAACAAGTGAAAAATCTGCTATTGGCTGATTTGGTGGGTGAATAATGTTGACTGTACTCTACCTCCATGAGCAATATAAGATTACAGCATAGAAAGAGGCCAGTCAACAATCAGTTAGCTTCTGAATGTTATTTTGCTCCTGCTGAAATATGAAAGGGAATGGTTGGTTTCCTTATCTCAATTAAGTATTTGTTCCCTTTTCCTAGAATGATCATTCAAAGACAGCTATTGACTGTTGTGAGAAACTCTTCCTTTAATCTAGATAGGGACTTTCGGATGGATTAGAGATTCAGTGACTACTAGCTTAGAGACTGTTATATTTTTTATGTTATGATAACCTTCAAGTGATAGATATTTCTGTTGTGATAGCAATAGTTTGGCACTTAACGTGTTCATATGACTGGAGAGCTTAACCTGTTTATGTTCAGCTGGCTAATACACACATTAAAATAATAGATAGAAGAAGGAAGTACAAATGCAACATTCATTTCTATGTTTCAACAGACATTAAAGACATCATGGAGTGTGGAGAGAAAGAGGGAATATAGTGTTGAGAGAGAGGATCAGTCATGATCATATTAAATAGAAAAGCAGGCTTGACAGACCCACTGGCCTGCTCCTTCTCCCAATTTCTGTGTTTAAACACCATTATCTACAGTAGTGATTCCTATCTTGTGTTTGATTGGATTTTAAAAGATAAAATTGATATTATGCAACATACAATGATACTCCAGATTACTAGTACATAGGAAGTTTTACAGAGCCATATTCCACACAGTTAGTTGGGTTGATGGAGACAAAAAGTTATAAAGGGACACAGAATAAATGAATGGACCAAATATTTTGCTGGCTGAATTCAATTTGGGCAAGTGGGCTTGAGAAAGGAACAAACTAGAATACTTTGTAGGAGACATGGAGCTACGGAGGAGCAAAGGGATTTAAGCATACAAATCCCAAATCTTAGGGCAAAGGGGCAAAATGTGAAAACTTCATCTCAAAGTGTTTGACATACCCAAGTGAACAAACAGTGTTTCATTTGTACATCTGGAATGCTACATTCTATTCTGAAGACAGAACCTCAGCACCATTTTTTTCAATGTTCTTATACATGTTAAGAGAAGCTCTTAGACTTGGTTGGCTTGAGAACTTTGATGTCAGGAACCTTGTCTTCTCACTTAATAGTCAGTTCAGGGCTTCACAAAGTTGACATTGGATTCCAGGTGGGTTTGTAAACTGAAAGTTGGGGATCCTGAGCCCAGAGGCAGCAATGGTCATCATATAGCTTACTCCCCTACTCTCAGAGGTCTTCTGACCCCTCACCCTACTCTCTCAGGAGAGGATCACAGTAATTTTCAAGCCTCAAAACTGAGTTACCCAGTTAAGATAGTTTGGTTAATGATTACATTGAGATAATATAGAGTTCCAGTGCATTAAAAAAGAAAGAAATTTCACCTCATGATGGGGAAGGCACAGATATGCTTTGACGTTCATATGGAAAATCTTGGCATCTCAGTTTACATTTAATGAGATCATAGTTTCAGGACATTTCACATTGGGGATTGCCTGCGATTCTCAATCTTAAAAATGAGAGGGCTGTACTATTCTACATTAATTCTTAAATGTTTTGTTGATTTAAAGGCAGTGCATTTGAGTTCAAAAGGTATCAAACATGAAGTAAATCCTTTCAAAATGCTTACGCAAGAATAAAAGATTAGCAAAGCGATTATGTAAACATTATGTGATGGAACTTCGAGCAAGAATTTAAAATAAGCATTGCTGAAACCCCACATAGAAAGAAATAGTCAAATTTTCTATGACTGCTGAGCCTATCTGAATGCAAAATGTCTTTTCTGAATTTACCATTAAATAGATATGCTCTAATCTTTTAGATGATGTTCTCTTGTTCTGCATTTTCACCACTAGATTAATTCTTTGTATCTGCCGCATTTATTATTGCAAATGTCATGATAGAATCAGCTAGCACCCTTCAAAATGTGGAGGATCGGACAATCTAAGGTGACCATTTCTCAAATGTTTAAATCCTGATATTGTTCTGGTGAATCTGTGCTGTATCCACAAAGTCAAAAGATCTTTCTATAATAATGTTCCGTGTTACCTACATGTAACACAAATGCAGTGTGTGGATTCCCTGCACATAAAATCTCTGGTGGGTTTGTTTAAAGCTAATATGTACACCTTGCAGAATTATCTCTTGACACAGCTTCTGCCTAGAATGCTACAGTAGAGATTGTCTATGGTCATGCAATAAAATCTTGGCTCACCCAGCTCTTAAAGGGACCTTGTTCTGAAACTGATGACTGAATACTGAGGTTCTGTCTTCAGAATAGAATGTAGCATTCCAGATGTACAAATGAAACACTGTTTGTTCACTTGGGTATGTCAAACACTTTGAGATGAAGTTTTCACATTTTGCCCCTTTGCCCTAAGATTTGGGATTTGTATGCTTAAATCCCTTTGCTCCTCCGTAGCTCCATGTCTCCTACAAAGTATTCTAGTTTGTTCCTTTCTCAAGCCCACTTGCCCAAATTGAATTCAGCCAGCAAAATATTTGGTCCATTCATTTATTCTGTGTCCCTTCACAACTTTTTGTCTCCATCAACCCAACTAACTGTGTGGAATATGGCTCCATAAAACTTCCTATGTACTAGTAATCTGGGGTATCATTGTAGACAACTAGGGCCTCTCAAGCTTGCTCCATGTATTCAACAAGTTCATGGTTGATTCTCACCCTCAATTTCACTTTCTTGCCTGATCTCTGTTTCTCTTGACCCCCATGGAATCTAAAAAATACATCAATATCTGGTTTATATCCATGGAAAGACCAAGCAATCCATGTGGTCGAAGATTCCAAAGGTCCTCAACTTTAACTGAAGAATCCTCTCCTCATCTCAGTCCAAAAAGGATAGCCCCTTATTCTTTTCCCTAATTTCAGACATTCCTACCAGAGAAAACAGCCTCTTTTCATTCTGTGTTCCAATCAATGGGATTGCGTCTCGATTCTTCTGACCTCCGGGTGTCTCCAGTTGCTCACTTATATGTAACGAGAAGAAGATTGGTGTTTTCCAAAGCATTTCTTGTTGTGGTTCTGTTGCCGAGCTGGAAGTTTTTGTTGCAAACGTTTCGTCCCCTGGCTAGGCGACATCGTCAGTGCTTGGGAGCCTCCTGCGAAGCGCTTCTTTGATGTTTCCTCCGGTGTTTATAGTGGTCTGTCCCTGCCGCTTCCGGTTGTCAGTTTCAGCTGTCCGCTGTAGTGGTTGGTATATTGGGTCCAGGTCGATGTGTTTGTTGATGGAGTTTGTGGATGAATGCCATGCCTCTAGGAATTCCCTGGCTGTTCTGTCTGGCTTGCCCTATGATAGTAGTGTTGTCCCAGTCGAATTCATGTTGCTTGTTGTCTGCGTGTGTGGCTACTAAGGATAGCTGGTCGTGTCGTTTCGTGGCTAGTTGGTGTTCATGTATGCAGATTGTTAGCTGTCTTCCTGTTTGTCCTATATAGTGTTTTGTGCAGTCCTTGCATGGTATTTTGTACACTACATTAGTTTTGCTCATGTTGGGTATCGGGTCCTTCGTTCTAGTGAGTTGTTGTCTGAGCGTGGCTGTTGGTCCACGGAACGAGGACATACCACAACCAAAAGGACTAGCCACACTACCATACATCAGGAGCATCTCGGAACTGACAGCCAGACGACTGCGACCCCTAGGACTCATAACGGCACACAAACCAACAGCCACGTTCAGACAACAACTCACCAGAACGAAGGACCCGATACCCAACATGAGCAAAACTAATGTAGTGTACAAAATACCATGCAAGGACTGCACAAAACACTATATAGGACAAACAGGAAGACAGCTAACAATCCGCATACATGAACATCAACTAGCCACGAAACGACACGACCAGCTATCCTTAGTAGCCACACACGCAGACAACAAGCAACATGAATTCGATTGGGACAACACTACTATCATAGGGCAAGCCAGACAGAGAACAGCCAGGGAATTCCTAGAGGCATGGAATTCATCCACAAACTCCATCAACAAACACATCGACCTGGACCCAATATACCAACCACTACAGTGGACAGCTGAAACTGACAACCGGAAGCGGCAGGGACAGGCCACTATAAACACTGGAGGAAACATCAAAGAAGCGCTTCGCAGGAGGCTCCCAAGCACTGATGATGTCGCCTAGCCAAGGGATGAAACGTTTGCAACAAAAACTTCCAGCTCGGCGAACAGAACCACAACAACGAGCACCCGAGCTACAAATCTTCACACAAACTTTGAAAAGCATTTCTTGTTGAGAAATCTTGCAGATGTTCCAAAGACATTGGATTGACATAGCCTTGTGTTTAAAGATTTGAGAGTAAAGTTGAAAATGGCAATATTATGGTGATTCAAAGATCCTGAACTTCTTCAGCAGCAAACCCATCCTCAAATGAGATCTGCGTTTGTAGAAACATAGACAATAAGAGCAGGCCATTTGGCCTTTCGAACCTGCTCTACCATTCAATGGGATCGTGACTGATCGACCAATTCAGTACTGTGTTCCTATTTGTCCCATACTGTTTGATTCCTTTAGCCCTAAGAACTGCATCTAACTCCTTATTGAAAATATTCCATGCTTTGGGTTAATTTTTTTTTCTGTGGCAGAGAATTTCAAAGGCTTATCATTCTCAGAGTGAAGAAATCTCTCCTTATCTCAGTCATAAATGATCTGCCCTCCAGCTTTAGACTTTGACCCCTGGTTCTGGACTGTCTGGTCAATGGGGGCATCTTTTTTGCATTTACCTGTTTAGCCCTGTTGGAACTTCATAGGTTTCTAATGAGATGTCCCGTCATTCATGAAATCCATTTAATGTAAGCAAATGATCGCATTAACATAGTGTTTTGTGGAGGGTTTTGTAGCCAATGTACTGTAATAGCACCCAGCAGCATTTATGTCACCATCAGACATTAACATTTGTGTGCAATCTGTGGTGGTCAATACCCATTTGAGGTGACCCACAGCCATTACTAATTCGGATAATGCCAAAATCAACTTTACATTTTCCAAGATTTTCCGTTAGTATTGAGATGTGGGGCATTACTTGGTTAGCTGCCCCAATAAATTTGTTCGCTGTTTGGTGAAATGTTCACAGCTTATTTGCCTTTTAGCCATCAACATATTAAACAAAAACTAGGTCAACAACCAAATAGCATAATCAAAAAGTTTTCCAAATATTTTCATTGCTTTTCACTATATTGCATGTGGTAAATCAGAGTTTTCTGTGTTCCTTTCTCATGCAATCCCGTGTTATAAGAAAATTGTGTAACAGCAGCACCATTTAAATAAATGGGGCCAGAATCACATTATAACCAACACACACTTTAAAAGTTCGCATTTTTGAAATAATATTCCCAATTTGTCAATCGTGTTCTAGCAAATTTGTATTAATGAAACACACGTTATCGCAGAATGACCTGTACATCAATATCTCATTCCAAACTTCAGCCTGAATATATATATATATATATAAAGCACAATTACTTGTTACAGTTTTACATCCATTCGCAACATAGTATTTGATATTACTTTCAAACACATTTTTAAAGTTTGAAGTTGTTCTGAGTCATTATGCAGTTACAGGAATTGTTTTTCTTTTTGTGACAGTGTAGTCAGTTCCTGAACTTCCTATTGAAATTTAGCCTTTGCAGAAAAAAGAAAAATAATACATGATATTAAGAGTACTGGCCTGTCTGATAATAATGGCCAGCTTTGCATGTATGTTATTTGCCTCTGATGGATGATGGGCTGCATTGTGCTGAAAGTCTTATTTTCTCCAATTTGAGTTGTGTAAGAGCACTGGAACCCTGGAACACTGTGACAACTTGGAGTTGCACATAATTGAGTATAAATAGCACTGTGTGGGAGGAGTTGGAAAACTAGGGCTTTCAATACTGCAATTCTCTCTCTCAGGAGGACACATCAAGAGGACATGGACCTGAACACACAATATTAGATTACTCCTTAATGTAATTACAAGATCAGAGCGTTTTTATATCTGTGATTACCTTTTACAGTAGCATTTAGTATCAATGTATAATAAATAGTGTTATTTTTGAAGTCTAAACCTGAACACTATTTTTGACTCTGTCTTTTCCTTGACTAGTCTACCTCAAATCCAAACTCATAGTTTGACATTGAACCATATGATAAAAGATGTTCAAATAAAAGCAAATGCAGCTGAGATCAAAATAAAATGCTGGAGAAACTCTGGCATCTGTGGAAACAAAACAGCTAACGTTTTGAGTCTAAATCTGGTAAGTGATAATTTTGTGCTGTTAACGAAGTAGGAAAAGGAGAAGGTGGACAGATGATGAGAATATCCAGAACAAAAGGCAAAGGGAGTGCTAAAGGTAGTAGTGGAGTGATTATAATGTAGAATAGATGTTAATGGTTGGGTTAATAGCTGAAATAGGTCAACTTTGCTGAGAGTGAACAAAATATGGGGGTTAGGGTATGTAATCAAACTAAAAAGTAGGAGATTGTGGTAAATACAGGTTTAACTGCTGAGAAAAGTTATAGCAGGAGTAAAGATCAGAAACAGATCGGATATCATTTGGAGAAAAGCAGAATGAAAAATAATCATTTTTAAATAAATTGTTGGTATGACTTAAAGCCCAATGGGTAGCTGACAATTGTCCCACAACCAACCCATTGTCATCCACCAGTAGCAGCTATTCATTCTCCCAGGCTAACCTTTACATATTCCTTTACCTGCCCAACTATTTCTCTCTCTCTCTGGGCTCCCTCTCCACCTATCGTTTACTCCTCCTCCTCCTCCTCCCCACTCATCTTCAGCATACGTACCAGCCGTATCCTAGCTACAATCAATTCTGAAGAAGGGTCACTGGACCTGAAACGTTAAATCTGCTTTCTCTTCACACAAGTGGCAAATCTTGCCGAGTTTCTCCAGAAATTTATATTTTTGTTTCAGATTTCCAGCATCTGCAATTATTTTTTTTTGATGCGTACATCAAAATACGTTCCAGCAGTATTTTAGTATTGCAGTATAATGAATAGTGATACTTTGAACTTTAAATTTGAAGACATTCTTGATTAAAGTAAAATATTGTTCAGATACCTGAAATCAAAACAATGTGTTGGAGAAACTCAACAGACCTAGCAGCTTCCATAGAGAGAGAAACAGAATTAAAGGTTCAAGTCCAAGAGGACTCTTTTCCAACGGTAATGAATTCTTGTTCTGAAGAAGGGTCATAGAATCCCTATAGTGTGGGAGAAGGCCATTCAGCCTATTGAGTCCACACTGACCCTCCTAACAACATCGCATCCAGACCCAGCCCCCCACCCTATTCTTATAGCCCCCCCATTTCCCATGACCAATCCACCAAGCCTGCACATCATTGGACTGTAGGAGGAAACCTGAGCATCCAGAGGAAACAGACACGTGGGAGAATGGTGTCAGGTTCAGCACAACTTCATGGACTGAAGGACCTGTTCCTGTGCCTTACAGTCCAAGTTCCACACATTCACCTGAGGCTTGAATTGACCCCGGGTCAGTGGCGCTGTGAAGCAGCAGTGCTAACCAAGGAGCCACCTTGCCACCCAAGTCGTAACAGATGCGCAGCATTAACTCTGTTTCTCTCTCCATGCAGGCTGCCAGACCTGCTGAGTTTCTCCAGACATTTCGTGATGTAACCCTCTCCTTGACCAATGTATCTGGAACCCGGAGTCACATTGTGGCATCAAACCACATGATCAAAGAGTGTGTTCTTCCTCTAAGGCAACAATCTCAAATACGGTCAGGCTATCTCAGCTATTAAAAGCTTTCCACCAGCAGCTGATCTAACCAGATCTCTCATTGAAGAAGCTTGAAATTGGAGAACTGAAGACTGCCGTTTACAGGGTTTAGGGGAGGGGAGAGAAAAAAAACCAGTCATTATAAATATATAGCCAATACAATGGCTATATACAATATATAACCTGTCATTATAGATATATAACTAATACAACAGCTATATACTGTATATAATCAGTCATTATGAATATATAACCAATATAACGGCTATCCACAATATATAACCAGTCATTATAAATATATAGCCAATACAACAGCTATATACAATATATAACCAGTCATTATATATATATAATCAATACAACGGCTATGTACAATATATAACCAGTCATTTTATATATATATAATCAATACAATGGTTATTTGTACAATGCAATTCTTTCCACTTTGTCGCAAAGCTAACAAAGTCTGGAGCAAAAAGAAATTGGAAAGCTCATTTCGCAGGGAATAAAAAAGCTGAGATCTTTTCACAGACAATTACTGGCAGTGTAAAGCTGCAGGAATGTGAACTGGGCAAGGAGATCAGAGCGGAACACTCTAACGTTTGCCAAACATGAAGAAATGACTGGAAATTGATTTAATGAAAGAGAAACTATAATGAGGTGTGAACTAATAACTAAGCAGAACTCCTTCTGCCCAAAATAAATATAAGACTGCAGAAGTTGTGAGACTGAAATTGACCTTGGTGCAAAAGGATAATATTGAGCATGTTTTCAACTAATGTGAGCATAAAGCAACTGCATATTTTAAAATGATTTTAAGTGATGGGAACTGCAGATCCTTGTCATAGCTGTAAGTCTTGTTAATTCTATATTTAATATTTAGATTTTGTAAGCACACTGACAAGGGAATTACCCCTAACATGAGCTAACTGTGTGGCTACACATACTGATGTGTAGCCTTATGTATTATACATCCTTAGTGGAGGACATCTGCATGGAAATAGCTTGATTGGTCTCTGCACTGCACCTACGTGAGTGCAGGATGGCAACTTAGAGGGAGCATTGATAAAGTTTTCTCAATGTCTCCAATGTTTAAAATTCTCCACAGCCGCCCTCTCAACTGGAGTCGTTCTCCTTATTGGATTGGAAACATCACAGCAGTCTTACAGTGCAGAAAGAGGCCATTCAGCCCTCTTTGTTTGCATTCTGAATGTTTTAACTTCAATCTCCTGTTTTCTCCCCATGACCTTCCATACCATTACTGCCCAAACAATTAACCAGTGCCCTATAGAATTCCTCAAATGAACCTGCCTCCAACACAAGTCCACAAGTGACTTTCAGATTTGATTCAATTTATTATTGTCGCATGTATCTCGGTACAGTGAAAAGTTTTGTTTTGCATGCAGTACAGGCAGATCATACTATACAAAAGTGCAATAGGATAACAGAACAGAATGAGGAATATAATGTTATGGCTGCAGAGAAGGTGCGCAAAGTGCGAGATCAACATTAAATTTCATCTGTGAAAATGTTTTTTTCTAACCCAACATTTACTTCTATTGCAAAGCATTTTAAATCTGTGCTCTCTGGTTCTCGATCCGTATATAAGTGGTAGTGCCATCGTTAATGACTTTTGTACATATGTTCCCAAGTCTCTCTGCTCCTGTTAATCTTTTAGAATAGTGTCTTTTAGTTTATATTGTCTCTCTGTGTTCTTTGTACCAACATGTACCACCTCATACTTCTTTTCATTGAACTTCAACAGCCACCTATCCACCCAATCTGCCAATTTCTCAATGTCCGTTTGAGGTTCTCCACGATCTTTCTTGCAGTTTGCAATTCTACCAAGTTTTGCATCATCTGCAAACTTCTAAATTGTCCCCTGCACACCAAGATCAGGAAAAGCTCGAGTCTCAATGCTGACTACTGAGAATTCCACTACAACCCTCCTTCCAGCCCAGAAAATACCCATTAGGCAATGGTCTGTTTGCTAACCCTTAGTTAATTTTGGGTACATGTTGCTTATTTCCCTTACATTTCATTGTATATAACTCACCTCACAGCTCTGCTGTGCAGCACTGTATCAAATACCTTTTGAAAGTCCACGTTCACCATGTTAACAGCTTACTCCGGTCGATCCTCTCTGACACATCTTCAAGAAACTGTAACAAATTAGTTAGATACGATTTCCCTTTAGAAATCCATATTAACTTTTCTGAATATTAACATTTTTCCACATCACTGTTAATATTACTCTAGAAGCTTCACTCAAATCAAAGTGATTGGCCCAGTAAACATAGATAAACTGTCTGTGTGGAGTTTGCACATTCTCCCCGTGTCTGCGTGGGTTTCCTCCGGGTGCTCCGGTTTCCTCCACACAGTCCAAAAATGTGCAGGTCAGGTGAATTGGCCATGCTAAATTGCCCATAGTGTTAGGTGAAGGGATAAATGTAGGGGAATGGGTCTGGGTGGATTGCACTTCGGCGGGTCGGTGTGGACTTGTTGGGCCGAAGGGCCTGTTTCCACACTGTAAGTATTCTAATCTAAAAAAACCTTTAAAATCTTCCCTTCAACAAGAGAATAATGTTTTCAATTTGCAGGTCCAACATTTATTGCCCATCTCCCATTGCCCAGGGGGCAGTTAAGAGTCAACCACATTGCTGTGGGTCTGGAGTCCTATTTAGGCCAGACCAGCAGTTTCCTTCTCAAAAAGGCATTAATGAACCAGATGGATTTTTCTGACCATCAGCAATGGATTCACAGTCATCATTAGATTTTTAATTCCAGATAGTTTTAACATTGATTTCAAATTCCACCAATTGCTATAGGATGTGAAACGTGAAGGGGTTCGGAAAGGATTTACAAGGATGTTACCAGGGTTGGAGGGTTTGAGCTATAGGGAGTGGTTGAAGAGACTGGGGCTGTTTTCTCTGGAGCATCGGAGGCTGAGGGATGACCTTAAAGAGGTTTATAAAATCATGAGGAGCACAGAGAGGGTAAATAGAAAAGGTCTTTTCCCTGGGTAACAGAGTCCAAAACTAGAGGGCATAGGTTTAAGGTGAGAGGGGAAAGATTTAAAAGGGACCCTAGGAGCAACTTTGTCACGTAGAGGGTGGTGCGTGTGTGGAATGAGCTGCCACAGGAAGTAGCTGGTACAATTACAATATTTAAAAGACGTCTGGATGAGTACATGAATAGAGGGATTAGAGGGTTTAGAGGGATATGGGCCAAATGCTGGCAACTGGGATTCGACTAATGTAGGATATCTAGACGGCCTGGATGAGTTGGACTGAAGGATCTGTTTCCATGCTATACATCTCTATGACTCTGTAACTCTAATTGTTATGGTGGGATTCAAACATGGATCCCTGGAACATTACCTAGGTATCTGGACTAACAGACCAGTGATTGAGTTGCCCTTCTGTAGCATGTGATACTGGACATGGGCTCACCCGGATCACAAGAAGTGCCAGGATGTTGAAATGCCAAAAGATAATCATTCTGTTTGGGTAAGCTGTCCTGACATGCCCTGACCTTAAACTTTTAAATCACTTCACTTACTTTATCATAGAGTCAAAGAGGTGTGCAGCACGGAAACAGACCCTTTGGTCTAACTTGTCCATGCTGACCAGATACCTACACTAATCTAGTCCCATTTGCCAGCACTTGGCCCATATCCCTCTAAACCATTCTGATTCATATACGCATCCAGATGCCTTTTAAATGCTATAATTTTACCAGCCTCTACCACTTCCACTGGCAACTCATTCCATACACGCATCACCCTTTGAGTGAAACAGTTGCTCCTTAGTTCCCTTTTAAATTTTTCCTGTCTCACCCTAAAACAGTGCCCCCTATTTTTGGGCCCTCCCACTGCAGGGAAAAAAACCTTGTCTATTTACCCTATACATGTCCCTCGTGATTTTGTAAAACTCTAATTTACGTTAATCTTAATCTGGTACTACAAACTATCAACTGAAGATAATAGAAAATAACAATTCTTCACTCACAAAAATTAGCTCCCTCTCCTGTGACTTTCTGTGTGCTTGTTTAAAAGTTTATATTTTCCATTCCTGTCATAACAGTAACTACTCAGTTGAACTTTCAACTTTCCTGTGATGTCACACTTAGGCTTTTTAGGCACAGTTGAGCAGCTCAGGATAAGTACACCCCACACAGATTCAAACACTTACTCTTGTACAAGCATATATTGACACATTAGCGAAAGAGGTCACAAAAGATGTAATAATCCTTTTCTGGCCTGGGTTTTCATTGAAACACTATCATATGAACTTGGCTGAGAACCCAATCTCACCAATGGTTTTATGTGAGTGGGAGGTTGCTTACACAGCCAAAGAAAATTGTTGATTTTGCTTGATTGACGTTTTTGTGATTATACTTTATGTTGTCTGTGATCTTTTTATAATTGCCTCAATGTTGATTTGCAGATTAAGAAGTGTGAAATTTTGAAAACTTTGATATTGAAGCCGATCATTAAAGTATTATTATCACTTCCATAGAATTGTAGGAGTTGCATGTTGTTTTTGCAAAGCATTATAAATGTTTGTATTCAAGCATAAAGCCATAACAGGGAAAATCAGGTTCGCTATATTGAGAAATAAAGTTAGCAGTAAATTTCTATATTATGTGGAGCATCAAATGCACCTTCTTTTGGCACCTCTTCCTATGGTTTGGTCTCCGAGCCTATGCAATACCAGGCACATTATCTACTAAATACCATTGAAACCCCTTTTCCTGTTCCCCACATAGCTTTATTCACCATGACTGATGGTAGCTTGGCAATACGAATATTTATATTTCACTTTAAGGCTTTAGAATCTTGGTCTCACATATTGAACTATCCATAGCTGCTCTCTTATTTATTTAAAGACATTCTTTCATGGGTTGTTGGCATTGCTAGCAAGACCACTGCTTATTGCCCATTCCTAAATGCCCTCAAACTGAGCAGCTTTCTCAGTCATTTCAGAACATAGTTAAGACTTAGCTAGACTCCTGCGTGTCTGGAGTCACATATAGACCAGACAAGCTAAGATTCCTTCTCTCAAGGACATTAGTGAACTAATTGGGTTTTTACAACAACTGTCACCATTCCTCAGAATGGATTTCATCCCAGGCTTCATGATTAAATTGAAATTTTTAAAATGAGTTTACATTTCAAGAGCTGCTGTTGTGGGATTTGAACCCATGTTTCTACAGCATCTGCCTTGTCCTCTGGATTACCTCACCACAGCAGCAGCATTGAATTGACTGGTTGCATCGGCAACATTTGATCTGAAGTTATTTGAATTCCAGTTTGGATCAGTTATTCTGATCTTTATGTAAAATGTCATTTTCTGCTGTCAGGACTCCTTTTCATTTTCTGTGTGAGAGTCTGGTTTTGTCTCCCATCTCCAACCAGAGATGGATGGTTTGTCTTATGAAGAGAGATGGAGCATTTTAGTCCTTTCTGGAGTTTAGGAGCAGGCTTGAGGGGCCAAATGGCCTACTCCTGTTCCTTTTTTTATGGTCTTAACGAAAATAGATCAAATCGAGGTGTATAAGATGTTAAAGAGGCTTGACAGAGTAGATATCAAAAGGATATCACTTGCTATGGCAGAAAGAGAGGTCATAGTTTTAGGATAAGATTTAAAATAGAGATGAGGAGAGGAGGAATTTCCTATCTGAAATGGTTGTGAATCTGTGGAATTCAAGAATGTGGCGGATGCTGGACAATTGAATAAAACTAAGGAGGGCTCAGGCAGATTATTTTATTAGTAATGGGTTAAAGGGTTATAGGTGGAAATGAGATCAGCCACGATCATATTAAATAATGAAGAAGGCTTGAGGGAATGAATTGCCTCCGCCTGATTTTAATTTTAATGTTCCATCTTTGTCTGCTTGTTGGTACCCGGAGCTAAAAGGATGGGTGGTCTCTCTGAAATGTAAATTCACTGAATCATGGCTTTGCCTCTGATTTTCTTTCTCACCTCCCTCAGGCACCTCACTGCCTGCTGCATCACCATTCCACAAGATTCAGACACAAGCCTGAGCAGGAAGTAACTTCAACAAGTATCAGCCTCAATAGTTAGAACCATCAAACTACTGACTCCTCGTTAGTTTGTTGGTCAGACAGAACAAATGCGCAAAACCAAGAGGCCCTGAAAAAAGTGCTGCAAGTACTCAGAAGGCTGGGCAGCATCTTTGGACAAGGAAGCAAATTAATATTTCAGGGAGATAAATTTTCAGTGTAGAGCGATTATGACAAGGTCAGCCGGGTGGGCCTCATAGAATATGAGTTCCCTGACTGGGGCTATTAACCTGGTCCAATCGGGGAGCTATGACTGACAGATATAAACAGGAGTCTCAGAGGTTCTGTCACACTGAGAGCCAGCTGTGAGGGAGCTGGATCAGTGTCAAGGACTCTCCACACATGTACGTAAAGGGTGACTTGGTGACGGGATACTGTCCTCTGTGGAGTTATTTCACAGTGAAATGATAAAAATAAGTAGTTTCACAGGCATACTGCTTACTTTAATGAAACAGTGCAAAATAAAAATCCCAACCTGCGACAAATGTATTTTAAACTTTGCTACAATGGCTAAAATGTTTATTAGATTTTGACAGAATATCATTTACGTGGTGCTAAGAGGTGATAAAAATGGAGTTTTGCAAATTAAGGTTTCCCCTGTGTTTTGTGTCTGGTGGTAGCAGCAAGGTTTAGCTACAGGCTGCTGTAACACACAGCTCACTCAGTGGTTATTAACAACACAGGGATGGCCCAGAGAACTTTGTACTTGGCATACTTCCCCTTGGCCCATGCAAGCTCCAACAATTCTAACCCTTTGGATTTCTCCTGTTACCTCCAGCAGAGGATGTTCCACTTGTTAAGGGTTTGACAGGAATGTGAAATCATAATTTCTTCATGTTTTGCTCAGGACAAACAGACTGTTGAGGTCTCAAACAAGGCACCGCCCTCTATCCTTCCTAATCTGTCAACATATATACCATATATACCGCAAATTTTTGATGATTAGTGCAACTAAATCTGTTCTAAGAGTTAGCATTGGGACACAGACAGACTTTACACTTATTGTTTAAAAACCTGAGCTATCTAGAGAATGTAATTTAAAAGAAGTACTGGGATTTGCATATCAAAGAACATAAATAAGTATATCCTATTACAAAAAATGAAAGTTTTAGTCGAAGATTGTTTACTGTATCACATCTCCATGACACTGGACTCCTTTTGCTATAAATTCAGTAAGCATGATCGTAACCTCCACAACCACTGATAAAGGAGCAGCGCTCCAAAAGCTAGTGTTTCCAATTAAACCTGTTGGACTATAACCTGGTGTTTCTGATTTTTAACTTTGTCCACCCAGGCCCAACACTAGCACCTCCAAATCTTCGAAGAGTTATCATTTTCAGCTTTAGTCCAGGAACAGTCTTCTCTCTCTTGAGCTCAACTTCATCCAAAGTTTGCCTACAATTCCTATATCAGAGGAAGCTTTTCAAACTTCTCCCTCACTGAGGAACGCAAGATTTAGATTTTTAGATTTTAGATTTTATTGTCACTCAAGTATAGACATCCAGGAGAACGGTAAAAAGTGTATAATGTCGTCACACATGGTGCCATCTGAGGTACAATAAAGGGTTAGGTACAAGGTACTAAGAGAAACGGGAGTTAAAAAGTTAAACATTACTTCATAGAATAGTAGAAAAATAAAGAAATAGTAATAGCTTACATTAAAGTCTTCCATATTTAAACGAGGAAAATAAAGAAATAAGTTAAAAGTTCAACCGTCTTTGATGGGTCCTCTGGTTATCTCACTCCTGCTGTTTGTTCTCAACACTGCTGCTGCTGCTGAGACTACCACCTCTCCGATCTCCCCCGGTACACTCGCACGCCGAGCCGACGCACTGCCAAGAGCTACCTAAAGACCAGCCAATGTACCACCGAGAGACCAGGCCAGGACCCACCATGAGCTGCCGAGAGACCAGGCCAAGACCCACATGAGCTGCCGAGAGACCAGGCCAGGACCCACCATGAGCTGCCGGGAGACCAGGCCAAGACCCACCGTGAGCTGCCGAGAGACCAGGCCGGGACCCACCGTGAGCTGCCGAGAGACCAGGCCGGGACCCACCGTGAGCTGCCGAGAGACTAGGCCGGGACCCACCGTGAGCTGCCGAGAGACCAGGCCGGGACCCACCGTGAGCTGCCGAGAGACCAGGCCGGGACCCACCATGAGCTGCCGGGAGACCAGGCCGGGACCCACCGTGAGCTGCCGGGAGACCAGGCCGGGACCCAACGTGAGCTGCCGAGAGACCAGGCTGAGACCCACTGAGAGATGAAAGTGGGGGAGAAAAGAGAAGTGAACAGAAGGAGTGGAGGAGATCCAGTTAGAGCATCCTACTGCACCGCCATCTTGAAAAGTAATTGAGTGTGAGTGAGTTCATGGTTGTTATTGTCTCCTTCACTTTCCTCAGAGCAGCTTCAGCTGGAGTTGACGTCTCCAGGGTCAGTAGCAGTAGTTTGTCTGCACCCTGCACCCACACACTGAGCAATGACAACATATCAGGCTCATTGAGCAGGCTCAGTTATGGCCTGTTAGCTTACAGGTAGCAGCTCCAGGCAGAACCAGGCAGCACCTGTTGCCTAAGAGATGACATTAACGCAGTTAGCCAGCCAGGAAACCCACAGGCTAACAGATACTGGTTTAACATAGATAGGAGCTTGTGGCTCGAGGAAACTGGTTGGAATTTTAAGACTTTCACATGAAGATTGTGGGCATGTGCTGTACAGAATGGTGCTGGGTCAATGTTGGAGATGCAGCATCAGACATCAGATTATGGTGCTTGAGAAATATGTGTGCGAGGCGAAGGAGAGGAGTGTTTAGAGGGGCCAGGGTGGACACCAGTCAGTCAGATATTGTTGCATTGCCTGGTCCATAGGCTGAGGGATTTACAGTCCAGGGAGTTGGCAGTCAGCCTGGGCATCTGCAGTGCTCCTAGGAGTCAAGTAATGTCAGCCATAGCTTTGTTTGTTAGTCCACTGGGGTGCATCCCAGAAATTAAGGCATGGAGTGCCTGGCTGTCCATTGGAACTGTCCTGCCAATTCAGTCCAAGGGATGACAGGGGAGGATTGCAGGATTTTTCAGGGCCAGTCCATGGGATCATTGAGGCTGCAGGCAGCTTCGGTCTGGAGCCTCTGAGGGAATAGTAACAGTGACGGGGTGAAGTGCAGAGAGTAGGGTGGGCCTGGTATTGAAGGGGACTGAGAGAGGTCAAGGGTGGGGCTGGTGGTGCTGCTGCTGAGGCAAGTCATATTCAGCTTGATAAAGGGGCTACAATAGCAACAAAGACACATGTATATGCCCTGGAGGGAAAGAGGACACATTAATTATAACATAAAGGAGCTTGACTGAAATGGAAGGTGGACAGTCATTGGTGTCACAGAGATAGCAATCAAACATAGAGAATGGGGGGCAAATTCCCATCATGCTCCCTCTTTTGGAACTTAGATTGTGGAAAGTACAGCACTCCATAATGTGTCCTATATGGCTCCCACTGCTCACCAGAGAAGAATGGACCACAGTTTACACTCATTGGATTGGTGCCCCATTGCTGTCTCCCCATCATGCCATTGTCCTGGTCTTCTCTGGCCAGTTTGATCCTCCATTCCTGAAAATTCTCCATCCCCCTCCTCTGCCTGTCTTCAGACTCTCAGTCTGGTTGTGGGATAAGGTTTTCTCTGCGAGGTAAGAAAGATGACTTGAGTATGATGGGAGTGGGTGGTTTGTTAGATGAGGAGGAAATGTGGGAGAGATAGAATCCTCTGAGGAGAAATATGAGGAGCATCAATGAGAGGAGAACAGGGCAATGGGCAGGAGGGTCCCAGAGAACCGAGGCAATCTAATAGCCAGGCACCTCCAGGATTCTATACAGCCAACAAGCAAAACTAATGTCATTTACAAAATACCTTGCAAGAATTGTAACAAACACTACATTGGATAAACAGGCAGAAAACTAGCCACCAGGATACATGAACATCAACTAGCCACAAAAAGACATGATCCACTCTCACTCGTATCTTTACATACAGATAAGGATGGACACTATTTCGACTGGACCAACACATCCATCCTAGGACAAACCAAATAAAGACACACATGAGAATTCCTAGAAACATAGTATTCGAATCAGAACTCAATCAACTAACACATTGACTTGGATCCCATTTATGAGCAGCTGAGAAAGAGAACAGGAAATGATATCACCACAGGAAATGACATCACTGACCCAAGGAAACCTAAACACATAAATAGAATGCGGGCCATACCACCAGTGCTTCATCAGGAGGCTCACTGATGATGTTACCTAGTATGGTGATAAAACATCTGAAAACAAACCTTCTAGCTCAACCAGCAAATCTACATCCAGAACCTCAACCTGAGCTACAAACTTTCATAAAACTCGCTACCTCCAGGATTATTAGGCTGGGTGGAGTCTTTCTATTGAAGGGTAAGACAAGAGGAGGATGAGAGACCTCAACATTTACTTACGCAGTTGGCATCCAGGTCTCTGCTCTATGTCCTACCTAATCCCAGTTAGTATTCAGAAGAAAAAAGGCCAGTTATTGTTTTTAATGTAAATCTGATATCCCACCTCTGTGAAAGGTAAAAGACATGCAACAAAGTTCTCCTATATCAATGTTAACAAAAAAGCTGTGATAAAACAGTGAGCATTTCCAATTGATCATTCTACTCCCTGCTTGGGATAATATGGTACCTGGGCGCAAGGTGTATCAGTAATTTCAGGGAGGTCACTCCTTCATCAAGACTACCAAGTTGACACTCATTCTGAGAATGCTCCTTGTCTAACACCATCTCTCCAATGCTTCACCCTGCAATGAAAATGCACTGGTCTCTTGCTGAGGTTCAGAGTCCTATCTGACAGTGCTCACACTGTGATGGGCTGTGAGTTATGCTTCTCTTCATTACAGAATGTTGTGCTTTGTGTAAATATGTGAGTTTGCTGTGGGCTATCTCAGTGATTTAAATGTTACTGGATTCCTTTGAATAGGACACGCATAGGATAACCTATTCCTTTGTGAAATGTGTGTAAACATTATACATACTGTCATCATGGCTGAACAAAGGTCCCCTTTCCTGCCGTTACCCCATAACCTTTGATTCCCCAACTGATCAAAAATCTCTCTCAGCCTTGAATATACACAAGGACTCTGCTCCCACAGCTCTCTGTGGCAAGGAGTTTCAAAGACTCACAACCCCCTGAGAGAAGAAATTCCTCCTCATCTCAGTCTCACATTGGTGCCCCTTTATTCTGAGACTGTATCCTCTGCTCCTCATGGGGAAACCTCCACTTAGTCTTTACCCTGTCAAGCCCCTTAGAACCCTATATGACTGAATGAAATCACCTTTCATTCTTCTAAACTCCAGTAAATAGAATCCCAACCTGTTTAACCTTTACTCTTAATACAAACCCTCTACATTAGGGATTATTTTAGTGAACCTTCACTGAACTGCCTCCAATGAAATGACATCATTCCTTAAGTAAGGGAACTAAATTTGTTCGTAGTGTGGTCTCCCCAGCATCTTGTACAGTTGCAGTAAGACTTCCCCAGACAGATGCTGGCAGAGCTGCTGAGTCTCTCCAGCATTCTCTGTGTTGGCATTGGACAGTTTTCCTCCTGATCCTCATTAAATCCAATTTTGCTAGACTTCTTTGATGCCACCCTAAGTCAAATGTGGCCTTGATGCCAAGATCTGTCACTGTCCCCTCCCCTCTGGAATTCAGTTCTTTTGTCCATGTTTGAACCAAGGTTGTAATGAGGTCCGGAGCTAGATTAGAGTGGTGCTGGAAAAGCACAGCAGTTCAGGCAGCATCCGAGGAGCAGTAAAATCGACGTTTTGGGCAAACGCCCTTCATCAGGGCTTTTGCCCGGAATGTCGATTTTACTGCTTCTCGGATGCTGCCTGACCTGCTGTGCTTTTCCAGCACCACTCGAATCTAGACTCTGGTTTTCAGCATCTGCAGTCATTGTTTTTACCTATGAGGTCAGGAGCTGCGTGGCCCTGGGATACCCAAACTGGGCACCACTGAACAGGTTACTGCTGCTTGATAGCACGGTTGATGATATCTTCCATCACTTTGCTGATGATGGAAAATAGACTGATGGGGCGAGAATTGGCCGGGTTGGATTTGTCCTGCTTTTTGGGTACAGTACACCTCTGGGCAATTTTTCAGATTGCCAGTACTGTAGCTGCATTGGAACAGCTTGGCTAGAGGAGCAACACGTTCTGAAGCACAAGTCTTCAGTACTATTGCAGGAATTTTGTCAGGGCCCACAGCCTTTGCAGTATCCAGTGCATCGGATCATTAAATTGTTGCTAACAGTTTTGGTCATCTCATTTTACAGAGACATAGCACTGGTCCTTGCTACGATCTCTGTCAAGAGTGTGGTGCTGGAAAAGCACAGCAGGTCAGGCAGCATCCGAGGAGCAGGAAAATTGACGTTTTGAGCAAAAGTATGTAAAATGTATTTGGAAATGTACTTTACCTTTTGTAGGGCATGGCCATTCAACATCAAGATCTGGTCAGTTGGACCGTGCTGCACAGCTACATTTTGCCAAGCCCAGATATGATCACCAAGTATTAATAAGAACTCTTGTTCAAAGTCATGTCAGGCATCCTTTGCATCCACCTAAAGGAATTTTGGTTTAATTTTTTCTAAAAGCTGGCTTCCCAGATGTGGATTTTGCACTTAACATACTGGTCTTGAGTTAATGACCTTCTGTTGAGAATATTTTTTGGTGTCAAACTTTCCCAATGGTAAATTGGAAACATATAATTTTGTAACTGGAATACAGTACTGGAGAGTACTCCTAAGCAATACATAAAAGGTAACAAAGGGAGCTGAACCTGACCAAGTTTGCAAGGACAAACTCCAGAATCCTTTGTATTGTCCCAGATCAAGATGGACTAAATCTTCAAAAACAGCTGGTTAGAAATTTCAATGTAAATCTTAGTCAACAATGAACCCACACTATGGTAGCTGTTTACTTGAAAACCTATCATGTACCTGCCTTACCTGCTATAACTAGCAGAGCAAAAGCAGATTGGCTGGAGCCCGATGGACTCTGAGCTGAAGGGAAATTGCTTGACAACAACATTCTGATTGGTTCCTGACTGGGTGACCATTGTTGAGGGAAAAATAAAATGCCCTTAAAGACAGTGAAAGGATGAATTCCTAACCAATAAATGAAAGAGCATATTGGTATACCAACAATCTTGTGTCAACAGTAAAGAACTAAAAACCAGTTGAGAGAGAGAGCAAATGAACAACTCATTGAATGCTGTGGTCCAGCCTGGTAATATCACATTGTGTTTCATCTGATCTTTTTCTTCTTCCAGTCTTAATATCTATGAGTTGTGTGACTTTGTGTGACTTTCTATTTTGTGAACGGGATGGAGTACAGGAAGGGACAGAATTTAAGTTAATAATTCACATTTCCTAATTGCATTGGTTATAAGCAATTTGTTCTTAATAAACAGTTATTTTCTTGTTAGTTCCAGAAGCTAATGAATGTGTTTCTTTTTAACCTGAGTTTGTCAGTCAGGTAAACTGGGCACTTTGGAAAGTTTGGCTATATGTTTTTACATTTGTGACAACACTGGGAATAGACGGCTATGTTCCCCTAATGTTTTGTGTCAATATGTCAGCATGCTGTGTGGGACTTCGAAGCAGCTGAACAGCCACATAGCTTGGAGGGGACATTCAGAATGGGCCTCCATTTCCAGTGCACTACCCCAGTATCACTTGGTTTGATGTCACATTGAGTTTGGGTTCAAAACAGATTGGTGGAAAAGAGGGTAAAGTTAAAGAACTATCTTCAGATTTGACATCAACGTAACATGAGATATTACATGTTAATACTAAATTCTGATATACATGGTAATAATAGATATACTAGTCTCTGGTCTAATAGTTGCATTTGGCAAGGGCTAATCTATCATCTTCACGTGTTCATGTCCATTGGCTCTCATGATGTCCCAGTGCAGTTTAGTCCAATATTGTATGGTTCATTTTTCTACTGTTTTAACTCCACTCACACTGTGCTACTTATGCTCAGTGATGTGCAGCTCAGTGAAAACTCCACAAATTGCTCTAGGGTTACGAAGCCCTTATTCAAAAATAACCACCTCCCCGTGAATGTGTCCATCCAAATTGCTGTACTATACATTTCTTCCACCTTCCTGAAAATGGAGTGTATTCTTCCCTTGTGTAAGGACCAATTGTTGATGAAGGTGAGGGAATTTGCTCTTCACTATTTCATATCTTATCATTAGTTGGAATGAGGCCAATTAGCTTAATGACTTGGTCTCTTTTTTCCAAACTTGCTTATTTGATTGGTGCTGAATTTAAGATGTGTTATTTTCAATGAACAACTTGCAGAAGAATTTTGCTAAAATGGTACCAAAGATGAGGGACTTCAGTTTGATTCCCTACAGTGTGGAAACAGGCCCTTTGGCCCAACGAGTTCCACACCGACACTCCGAAGAGCAACCCACCCAGTCCCATTCCCCATGATCACCCCTAACTATGGGCAATTTAGCATTACCAATTCACCCAACCTGCACATCTTTGGATCATGGGAGGAAACCAGAGCACCTGGAGGAAATCCACACAGACACGGGGAGAATGTGCAAACTCCACACAGACAATCGCCCAAGGCAGAAATTGAACGTGGGTCCCTGGTGCTGTGAGGCAGCAGTGCTAACCACTGTGCCACCGTGCCACCTCAGTTTGAAGAAGCTGGAATTATTTCTCTTGAATCCAAGCAGGTTAAGGGAGATTTAATGCAGCTGTCTAAAATTATGTTGTGAATTGGAAGAGTAGATGGGGAAGCAACTATATCTGGAAGGTTGGTACCTACAACTTGGGCCAGTGAGGGGAATGTGGATTTTTTTTTAACTGCAGGGTGTAATGATCTGGAATGAACTGCCCGATAAGTTGATGGGAAAAAGTAATCAACAGTAACGTTCAGATTTATTTCGAAAGGAATAATTTGGAAGGCAATGATAAAAGAGGAATGATCTTAACTGGGCAGCTCTTTTAAGAAACCAACACAAGAATGCTGGCCGAATGGCCTCCTCCTGTGCTGTTTTATACTAACACAAATAAATAAATGCCGACATAGAGTCATACTGTCACAGAGTCATAGCATCATACACCACGGAAACTGACCCTTTGGTCCAACCAGTCAATGCCAAACTTAATCCCAAACTAAACTAGTCCCACTTGTTTGGGCCATATCCCTCCAAACCTTTCCTATTCATGTACTTAGCCAAATGTCTTTGAAACATTGTAGCTGTGTAACTGTGTCCACATCCACCACTTCCTCAGGACATTCATTCCACACGTGAGCCACCCACTTTGTAAAATATTTGCTCCTCATGTCTTTTTTAAATCTCTCTCCTATCACCTTAAAACTGTGCCCTTTAGTCTTGAAATCCCATATCCTAGAAAAAGGACAGCTACCATTAGCATGTTTGTTTAATGTTTAGAAACTGTCTTCAAGTGAGCCCGTAGCCTACCAGTGTCAACAAATCTGAAACTTTCTGGGGTTCTGCCAAATTTTTCACACAAGGACAGACCCAAGAAACCTCCGCACACCCTCCTTCATTTCAAAATCATGACCTTTAGGAATGAATGAGCCCATGGTTGTTTGAAAGAAACTTGCTCGAAAAGATTAAACTGCCCACATTTTGTTGCAAAATTTCTTTCATTTGTGCCCTGGTGTGGCTTTCAATGATCAAGTAGATCAAACCGCTAATCTACATTTGGAACACAAATGCTGTGTGCTGTCTAGATTTCCAAAACACTTCTTCTGAAATGTTGTAGTAAATTTTCACACATATGAACATGGCAGTATTCAAGAAGAGTTTAGTTAATCTACAGCTTGAATATGGCCAATATTGGAGCATAAATAAACTGATTAGCTAGTGATGTTTTAAAACTTTTCTCACAGGATATGTGGGATTAGCGGGTTAAATCAATATTTATTGTCCATTGCTAATTGCTCTGGAGAAGGTGAGAAGGAACCGCTTTCTTCAGCTGGTGCAGTCTTTGGAGGAAAGGTATAACTGTTAGGTGAGGAATTCCATGATATTAATCCTGTGGCAGTGAAGGAATGGTGATAGAATTTCAATTTCTATATTAGAGTGGTGCTGGAAAAGCACAGCAGTTCAGGCAGCATCTGAGGAGCAGGAAAATCAGCGTTTCGGGCAAAAGCACTTCAATGCTTTTCCAGCACCACTCTAATCCAGAATCTGGTTTCCAGCATCTGCAGTCCTTGTTTTTACCTGATAGAATATCAAGTCAAGGTGATGCATATTTAGGAGGAGAACTTGCAAGTGGTGTTGTTGTTCGTTTAGGTGGTAGAGGTTGCAGGTTTGGAGATGCTGTGTGCGGAGACTTGCTGAGATGCCGCAATGTATTTTATAGATGATAGACACCACTACCACTGTGTGTCAGTGGAAGAGGGAGTAAATATTGAAATTGCCATTGTAGCTCAATTTCACTTTCTCTGTAGCTCATGCTGCATTCCTTTCAGCAGGTTCCTGGATGTCAGGTGGCTTTAGCACCTAAACCACTGAATGTGTGTACCCCCCCTTTGGAAATCAGTGCATTTCATTGTGAAAAATTGAACTGGGTGTTGCCACACCGCATTCCCTGTAACATTCTCAGCATAGTTGTAGCAGCATCTAAGCTGTTTGCAGAAGTGTTTGCAGAACACTTAGGCAAAAGGAAATCTGCCGATCAAGGCATTTGTGACAAAAAATGTCTGTCTTCTAGTCCTGCTCTTCCTTAGCTTGGACATCGTTTCTATGATTGACAAAGGCCAGGAATTGGGTGCTAAGGTGAACAAGCTGTTTCCACTCAAAAGCTGACTTCTGCAAAGACTTCAATCTCTTCACATCTAATGAATTGGAGGAGACATTTTCTCAAGTGGTTAGATGCTTGTAACCCTGTGCAGTATTGTCAGAAGGCACAGGAATTTCAAAGCAGCAAAATGGCTTCTGTTCTGTATTATTTGAGCTGGTTTGCTATGTACCTTCTGAGGTGGATTTTGTGGCCCCCTGCCAGTTGTATTTAAGAGGGGTTTAAGAGATATATTAGCTGGCATTCCTTTGGACCTAATAAGGCAACTCTTGTCCATTCAAGTCCCGCAGTCCTTCAACATTGCTACTATACACTGGGATATTCATTTATCTGTTTGAGCCAATTCACCCAACATCCTCATTTGATACAATACACGCTGGGCTTTATATTTAATATTTAAATCACAGAATCTCTGCAATGTTGAAGCAGGCTATTCAGCTCACTGAGTCTGCACCAGCCCACCAAAGAGCATCCCACCGAGATAAACCCTATCCCCGTAACTTCCCATGGCCAATCCACCTATCTTGCACATCTCTGTGGGAGGAAACCCACGCAGACTCGGGGAAAGTGTGCAAACGCGACACAGTCAGTCACCTGAGGGTGGGTTCGAACCTGGGTCCCTGGAGCTGTGAGGCAGCAATGCTGACCGCTGAGCCACTGTGCTACCCTTTCCCATAATGTTCCCCGTAAAAAGATTCTCAAACCTTTCAGTGGTGATTCCATGGGTAGTGTCAGTTGCTTACCGAATAAGGGGAGCCTACCAATACGAGCAATAATGAACGGGAAGAACAGAAAACAAAGTCATTACCGAACAAAATATCATTGAGTATCATTTCCTTCTGAGCTTTTCCAGGTAAATAAGGTAAAATTGGATGAAATTCAGTACACTTAATATTTCAAAATAAAATTACTTCATTGGGAGAGTTACAGGGAACACACACAAACACATTGACACACACATTGCCTGGGGATATTTTTATTTCAATGAGGATAATCTGTTCCATACAATTTTCTGGAATGGTGATGCATGCATTCATGAATTAATTGCTTCAGAAATTTGCAGTGTGAATTTGAGCTGTTATTACATGTAAGAAGACAGGCTCATGGTGGAGCCAAATTGATGACATGAGAGCAAGAAAATCATTTGATATAGAATTCACATGTTGGTTGTCGAAAGCAAATTTAAACTATTGCTTACCGAATGATAACACAATTCCTTACTTTAGTTCAGTACCTCAGGGAATATGAGTAGGAGGAACATGTCTTTAACTTAGTTAAAAATCACACAACACCAGGTTATAGTCCAACAGGTTTATTTGGAAGCACTAGCTTTCTGAACGCTGCTCTTAACTTTGTTTTATAATCTACCTTGGATTCCAAAAGCAAACTTTATATTAGCTCTGGAATTTTGATTTGAAATTGGTTATTTTATCTTTACTTCTCTGTAGTTATGTGCTTTATGAATAAATGAGATTACCAGTTTCAGCCTGAATGTTAAATTAGTAGTGTTTCTATCCTTTCAAAGTAAATACGAGAGTGTGACTGGGCGTCTCGATGCTTGCGGTACAAAATATGAAGGCAAAAAGGTGATTTGTAATCTTGTGTAATCTTGTCATTCTGCTCGTATTCGTATTACTTGAAAGAAGAGACAAAGATCTAGTTATTAAAGCTACCTTATGTTTGAGCTGGAACTGCTACACACACTATAAAAATAATTGAAAGCCGTGTGATGTCAGGAAATCAGTCTTCATGTACTTATCCGATGTCTGAGGATTTTTTGGAAAAGCTGTTCATAGCATGCGGGTTTCATTTGCTGAGCCAGCATTTACTGCCCATCCCCAGCTGTCTTAGAGAAGATGATGCTGAGCTGCTGCTTTTAACCACTAAAGTCTATTTGGTACGGGAAGAACCACAATGCTGTTAGAGATGGAATTCCAGAATTTTGACCCAGCATGTGATATATTTCCATGTCAAAAATTGTGGTGCTGGAAAAGCACAGCAGGTCAGACAGTGTCTGAGGAGCAGGAGAGTCAACGCTTTAGGCATAAGCCCTTCATCAGGAACTTTTCGACTCTGACTTTCCAGCATCTGCAGTCCTCACTGTCTCCTGATATATTTCCAAGTTAGGATGTTGAATTGCCTAGCGGGAAACTTGCAGGTAATCCCCTTGATCTACTGCCCTTGTCCTTCTAGATTCTACAGGCTATGGGTTCGGAAGATGTTGTAGGAAATGTATGCAGTGCATTTTATAGACTGAGCATTAGTGGTAGAGGGAGTGGATGTTTGTGGATGTGGTGCTAATCAAGTGATCTGCTTTATCTTAGATGATATCAAGCTTCCTGAGTATCATTGGAGTCACACCCATCCACACAAGTGCACAGTATTCCATCACACACCTGACTTGTGCCTTATGGTTGGTGGACAGGCTTTGGGGAGTCAGGATTCTGCAGGAATTGTCACAGGATTCCCAATCTCCAACCTGCTGTTGTGGCCGTTGTGTTTATATGGTAAAGGTTAGAGTGGTGCTGGAAAAGCACAGCAGGTCAGCCAAAAGCCGAGGAGCAAGAAAATCGATGTTTCGGGCAAAAGTCCTTCATCAGGAATGAATGTTTATATGATAAGTGCAGTCGAGTTTCTAATCAATGTAGCTCCCTGTGGCACAATAGTTTCTTGACACTTCTCAGCCTGAACTTGGTTATTGTCCAGGTCCTGCTGCATTTGGACAGAAACTGTTCCAGTATCTGAGAACTCATTACATTTTGTGCAATGATTGTCAAATACCCCCACTTTGGACCTTGTGACAGAGGGAAGGCCATTGATGAAATAGCTGAAGATGGTTGGGCCTAGAAGACACCCTGAGGAACTCCTGAAAAGATGTCCTGGAGCCGAGATGACTGACCTCCAACAACCATATTCCTCTGTGTCAGGTGTGACTCCCCCGATTCCCATTGACTCCAGTTTTGACTCCAGAGATTCTAGATGTCACACTCAGTCAAATGCAGCCTTGATACCAAGACCCGTCATTGTCCCCTCACCTCTGCAATTCAACTCTTTTTTTTTTGTTCATGTTTGAACCAAGGCTGTAATGAGGTCAGGAACTGAGTGGCCCTGGTGGAATCCAAACTGGGCATCACTGAGTAAGTTATTACTAAAGCAAGTGTACTTGATAGCACTGTTGATGATATCTTCCATCACTTTGCTGCTGACCGAGGATAGACTTATGGGGTGTAATTTGTTAGATTTTTCCTAATATTTATGTACAGGATGTACCTGTGTCATTTTCTACACTGGCCGATATTTCCAGAGTTGTTGCTGTACTGGAAGGGCTTGGATGGGGGCATGGTACGTTCTGGAGCACATATGTGACACAAAGCCCATGCAAAATCATTAACTAATCTCCTTTTTCAGTTCATTGAGAAAAAATTCCCTTGGTTACATTCAATGGGCTGCTCATCTGGAGCTCATCACCCTTCTAATGCAGACCCAGAGGGCTCTTGTGGCACAGTGATAGTGTTCCTCTCTCTGTGCTGTCGAGGCCTGAGCTCAAGTCCAACTTGTTGCAGAGGTGTGTAATAACAAGTTGATTTTAAAAAAATAAGGCAGACAGGCTGGAACTACTGAACATATGCCACAAGTAGTCATTCTATTTTTATGTGCAACAATAAACGCTGTTTCTTTCCAGTCAGATTTCCAGAGCTATTAGAACATATCATTAGTACCATTGCTGCGATGTTCTCAGGGTCCATAGTCTTTGTAGTATCCAGTGCCTCCAACTATTTCTTGATATCACTTCAAGTAAATGGAATTGACTAAAACCTGGTATTTGTGAGGGTGAAGATCTCCAGGGGAGGCTGGGATGGGTCATCCATTCGGCACTTTTGCTGAAGATCATTACAAGTGCTTCAGACTTATCTTCTGCATGAATATGTTTGGCTCCCCCATCATTGAGGATAGGCAGAGTCAGAAGTCACATGACACCAGGTTATAGTCTAACAGGTTTATTTGAAATCACAAGCTTTCAGAGCTTCACCTGATGAAGGGGCAGTGCTCCAAAAGCTTGTGATTTAAATAAACCTGTTGGACTATAATCTGGTGTCATGTGACTTCTGACTTTGTCCACCCCAGTCCAACACCGACACCTCCACATTGAGGATGGGGACATTGTTGGTACCTCCTCTTCCAATGAGTTGTTTAATTGTTCACCACCAGTCACAACTGGGTGTGGCAGAACTGTAATGATTAGTTCTGATCCATTGGGTGGGGGATCGCTTAGCTCTATCTATCATTTACTGCTTCTGCTGTTTATTACCTGTTGAAGCATTACCAAGATGGCACCTGTTTTTAGGCATGTCTGGTGCTGCTCCTGGCATGCACTCCTGCACACTCCATTGCATTGGGGTCGATCCCTGGCTTGATGGTAATGATTGAGTGGGAGATATGCCAGACCATGAGTTTGCATGCCGTGTTGGAGTTTGTTTCTGTTACTGATATTAGCTCATATTGCGTCGTGGATTCCTAGTCTTGAGTTGCAGTATTTATTTTTGAAGGTGGTAGTGCCACACACTGCATTTGTGAGTATTCTCAGTGTGAAGGCAGTATTTCAGCTCCACAACGACTGTGCGGTGGTCACTCTTACTGATGTTGTCATGGACAGATGCATCTGCAGCCAGTAGATTGGTAAGGATGAGGTCAAGTACATTTTTCCCACTGTTGGTTCCCTCACCACCTGCTGCAGACTCAGTCTAGCAGTTATGTATTTTAGGACCTGACCAGCTTGAACAGTAATGCTGTTACTGAGCCAAACTTGGTGGTGGACATTGAAATCCCCCAATCAGAGTACTCTTGGCACCCTCAGTGCTTCCTCCAAATACTGTTTATCGTGGAGAAGTATGGATTCATCAGCCAATGGAAGGTGGTCTATGATAATCAGCAGGTAGTTTTCCTGAGGTGGTTTAACCTAAAGCCATGAGACCTTATGGGGTCCAGAGTCAATGTTGCGTGCTCCCAGGACAAATCCCTCTTAACAAATCGCTGTATACCACTGTGCTGCCACTTTTGCTGGGTCTGTCCAGGCAGTGGGACATGACATACACAGGGAAAGTGATGGTGTTGTCTAGGACATATTCCATAAGTATGACTCATACGTTATAGAGAATATCTGGCTATGGCTTGACGAGTCTGTGAGACAGCTCTCCCAATATTGGGACCGGCTTGCAGATGTTATTAAGGACGACTTTGCAGGGTCAGCAAGATTGTCTTTTCTGTTGCCTAGATCGATACCAGGAGTCCTGTCTGGAACTGGGTCTTACAAAAATTCTCCACTGATTGAGTAAAGATGTCTGAATTTAAAGGGAGCCCCTGACTACAATGGGCTCCAACTCTGCTCTCTCCCATGAAATTTATTGGGAGATGTATACATAAAATGGTTTGGCAAATTAACCACATATACTGTATTGACATTTACATTCAAAAATCAAGCTCAGGAAATTGATTGAAGAGGCTTTAGAGTTTGAAATTATAGAGCAAACCCATTATACTAACTGTTTTCATTTTCCCCAATGTCAACAGTAAAAGCTGTGTCATACAGTTTTCATTCAAAGTGGAACTCCTGGATGTTTGGATTTTTGTAACACGGGATTTCTTACCTGATATTGTTCCCTTTTTCTCTTATATTTGGACTCCGGGATGTGGACATTGGGGAGTGGACTCTGGGATGTGAACACTGGGGAGTGGACTCTGGGATGTGAACACTGGGGAATGGACTCTGGGATGTGGACATTGGGGAGTGGACTCTGGGATGTGGACACTGGGAAATGGACTCTGGGATGTGAACACTGGGGAATGGACTCTGGGATGTGGACATTGGGGAGTGGACGCTGGGATGTGAACATTGGGGAGTGGACTCTGGGATGTGGACATTGGGGAGTGGACTCTGGGATGTGAACACTGGGGAATGGACTCTGGGATGTGGACATTGGGGAGTGGACTCTGGGATGTGAACATTGGGGAGTGGACTCTGGGATGTGGACATTGGGTTGTAGATTTGGGATGTGGACACTGGAATGTGAACACTAGGGAGTGGACGAGGGAGTTTAAAAAGACCTTTATAACCCTCATTATGCACCACCCCCGTCCCAGCATTGTTCAGGTGAAGACCATCCTAGAACACCTTCCAGTTTCCCCAGTACTTGTACCAGTGGTCTGTGAATTAACAGACACTTCTTCCACAGACCTTTTTAAACTAGTTTGAAAATGAAGTGCGGAAAATCTTGTTCACTTTGTAAGTAGTTAGGGTATGGAATGCGCTGCCTGGAAATTGGGTGGAGGCAGATTCACATCAGGAGGAAACTGGATGTTTTTTCAATAGTGATAGTGTGTAGGGATATGGAGAACATGTAAGAAATTGGCACTGGGTAACAGAACTGCTGCAGGTATGAGGGGCTGAATAGCCTCCTTTGGTGATGTAAGAATTTTGTGATTCTGGTTTTGAGCCAAGAATTCAATTCTTCAGCTTGTGGTTCAGTTAATAATCTAGAGATTGTTTTTAATTTAATTCAGTATACAATTTAAGATGCTCATAATCCCTTACTCTGAGTATGAATGCTCGTTGGTATCCACATAGGCCATGCCAACTGAATCCTCTCCTTCTTGCTGCAAGTGATAGGGGTTGATATTCTGATTGTCCACACCAGGCAGGAAATGTAACTTTTTTTTGCTACAGAGAAACGTATCTCTCCCTATGATTTATACTTGTTTAGGGTGTAGGTTTGCTCGCTGAGCTGTAGGTTTGCTATCCAGACGTTTCATTACCTGGCTGGGTAACATCATCAGTGGTGACCTCCAAGTGAAGCGAAGCTATTGTCTCCTGCTTTCTATTTATATGTTTGTCCTGGATGGGGTTCCTGGGGTTTGTGGTGATGTCATTTCCTGTTCGTTTTCTGAGGGGTTGATAAATGGTATCTAAATCTGTGTGTTTGTTTATGGCGTTGTGGTTGGAGTGCCAGGCCTCTAGGAATTCTCTGGCATGTCTTTGCTTAGCCTGTCCCAGGATAGATGTCCCAAAATACAGTGCACAGATTCCTCAAGAACAAACCACGACAAGCAGACCAAACACAGCTAGAAACCCTAATCACTTTACCATACATCAAAGAAGTTTCAGAAATGACAGCCAGACTACTAAGACCCCTCGGAATCCTAGTAGCACACAAACCCACCAACACTCTCAAACAAAAACTAACAAACTTAAAAGACCCAGGACAACCCATGGACAAAACCAACGTCATCTACAAAATTCTATGCAAGGACTGCCACAAACACTACGTAGGACAAACAGGAAGGAAGTTAGCCACCAGGATACACGAACACCAGCTAGCCACAAAAAGACATGACCTTGTCTCCCTCGTAGCCCTACACATGGAGGAAAAAAGCCCACCATTTCGACTGGAACAACACATCTATCCTGGGACAGACTAAGCAAAGACATGCCAGAGAATTCCTAGAGGCCTGGCACTCCAACCACAATGCCATAAACACACAGATCTAGATACCATTTATCAACCCCTCAGAAAATAAACAGGAAATGACATCACCACAAACACCAGGAACCCCCCATCCAGGACAAACATATAAATAGAAAGCAGGAGACAACAACTTCGCTTCACTTGGAGGTCGCCACTGATGATGTTACCTAGCCAGGTAATGAAACGTCTGGATATCAAACCTAGAGCTCAGCGAGCAAACCTACACCCTAAACCTCAACCTGAGCCTACAAACCTTCACAAACCTTGCAATTTATACTTGTCTTTACTACCAAAACATTCCTGTTTAGTCCCTTCAATTTCTGTACCGCAAGTTAGAAATCTTACAGCTTATTCCCAGTAACTCAAACCCCCAGCTCCCCACTTTAACAATCAACCGACCAAATATGTCATCAACACAAACTGAATGGGTCTCATGTGGGAGGTCATGTTGCGACTGTACGGGACATTGGGTAGGCCACTTTTGGAATACTGTGTTCAATTCTGGTCTCCTTTATATCAGAAGGATGTCGTGAAACTTGAAAGGGTTCAGAAAAGATTTACAAGGATGTTGCCAGGGTTGGAGGGTTGGAGGGTTTGAGCTACAGGGAGAGGCTTAAAAAGCTGGGGCTATTTTCCCTGGAGCGTTGGAGTCATCCCCTGAGGGATGACGTTTCAGAGGCTTATAAAATCATGAGGGGCATAGATAGGGTAAATAGTCAAGGTCTTTTCCCCCGGGTTGGGGAGTCCAAAACTAGAGGGCATAGCTTTAAGGTGAGAGGGGAAAGACTTAAAAGAGACCTAAGGGACAACTTTTTCACGTTGAGGGTGGTGTGTGTATGGAATGAGCTGCCAGAGACAGTGGTGGAGGTTGGAAACACAAAGCATTGCAACCCTAACTGTTCTGTTTCACAAGATAGAACATAGAACATAGAAAAGGACAGCACATAACAGGGCCTTCGGCCCACGATGTTGTGCTGAGGATTAATCCTAATCTAAAATAAAATAACCTCACCTATGCATCCCTCAATTCACAGCTGTCCATGTGCATGTCCAGCAGTCCCTTAAATGTCCCTAATGACTCTGCTTCCATCACCACCTCTGGCAACACATTCTATGCATTCACAACTCACTGTATAAAGAACCTTCCTCTGACGTCTCCTCTATACCTTCCTCCGAATATCTTAAAGCGATGACCCCTCATGCCAGTCAACCCTGCCCTGGGGAAAAGTCTCTGGCTATTGACTCTACCCATGTCTCTCATTACCTTGTATACCTCGATCAGGTCACCTCTCTTCCTCCTTCACTCCAGAGAGAAAAGTCTGAGCTTAGTCAACCTCTCTTTGTAAGACAAGCCCTCCAGTCCAGGCAGCATCCTGGTAAACCTTCTTTGCACCCTCTCCAAAGCCTCCACATCTTTCCTATCGTAGGGCGACCAGAACTGGACACAATATCCCAAGTGTGGTCTCACCAGGGTTTTGTAGGGGTGCAGCAAAATCTCATGGCTCTTAAACTCAATCCCCTGTTAATGAAAGCCAAAACACCATATGTTTTCTTAAACATCCTATCCACTTGGGTAGCAACTTTGACGAATCTATGCACTTGAACACCAAGATCCCTCTATTCCTCCACACTGCCAAGAATCCTGTCTTTAATCCTATATTTAGCATTCGAGTTCGACCTTCCAAAATGCATCACTTTGCATTTATCCAGGTTGAACTCCATCTGCCATTTCATAGCCCAGCTCTGCATCCTGTCTATGTTGCGCTGCAGCCTGCAATAGCCCTCGATACCATCAGTGGCATCTCCAACCTTTGTGTCATTGGCAAATTTACTAACCCACCCCTCAACCTCCTCATTCAAGTCATTTATAAAAACTACAAAGAGCAGAGGCCCAAGAACAGAGCCCTGCGGGACCCCACTCACCACTGACCTCCAAGCAGAATACTTTCCATCTACAACCACTCTCTGCCTTCTGTTAGCCAACCAATTCGGAATCCAGAGAGCCAAATCTCCCTGTATCCAATACCTCCTGACTTTATGAATGAGCCTACCATGGGGGACCTTATCAAATGCCTTGCTGAAGTCTATATACACCATATCCACTGCTTAACCTTCGTCAATCTCTCTCATCATCTCCTCAAAGAGCTCAGTAAGATTTGTGAGGCATGACCTGTCCCTCACAAAGCCATGTTGACTGCTTTTAATCACGCTATGTTTTCCAAATAGTCATACATGCTACCCCTCAGAATTCTTTCCAAAACCTTGCTGACCACAGACATAAGACTGACTGATCTGTAATTGCCAGGAATTTCCCTATTCCTCTTCTTGAAAAGAGGAACAACATTCACCTCCCTCCAATCCTCTGATATGACTCCCATGGAGAGTGAGGAAGCAAATATGTTCACCAATGGCTTAGCAACCTCTTTTCTCGCTTCCGGTAGCAGCCTAGGATAAATCTGGTCTGGCCATGGGGACTTATTAATCTGAATGTTTGCCAAAATTTCCAGCACATCAACTTTCTCAATCAGGCTATGTTCAAGCCTGTTTCCCGGCTCCTCAAAGTTCTCATTCACAAACTTCCTTTCCTTAGTGAAAACCGAAGCAAAAAACTCATTTAGAGTTTCCCTTACCTGCTCAGACTCCATGCACAAGTTCCTTTTGCTGTCCCTAATTGGCCCTACCTTCTCCCTGATCATTCTCTTATTCCTCACATATGAGTAAAATGCCTTTGGGTTCTCCCTAATCCTTCCTGCCAAGTCTTTGTCATGCCCCCTCTTGGTTCTCCTCAGTCCATGTTTGTGCTCCTTTCTAGCAAGCCTGAAATCCTCTAAAACTGTGCTAGATCCTTGCTTCCTCCACCTTATGTAAGCTGCATTCTTCCTTTGATGAGAAGCTCCTCTGTTCTCGTCATCCAAGGCTCCTTAATCTTACCCCTCTCTTGCCTGTCTCAGAGGAACAAATTTGTGCTTCGCTCACAATGATTGCTCCTTAAACAGTTTCCACATGTCTGTTGTGTCCTTTCTGTGGAACAATTGCTCCCAATCTGTACTCCCCAACTCCTGTCTGATAGCGTCATAATTTCCTTTTCCCCAATTAAATATCTTGCCATGGTAACTTCTCCTTTCCCTCTCCAAGGCTATGGAAAATGTGAGGCAGTTGTAATCATTGTCACCAAAGTGTTCTCCCACCGTGAGATCTGACACCTGTCCTGGCTCATGGCCGAGCACCAAATCCAAAATGGCATCTCCCCTCGTCAGCCTGTCTACATACTGAGTAAGGAAACCCTCCTGGACACACCTGACAAAAATGGCTCCATCCAAACCATCTAGGAGGTTCCAGTTAATATTGGGAAAGTTGAAGTCACCCATAACAACAACCCTGCTACGTCTGCATTTTTCCAAAGTCTGCCAGCCTATGAAGAGATGTGAAAAGTGTTTCCAAACTGTGCTCTGCTTGGGATGTTGGAGGGATGTGAAAGCATCTGCAGGAATGGAGTTGATTCTAAATAATCATGTGAGCATGTCGAATCACTTTGCATTGATTCCATCCAACTGGATAGGTTCTTATAGCTCCCAATGCCAAACCATTTGGTATTGCACAATGTAATGTTGTGCCACACTCTTGAGGAAGAGGATGTGGTTTTCAGCTTAATTTTCAAGCAATTAGCTATTCTATATGGCGATACAGAAAAAGGAAATAGGCCCTTACATTAATTTTAGCACCATTCCCGGAAGATACGGAATGCCAGGTCTTTGAAGGCTGTTGGAATCTCTCTGCCTCATCTTGCGGCTGATTTATACTGGAAGGAATCCAGAATAAGCTGAATAATGAAAGAATGGTGTAACTATACAATCTGTTACTTGTTGCCAGTAGTAATGATTTTCATAGAATTACAGAAGACTTATGGCACAGAAGTAGGCCATTCAGCCCATCAGACTGCTCTGGCATTCAATGAGATCATGGCCAACTTGATAATCCTTAACTCTACTTTCCTGCCTTTACCACATAAACCTTGATCACCTTATTGATTAAAATTCTGTCTATCTCAGTCTTGAATAAGAACCAGAATTGTGGTATAGATTTCCATACGTTCACTACCCACTGAGAGAAAACGTTCCTCCTATCTCTGTATTAAATAAGTGATTTATTATTCAGAAATTACACCCTTATGATCTAGACCCTCGCAAAAGGGGAAACAAACTCTCCACATCTACCCTAAAAATCTTTTGCATCTTAATAAGGTTTCCTCTCGTTCTTCTAAAGTCCAATGAATACAGGACCAACCTACTCAACGAAAAACAGAAAATGCTGGAGAAACCTAACAGATCAGGCACCATCTCAAGGGACAGAAACAGAGCTAACATTTTGAGCCTGATACAACTGCTTCAGAAAGCATAGTTTGATTAGAGATAGTCAGCATGGCTTTGTAAGGGGCAGGTCATGCCTCAGTAGCCTTATTGAATTCTTTGAGGATGTGACAAAACACGTTGATGAAGGTAAAGCAGTGGATGTGGTGTACATGGATTTTGGCAAGGCATTTGATAAGGTTCCCTATGGTAGGATCATTCAGAAAATAAGGAGGCATAGGATACATTGAAATTTGGTGACCTGGATACAGAATTGGCTGTCCCATAAAAGATAGAGGGTGGTAGTAGACAGAACATGTTTAGCTTGGAGTGCAGTGACCAGTGGTGTTCCCCAGGGATCTGTTCTGGGACCTCTGCTCTTTGTGATTTTTATAAATGACTTGGATGAGAAAATACAAAGGTGAATTAGTAAGTTAGCCAATGGCACAAAGGTTGGTGGAGTTGTGGATAGTGTGGAGGGCTGTTGTAGGTTGCAACGGGACATTGACAGGGTACAGAGCTGGGCTGAGAAGTGGCAGATCGAGTTCAACCTGGAAAAGTGTGAAGTGAATTAATTTTGAAAGGTCGAATTTGAATGCAGATTATTGGGTTAAAGGCAGGATTCTTGGCTGTGTGGAGGTACAGAGGAACTTTGGCATCCATGTCCATAGGTCCCTCAAAATTGCCACCGATGTTGATATGATTGTTAAGAAGGCGTACAATGTATTGGCTTTCATTATCGGGGGTTGAATTTAAGAGCCGCAAGGTTATGCTGCAGTTCTATGGAGCCCTGGTTAGACCATACTTGGAATATTGTGTTCCATTCTCATCGCCTCATGATAGGAAAGATGTGGAAGTTTTAGAGAGGGTGCGGAGGAGATTCACCAAGATGCTGTCTGGACTGGAGGGCATTTCTTTAAAGAAAGGCTGAGGGATCTAGGACTTTTCTCCTTGGAGCGAAGAAGGATGAGAGGTGACTTGATAGAGGTGTACAAGATGTTGAGAGGCATAGATTGAGTAGATAGCCAGAGACTTTCTCAGGGTGGAAATGGCTATCATGAGGGGGCATAATTTTAAAGTGATTGGAGGAAGGTTTAGGGGAGATGTCAAAGGTAGATTCATTACACAGAGAGTGGTGGGTGCATGGAATGCACTGCCAGCAGTGATAGTAGAGTCAGATACATTAGGGACATTTAAACGACTCTTGGATAGGCACATAGATGATAGTGAAATGAAGGGTATGTAGGTTAGTCTGATCTTAGAGTAGGATAAAAGGTTGGCACAACATTGGGGGCCGTAGGGCCTGTACTGTGCTGTTCTATGTTGAATGTTCTATACCTGACAAGGGCTGGAAACCCAGCATCTTTAATACTTTGCTTTTACTCAACCTCTGCTCACCCAATACAAGGACAGATTCCAGTCTTTTGCTGGAGAAGACAGGGACCACTTCTGCAGTGATGCTGCAACATCTATGCCTTGTCAACCAAGAAAGTACCACTCTTCATTCCACTGTAACCCTTACATTGAAGCTACTATCAATGCCATTCATTGATATCATCTCCAGCCATTAGTCACAAAACCTTCACTTTCTTGTTTATTGTAGGTACCAATAAATGACCATGGCCCCAGTCGAGGAATAGGCTGCCCTATCAGAGAAGACATTCTTGACCTCTGAGGAAAGGGTCATGGGACCTTATCACCAAGGAAGCAAGATTAAGGCTGACCCCATGCACCCCCACCAACCACTGATACCCAAGTGGGAATGTTGGTTGTAGAAGGTTTGGAAGCACAAGCTGGTAAACACCTCACTGCGACATATACTCACGGGACTGCCAAAGTGCAAGCAGCTGGCAGCAGAGGACCCTGTGGTGTTGGCATTCAGGGACTTTGTCCAAATGTGCAGGGAGGAAGAGCAGTAGCAGCCTACCTGCTCCTATCCCATGCCTGAACAGCCCAAAAATGAGCCAGGTCAAATCTGTGAGCTGGAACCTGTCCCTGTGTGCAAGCTCTCCATTCAGCAGCACGGTTAGCACTGCTGCATTCTCAGCACCAGGGTCCCAGGCTCGATTCCAGCCTTGGGCGACTGTCTGTGTGGAGTTTGCACATTCTCCCTGTGTCTGTGTGGGTTTCCTCCCACAATTCAAAGATGTGTTGGTTAGGTGAATTGGCCATGCTAAATTGCCCATAGTGTTAGGTGTATTAGTCAGAGGGAAATTCAGTCTGGGTGGGTTACTCTTTGGAGGGTCGGTGTGGACTGGTTGGGCTGAAGAGCCTGTTTCCACACAGTAGGGAATCTTTTCTCAGCTCTCCCATACTTGATACAGTGTGCCCTGAAAAACATATCTCTATTTCTAAAGGTCCTGTAAGTGGATCAGAGAGGTGCCTTGAAGATCTTCAGGGATTGGGAATTACCAGAGGCCAACGTATGTGGAAGAGAGATGTGTGTGTGTACCTGGTGCTCATGGCTGATGAGATGCAGTTGTGTGGGTGACCAGTATGGAAGTTCCTCACAACCAGATATCACCAGGTACCCACTCTGATTTCTACGCTGAGAATTCTGGATGTCTGGTTTGATCATAGAGATAGAGAAGTGCATGTTACATAGGCAAGATCTGCGGTTCATAAGGTCATTAACAAGCACTAATCTTCATTAAAAGGCAACTCACTACTGCCTGGAAAGACTCTCACCTCAATGCCCGGAACATAGTTAGACTGTTGTAGCAAGTTGCTCACAATGCCAAAATAACCTCCATGGATTTCTCCCCCAATTCTACCATATTTGTTGCCATAGCCCATGTAATCCAGGCCCCCGTATAATCCTGAAAACTAATGATCATTTGAATATTATTCCTAAATCTGTTGCCCAATGTATTTTGTTACGGCACGGTGGTGAACACTTCTGTATATTAAATCAAACACCCAGAAAAACGCACCTCGCCTCATAATCTGTTAAAGTATGAGTGATAGAGAACTTCCAAATTCCACTATTTAAAGAAAATAATTCATTCCTTATCTCTAAAAGTGAACATTATATAACAACTATTTACAACTCTAAACCTTTCTCTTAACTGTTTGTTATCTGTCTCCCACCCTATAACAATATACTGTTCCCATAAAAACCCATATTAAAATTACAGTAACTTAAGTTCAAAATCACACAGCAGCTATCATTGTCAGTGTCTATTTTCCTTAGGCTGAAGATTTCCCTGTGGTGTTTTCCGTCTTTTCTGTCTAGGTATTTCATCTGAAAAAGGTACCTTTGATAGAGAGTGTTTTAAATGACAGTCTTTCTCTAGATGGCCATTACTCTCTGTCTAACTTTCAAAATGTCTGCTTCTTTATACCCCAAACATCAGATCGTCTCATTGGTTCAATGTTGGCAAAAAACAGAAACTCAACCATGATTGAGTTTTAGTATCCTGGGGCATAACTTAACTGATTGGTTAGATTCGAATTGTTGTCAAAACAACTCAGGTAGCTATTTCACAGCCAAATGTTACATATTTTCAATTTTCCAGCACACTTTGAGACTGCTAGCTAGCCATATGACAGGTGCTTATAAGCTCTCATAGCAAAACAGCATTCACTCTCTCTTAAAGGTACAGTACACGCCTTCAACTTTATAACAATTTCAACACCTCAGATTTTGCTTTTGGAACTTGTGTTATTGAAAACATGACATTAAGAGAAAAATGTCAGATCAGTCAAAATTCAAAATAGCAAAGATGAGAAGGAGGGATTAATGATATTTGACTTGGCCTGGGTTATACCGATTAGTTTACACTAATCACAAGTTTGAATTATTAGTTAGCATTTTCTGTGGCACACCCTAGAGCTTGGCCTCAGATCAAACAAAGTTTTAAGCTGCAAATTAACTCCTGCAATTGAGTTGTGGAACGCTTAGCAACAGCAAGTACGGATTTGTATCTTGAACTTCTCAAAAGTCAAAGACAGTTTGTTGTTCTAGTTCTATGTAAAATCAAAGTTGTGCCTTTATGGCGTAGATAATTTTCAGATGCATCAATTTCTCTTTGCAATTTGGAAAATCTATGGAAGAGTATAGAAGCCTCTGCTTGAGTTGACTCTTTACTACCCTCTGAAATGGCCTGGTAAGCCATTCGTTTGTAGCAAATCGCTATGACAGTAAACTGGATTGCAAGAGCACAGTACTGGGAAAAGTTCACCAAGCCAAAGTGCATGTTCTGTTCCTCTGTCTACAGACGCTGCCTGATCTGCTGAGATAATTTTCTGTTTGTACTTATGGCAAGCACCATGCAGGCTGCGGGATTTCTGGAAGGTGATTCACTGTCTCCACCCCAAGGGTCAGTATAGGCAATCCCTGCCAGTGATGTCTACATTTTGAGAGTGAACAAAAATAACATGTTTGTTTCTATTTATAGTTTGTATAAGTGGTAGACCAGTTTGACCTTGAGTTGCTTTTCAGCAATTCCCTAACGATGTTGAAAGGGTAATTTAAGAAAACTAAAGTGGGCTTGCCATTTCTCGTGAGTCTGTTTGATGGCTTCAACACTCTATTTGAAACTATCACAAAAATCAACAGGTTCAATGAGCCATGTAATCTTCGGTTATCTGTTGTCTTCCTAAGTGTGTTGTGAAGGGGATTGATTGACAGTGTGGGTTCAATTCCTGCGCTGGGCTGAAGGACTGTCCTCAACCTCTCCCCTTGCCTGAGGTGTGGTAACCCTCACATTAAACCTCCAATGGTTGTCTCTCTCTTCCTCTAATGGAAAAAGAAGACTGTTGTGACTTTATCTTTACACTGTTGGGGCAAAGTTGAGAGCTTTACTTGACATTAAACTGCACAATAACTGACCTGGGAATGCTTGACCATAAAGTGCTCCAAGCTTTAACACAAATGTCCCTTCGCGCCTATGAGGTTTGCAAACCATTCATGGATTACTAGAAGACAGCAAATACTCTGTAAGCAAAGGCAGGGAGAGAACTATTAAAAAAAATTGAGACATTAAAAATAGAACCTAGGGCAAGGCAACAATGTAGGAAATTTCAAAAAACCAGAAAGGAAGTGGGTCGTGGCTGTCAAAGTGTTGTTTGTTGCTTGGTTGAGATCATTCAATAGTTTGGGGTTTGTAATGACATTAATCTCATTCACGGGACCACCCGGCATTTATGTAATTGCAGAAGAAAGTAAGGCATGAGCTTTCAGAAAAATTGACTCAGTGCCTGTCTGAATCATTCGGAGGCTAGGCCCTTTTTGTGGCAGGAAAAGAATGAAATGGTCCGAAGCGCACTCAAATCAAAGTAGCTTTACGCGTTGAAGTCAGTGCCACAACGGTTCAGAATTACAGCCAAGAATGCGGGACTTCTAAAATTGGGGTGGGGTTGATGTTTTTTAAGCATTGTGCTACAAGCTGGTGATCTTGTGAAAGAGAGAGTGCGTGAGTCATGGCTTCTGTTGTTTTCACAAAATTGGGCACGATGAAATCGACTTTCGACATAACCATCAAATAAAATGGACAAGACCACAAACTAATTACAGATGGAACGGACATTTGACCCATCCTGAACTATTCATCCAGAAACTAATGCCCTCTGTTTTATACCTTCACTGCAATATTGTCGTGTTCAATCCATTCTTCACCCATTCTGGGGAATTTACCTTCTATCTGTCTCTGGAAATGTATTCTGGTGAAACAGTTTTTTTAAATATAAATTGTGATTGTTCCATGCCCTGAGTACCTTGAACAGTTCTGGGCATGACACCTTAGGAAGGACATATTGGTATGTAGGGAGTGAATTTTAGATTTATTAGAATGAACCTGAAAACCTTCAAGGCTTATTCTACGAAGAAAGATTAACCACATTAGTGTTGTAAATTAGAAACCCAAGAACGATTTAACCAAATTTTTCAAGATTTTAAGAAGAGCCGGTAGGTTAGATTAGGAGAAATTATTTCTGTTCGTTGAGGAATGTAGGACTAGGGGATTACAGCCAAGGCAAAAGTGAAATTAGGATACAATTCTTCATGCTGAGGGGTTTGAAACTATGGAACTCTCTTCCACTTGAAACTAGATCAATTGTCAGTTCTAAAATTAAGATAAATTGATATTTGTTATCCAAAAGTATTATTCAAGTTTATAATGTAAAGGCAGACATACTGAGTTAGTTTGCAGGTCAGCCATGATGCCATTGGTGAACAGAACAGACTTGTGGGGCTAATGATTTAATTCTGTTCCTATAGCCTTACAGAAGGTGGAGTACTTTAAACAACAAGTATTCTCACAAATCCGTCCTTCCCATAAAAGAGTAGGAATTCACAATTAGCAGCACTGTGCATTGAGGCTGTTTGAGTACCACATGACGTGGAGAATTTCAGAAGCATGTCTTCGTGCAGTGAGTGGTGAGAATGTGAGCATTTGGTGTGGTTGATAGAAAGGATATGGGCATTGATGTGTCTAAGGGAGGGTTTGATGCATATATAAGAAGGAAAAGGGAAGAGGTATTGTGGGAAGCAGTACTTGAAAAGAAAAAGCATCAGTATTGATTAGTTTGGCTGAATGACTTATTTCTTTGCAATTCTAGATAATGTAACTCTATGTATAATTGACTAATCATAGTGATTAAACTCTGTCAATTAGTCTCCAAGAAGTGCAGCGGTAACATAAAGAACACCCCACAGCGTCCGAGTGTTTTGGGATTCCTAGGTTCAAAAATCAACTCTTTCTACCCAACTACTGTCTTAAGTTACTTGTTGCCAAAATAGAAAGAAATCAGTTTAATTTGCATTACATGATAGTTATTACCTTATGTTCAGTGAAGTACTGAAGTAGTGAAATGTCTGAGCCTTGGAGTTAAACTCGCTTGGTACAGAAGCACTTAAACCATTCCAAGTCCGATAGAGATTCACTTGCATTTCGTCTGGCCTTATTTATTGCATCCGATGTTCCCGATGTAGTCTCCTCTATATCGGAGGGACAGAGCGTAAACTTGGGAACTGGTTTAGGTATCATATATGGTCCATATGCTCCAATCAACCCCACCTTCCCAGTGCCAGCCATTTCAACTCCCCCTCCCACTCCCCAACAACATGTCCAACCTGGGTCTCCTCCACCATCAGCACAAGGCCACATGCAAACTGAAGGAAGAGCACCTCATCTTCCGCCTCAGGAGCTTTCAACCATACAGCCTTAATGTAGAATTCACCAGCTTCCAAATCTCCCCACCCCTCACCTCATTCCCAGGTCCAGCCCTCCCTCTCCATCCTGCGCTCCTTGATCTGACCTAACATCTCCATCTTCCTTTCCACCAATCCACTCCAGCCTTCCCACTGACCAACCACAGCTGCCTCCTGTCTACATCCACATCCACAGAAGCACTTGAGACAACTGGCAAGGAGTGCAGTTTGTCATCAGCTACCTACGAACTTTGAGTGGCGAGATGATTTTTCTGAGTATTCGGTGCCAGGCATTCAAAACAAATGGAAGGAATTCTTTCTCTCCACTGAGAAACCTTTAGATGAGATGAGCTGCCAATTCTGGTGAAATTGGAAATCCATTCCAACAGCATGTGTACGTATTCCGCAATGAGATTGAACTTCAAGGCTGTAATTTCTCTCAGTGCCAAAATCAGTGAACCTCATTCATAAGATTCGTTGCTGTCACTTGTATGAGTTGTGACAACAACTGAACGCTTACTGTACTGTTACTGAATAATACATTCTGACATGTTATGTTGGAACATATAACATAGGACGTAGAATAGTACAGAACAGCATGTACCCTTCGTTACTCGATGTTGTGCCGACCTTTTATCCAACTCTAAGATCAAACTAATCTACATACCCTTCATTTTACTATCATCTATGTGCCTATCCAAGAGTCGCTTAAATGTCCCTTATGTATCTGACTCTACTATGCTGTCTATATGAGAAGCCCTTAATTCCTGGCATTAAACTGCAAAATGAAATTTAATTGCACTCCAAGTTTAGTTACATTTGACACACATTCAGTTGTCAGGATGAAAATCCCTTTACTAAGCTTTCTTGCATCCTGGTATTTATTTTATGCGTGGCTATGGTGCCAGTGGATTGTGGAGTTTTCTTTCTTAGTTACCTTTTTCCCTTGTAGAGTTCCCATGAGCCACAAACCCTGGATGTGGTTATGGGCCCAGGTGGGTTACTCAGCAAGGTGAGTTATTAAAGTGTCAAAAGGCTGAAGAGACTGAACAAAAAAGCAAACAGATACAAATATTAACATGCAATAATCTTGCATCTAAACAAAATCATTGAACTATTTCAGCAAGTTAGACTTTGACTTTTGCACTATGATGTAACATGGGTAATAGTGAATTGTCATCCAGTTTTACATCCAATTCCAATTGTCATTTACATTGAATTTGATGGAAATGAAAACAAAAGAGGATAACTGATGCATTGTTACAACTTTTGCACCATCACACAATGTCAAAATCTGTCTTATTATATCCATACCATCTCTTGTTGTTTTTCTATTTTTGCATATCTGGGAAGAGAAATAGATAATGATGGAGACACAGGCCAGAGACTGTTGTAGTAGCACGGAGTCTTCTCCAGTAGCTTCTGTAAGAAGTGCCTTGACTTTGCACCACACAGATCAGCATTGGAAAGGAGATCATTACAGCCAGCATTCATGGGAGGGAAATCAGCAAACAGTTGAAAGTAAACTCCGAAGGTCTAACAGCATCTGCGGAGAGAGAGAAAAACAGAGTTAACTTTTTGAGACTGTCTTCTTGAGGTCTGAAAGAGAATCATAGTGGATTTAAAAATGTTGACTCCCTCTCCACCGATGCTGCTAGACCTGCTGAGTTTCTCCAGAATCCTCAGTGTTTGCTCCAAATTTCTAACATCTGCGGAATTTTGCATTTATTGGAAAGTAAAGGATTCATTAAAACATAATATTTCATTTGACTGTAATAGTATCTGAACAATATTAGAACAACATTTGAGTGGTGAGGTGATTTTACTGGGTATGTGGTGCTGTGCAAATGGAAGCTACACAACTTGCCAGAAATGTTATTCAGTGCTCATTCTTTCAGAGATGCTGCCAGAGTTAGAGATACAAACAATAAAATTATGGAGAACAAATTATGGATATCATAAAATATCAGAGGTGGAGATAAAACACAGGAAGCTTCTACAGTTAATCAATTATTTCTGTCATGGTGATAAGGGCTCTTGCCCGAAACGTTGATTCTCCTGCTCCTCAGATGCTGCCTGACCTGCTGTACTTTTCCAGCACCACACTCTTGACTCTGATCTCCAGCATCTGCAGTCCTTACTTCTTCCTAATTATTTCTTTCAGTCTAACCCAGCAATTCACTCCACTTTGTTGAACACAGGCTTGACATTTAAAATGGTGCAATAGATGCATAACCACATGTGAGTCATTAAAGTAAGACATAGGAAACAGAGTGAGAAACACTGCAAAGTGAGAGCAAAATAGTGAGTTAGAATAGTGTACTGCAATAAACATTGAGCTCCGATCAATTCCTGATCGGGAATCAAGGATGATGGGGAATGGGCAGGAAAGTGGACAGAGGGAATGTTCCTGCCGCCGCGACATTAACCGCCTCAACTTCTCCACCCCTCTCACCCACTCCAGCCTCTCACCCTCGGAACGTGCAGCCCTCCACTCCCTCCATTCCAACCCCAACCTCACGATCAAACCAGCAGCCAAGGGAGGCGCGGTAGTAGTTTGGCACACCGACCTTTACACCGCTGAAGCCAAACGCCAGCTCGCGGACACCTCCTCCTACTGTCCCCTTGACCATGACCCCACCTCCCACCACCAAACCATCATCTCCCATTCTCCTAGTGTACCTCCATGTTTCTGCATTTTGGAAAGCAGAATTTTGGAATTTTAGATGGGACAGTCTAAATGACGTTTAATTGCCAGTATATCAAAATAGACTAGAATTAGTGGCTATTGTCAAATTGGCCATTAATATGCATTGGGAACTATTGATATTCTCAATGCCCATCTCTACCTAACATATACACCATGTTGCTCCATGGATGAATCTATTAACTATTACTTTACAGTGCATGTAAATGCAATGTTTTGAGTTTTCATACTCAGATCAGGAATACTATATCTCTTACCATTGCCCAATTTATTGCATGCTGAGAATCACCCGTCACGCAAATTGAACTTCTAAACATTATCACTAAGATGTTTTTTTTCCCACTGTTTATTCTGTAATGATGACTATCAACAGGTTTCTGGCAACACCTTCAGCCACAAGGTGCTTACAGATCGAGATGTCTATCTGTATAGTCGAGTTCGCAGGGATCATGTGCTACTATTTCAACTCCTGCTGTGGGATTGCAGCACTTGGTGAGGGAGGGATATGCAGTTAATTAATCAATTATGACAGGGATTCACATAAATAATTATTATCTACTGCACTGAATAACCATCAAGGCTGGAAAATGGAGTGCAGGATAGAAAATCAACTTATGAGCAAAAGAAGCAGAGGGTAGCCAGAACTGGGGAATCCTTATCGAGTCATATGAGATTCTGAACTTGACAATCCAGATGTTGGTCTTGGAAGGATTGGCAATTTAGGAAAAGTGGCTACCAATTTGTATAAAGCAGTTTCCCTTAAACACGAAATCGTCTCTGAGTACTCTGTTTTCTCAGTGACTGAGAATTAACTAATGGTAAAACTATTCGTGGGCGGCACGGTGGCACAGTGGTTAGCACTGCTGCCTGTGTGGACATGTTGGGCCGAAGGGCCTGTTTCCACACTGTAAGTAATCTAATCTAATCTAAAAACCCCAGGGAAAATTCCCTGCCTTTCTTTATGGGATTTTTAGCATCCAGGTTAGATGGGATTTTTGTTTAATGTCCCTTCTTAAAGATAATAACTTCCCTGTCAAGTGGATCATACACTGATTCATAAAAACAGAGTTATTATTTTGTGCAACGGAAAACAGTTTTCTGCCTGAGTGGGCCTATGTTCCTTTCAGGCAATAACAGTAGAGTTTCAGGGATAATTAGACTCTAATTAGATTAGATTACTTACAGTATGGAAACAGGCCCCTCGGCCCAACAAGTCCATACCGACCCGCCGAAGCGCAAAGCACCCAGACCCATGCCTCTACATTTACCCCTTCACCTAACACTACGGGCAATTTAGCATGGCCAATTCACCTAACCTGCACATTTTTGGACTGTGGGAAGAAACCGGAGCACCTGGAGGAAACCCACACAGACAATGTGCAAAACTCCACACAGTCAGTCACCTGAGGCGGGAATTGAACCTGGGTCTCTGGTGCTGTGAGGGAACAGTGCTGGCCACTGTGCTGCCCACTGATTGTGTGGGGACGCTGCAGGATGAGGTTAACCAGAGGTAAATTGTTCTCTTGTGTCTGAGACAAACATTGTGAAATGTCTGATCTTAAATTTTGTTTTAGGTACGATCAGTGAGGTTATATTTAAGAAATTCTGGAGCGTGGAAATGCTCTTGAGCAGTAAAATAAGTGATTTTAATCAATAGCTGAAAATGTGTTGCTGGAAAAGCATAGCAGGTCAGGCAGCATCCAAGGAGCAGGAGAATTGATGTTTCAGGCATGAGCCCTTCTTCAGGCTTATGCCCGAAACGTCGATTCTCCTGTTCCTTGGATGCTGCCTGACCTGCTGCACTTTTCCAGCAACACATTTTCAGCTCTGATCTCCAGCATCTGCAGTCCTCACTTTCTCCTAGAAGATTTCAATCAATAGCTTGTTGAAGAGCATATTGAATTTTCATTTTTATTGACTCCAATTTCAGGTTCAATTTCACTCTCCAACTCATGCTGGTATGTTTCATGTGGCTGTTTTCCTGATCTTTATAAGTTTGTTGGAAGAAATTTGGCAGGGCAGCATGGTGGCTCAGTGGTTAGCACGACTGCTTTATATTGCCAGGGGCCCAGGTTCGATTCCATCCTCAGCCACTGTTTGTATGTTCTTCCTGCATCTGCATGGGTTTCCTCCCATTATTGAAAGATATGCAGGCTAGGTGAATTTGCCATGCTGAAGTGTCCAGGGATGTGTTGGCTGGGTGGATTAGTCATGGGGAGGGGGGCCTAACTGCAATGCCCTTTGGAGGGTTGGTGTGGACACAAATGGTTTGCTTCCACACTGCAGGGGTGCTATTTTAATCATGAATTTTCTTTGGAGCATATTTGTCTTTAATTAAGTACACATACTTATATATATATATATATATATATATATATTTGGAATATATATAGCTGCAGCATATGTTTGATAAGAATATTCTAGTCGTTGGTTCATTGTGATGGAGAAACATAAAGTGATGGACAGATCCACTGTTACTTGGGTAGGCCCAATACTGGCATTGCAGGGGACAGACAGGATGATTAAATATGTTCATAATCCTGGCAAAATGTGGTGTAAAATCATACCTACTAAATTGGTGAGAGACAAAGTTCACATAGTGCAACATAAGTGCTCTTCTGAGCTGGTGGCGAGGGAATGCTGTTCAGCTGCTTAGGAGAAGTTTTACTCCGGGTCTCACTGATCCATGCGAGCTTTAAGTGGAAGGTGAATGACGAAAGAAAATATTTAATTTTCTGAGACTGACTGACATCTGCTACAAGTGTTGATGGAAACCAGATATTGCCGAGGAGTTTTTTGTTAACTCATTCCTGGGATGTGAACAATACAGGCTAGGACAACATTTATTGTCCAGTCAAGTTCCTTTAAGTACAAGTGATACTCTCTGGCTTTACTGTCTGGTCGAGGTGTAGTCGGTTGTAATGAGCTATATGAGGTTGACCCTTTAGAATTTTAATAATAGCAAAATATCATCTGTGAAACTTCTCTTTCCCTGTTAGAACATGCGCACTCTGTGTTTTCACTCTCCAGGTCTTTAAATTTATTTTAAAAATCTGTGGAAAAGAAACCTCTGTAAAAGAAGTTCAATATCACCTTTTTCATTGTATTCCAAGCAGGTGAGGCCTAAAGCCAATGTGAAAAGCACACATTTTCTACATTTTCGTCCTGTTACCTTTCTTGACCACAGCTGGGATCCAGCTCCCTGTAAAAAAGATCTCCCCTTACCTCAACCACTTTGTTGTCCTGTAGGCCATTACTTTGGACCACATTCAAGACAATTATTGTGCTTGCAGTAGAATACAGCATTGGTGGGGTCAAGACCATCCTGAATGTTATCCACAAGGTGGACAGAGGAAGGATGTTTCCTTTTGTGTGTGACCCCAGTACTAGAAGGCCATGTTTTAAACCTGATTCTGTCTCAGAGGACTGTGTGACTTTGCAACTCTCGACTTCAACAGGCAATGGGAGGGGGGTCATTGAATCATCCACTCCACTGACCTATTACAATTACCCACCACCGCCTACATTCACCTATCACCTTCCTGCAGCCCCACCCCAGCTATTTATCTCTCATCCCCCTTCCCCCTCTCCATTCCCGATGAAGGGCTTATGCCCAAAGCGTCGACTCCCCTGCTCCTCAGGTGCTGCCTGACCTGCTGTGCTTTTCCAATGCCACACTTTTTGACTCTGACTCTTCAGCATCTGCAGTCCTCGCTTTCTCCAAGATTGAGTCTTGGCAGACCTGGAATCAAAGGTTTTCACGGATAGATGGGGATGTGGAATTCTGAACACAAACAGATCAGCCTGGACATTGTTAAATCATGGAGAAGGCTCCAGGGGCTGAATGGCCTACGTCCAGACCTATTTAGGTTGCTTTTATGTTACCAACTCAGTTCAAATCCCTGCATTAGGTTTTGTAGCCAGGCTCAGGCTTTGGCATTTGGGGTCTATAAGACCATAACAAATAGGAACAAACAGTTGGTCATTTGGCCCTCCAGCCTGCTCCGCTATTCAATAGGATCATGGTTGATCCAACGTTCCTCATGTCCACTTTTCTGCCCTATCCCTTGACTCCCTGACTGATCAAGAATCTATCTTAGTTATCTCTGCCCCCACAGCTCTCTGAAGTAAGGAGTTCCAAAGACGCTCAACCTTTTAAGAGACAAAATTCCTCCTCACCTCAGTCTTAAATTGGAATCCCTTAATTCTGAGACTATATTGTCTGCTCCTAGACTCTCCCATGAGGTAAAAAATCCTCCGAGCAATCCCTTAAGGATCCTACATGTTCTAATGAGATCGCCCCTCATTCTTCTAAATTTCAATGTGTAGAGTCTTCACTCATAAGAGAATTCCTCAATACTAGGGAACATCCGAGTGAATCCATACTGTGACTTTCTGAACTGGAATCATATAACATAAAGTTAAATTCAGTAGGATTTAACTGCAGATACTGGAGGTCAGAGTTGAGAGTGTGTTGCTGGAAAAGCACAGCAGGTCAGGCAGCATCCGAGGAGCAGGAAAATCGAAGTTTCAGGCCGGAGCTCTTCATCAGGAATGAGGCTGGGAGCCTCCAGGGTGGAGAGATAAATGGGAGGGGATGGGCCTGGGGAGAAGGCAGCTGAGAGTGCAATGGTGGATGGAGGTGGGGGGGTAAAGGTGATAGGTCGGAGAGGAGGATGGAGCGGATAGGTGGGAAGGAAGATTGACAGGTGGAACAGGTCATGAGGCAAGGTTGGAACTGGAGTAAAGGACTGGACGCCTCCTCGCAGAGCGCTTTTGAGAACATCTCCGGGACACCCACACCAATCAACCCCACCACTCCGTGGCCGAACATTTCATTCCCCCCCCCTCCCACTCTGCTGAGGACATGCAGGTCCTGGGCCTCCTCCCATCACCACTCCCTCATCACCTGACACCTGGAGGATGAACACCTTATCTTCCACCTTGGGATCCTTCAACCCCAGGGCATCAATGTGGACTTCACCAATTTCCTCATTTCCCCTCCCTGCACCTCACCCCAGTTCCAATCTTCCAGCTCAGCACCGTCCCCATGACCTGTCCCATCTATCCATTTTCCTTCCCACCCTCCCCTCTGGCCGATCACCATTATTCCCACCTCCATCCACCTATTGCACTCTCAGCTACCTTCTCCTCAGCCCCACTTCCCTCCCATTTATCTCTCCACCCCCCAGGCTCCCAGCCTCATTCCTGATGAAGGGCTCCAGCCCGAAATGTTGATTTTCCTGCTCCTCACATGCTGCCTGACCTGCCGTGCTTTTCCAACTCAACTCAAGTTAAATTAAGTTACACAAGTTAGGCAGGCAGACAGTTGGAAAGGGAAAATATATCCAAGGATAACTTTCACAGTCCTTCGTGCTCTCATAAAGAAAACAAATGGTTTTTTCTGAACCATTTACCCCATCCACTCTCACAGGCTCACACAAGTACTGCTGCAGTTGAATTACAATGTGCCTGTCCTTTGAAAACATGAGCCAGGAAATAGAGATTCACACTGAGAATGGCTAGTGGCATGTACGGACTGCTGTGGAGAAGGGACTTCTTGTAGCATGACACATGGACAGCTGTCAACACCACGTCAAACTTGAAACAGTAGCTGGGTAATTTAAAAGTTCCTGGAAGAAGTTTATTTCCTTTCAATGCCTCCTCCCTTCTTGTAAAAGTAACAAAAAGGTGCAGCAACACATCAGACAAATTAATGCTCCCTGCCCACCATAGTCTATCCTTCAGCAGAAAGAACAAAAAACAAAAATTGCTGGAAAAGCTCAGCACTTCTGAGCAAGGTTCACTCAACCTATAACACTAACTCTGACTTCTCTCCACAGATGCTACCTGACCTGCTGAGCTTTACCAGCAATTTCTGTTTTTGTTTCTGATGTACAGCATCTGCAGTTCTTTCAATTTTTTTTCGCAGAAAGAACCAATCTTCTCCCATTCCATCAAGTTTCTATCCATTCATTCAGGGAATATGAGCATTGCTGTGGGCTGGATCAGTACTGAGCTGCCTTCTTGAACTGCTTCAGACCTTGTTGTGTTGGGACAGCCACAGTGATATTATGGAGGCACTTTCAGAATCTTGGTCCACCATTAATGTTGTTAAATCTCTTCTGAGCCTCCTCTGCTATAAGGCATCTAGTCCCAATTATTTTCCCTACATCTTGGATAGGAGATAGTTATCACATTAACTATTCAGCTTCTCGGTCATTAGTCAGAGGTGACAGTTTATATCAAATGGTGGGAGAAAATGGCTATCTTTCAGTCTTTGGTGACTTCTCCGCAGAGTGAAAAATAAACAAATCATCTCTTGCTTCTGTCCCTGTGTTATGCACACCCGAGGTGTCCAACTGCCCAGCAGCCAGAGGGCTGTGGGTGTGCTAATGATTCCTGATCTGTACAATTTGTCTTATTTGGAAACCCATTCAACAGTCTGTCCTTGTCTCTGGGTGGACCTCGAAACATACATCCAAGGAGCTGTTTAGTCGATAACATCTTCCCCCACTGCTGGAACAAAGCAACAGTGTAAACACAATTCACAATGCGTTGAAATGTTAACTCTGATTTCTCTCCACAGATGCTGCTAGACCTGCTGAGCACTTCCAGCAATTTCTGTTTGTGTCTCTGATTTACAGCATTTGCAGTTCTTTATGTTTTTATTTTGCAGAGGGGTAGACATTGTCTGCGTGGACTTTCGTAAAGCCTTTGACAAGTTTCCGGATAGTAGACTGATTAGTAATGTTAGATCACACGGTATTCAGGGTGAGCTTGCCAATTGCATACAAAATGTTAGGAGACAGGGTGGCGGTGGTGGAGGGTTGTTTGTCGGACAAAGGCCTGTGACCAGCGGTGTGCCCCAAGGATCAGTGCTGAACCCACTACGTTTTGTCATTTATATAAATGATTTAGATGTGAAAGTAGGAGGCATGGTTAGTAAGTTTACGGATGACACTCAAAATTGGTGGTACCACAGACAGTGAAGAAGGAGATTACACGGAGATCTTGATCCATTGGGTCAATGGGCTGAGGACTGGCAGATAGAGTTTAATTTGGATAAATGTGAGGTATTGCATTCTGGTAAAACAAGCAATGGCAGGACTTGTACAATTAATGGTAGGGCCCTGGTTAGTGTTGTGGAACAGGGAGACCTGGGGATTCAGATAAATAATTCTTTGAAATTTGCGACAGGGTAGTTAAGAAAGCATTTAATATGCTTGCCTTCATTGCTCAGACATTTGAGTATGGAAGTTGGGATGTCATGGAGGGGAAAGTGAGGACTGCAGATGCTGGAGATCAGAATCAAAAAGTGTGATGCTGGAAAAGCACAGCAGGTCAGGCAGCATCCAAGGAGCAGGGAAATCGATGTTTCCAGCATAAGATCTTCATCAGGAATGTGTCATTATGAGGTTGTACAGGGCATTGGTGAGGCCTCTTCTGGAGTACTATGTGCAGTTCTGGTCATCCTTCTAAAAGAAGGATATTATTAAATTGGAGAGGGCTCAGAGAAGATTTACCAGGATGTTCCCGGAAATGAGCAGTTTGAGTTATAAGAAGAGGCTGAATAGTCTGTGACTTTTTTCACTGGAGCATAGGAGGTTGAGGGGGAACCTTATCAAAGTTTATAAAATCATGAGGGGCATGGATAAGGTGAATAGCAAAGGCCTTTCCAAGGGTGGGTGAGTTCAAAACTAGACGGTATATTTTGAAGGTGGGAGGAGAAAGAAAAGGACATGAGGGACAACTTTTTTTGCACAGAGAGTGGTTCATCTGTGGAATGAACTGCCAGAGGAAGTGGTAGATGCAAGTACAATTAGAACAATTAAAAGTTAAAAATCACACAACACCAGGTTATAGTCCAACAGGTTTATTTGGAAGCACTAGCTTTCAGAACGCTGCTCCTTCATCAGGTGTTAGGGAGAATACGATTGTAAGCCACAGAATTTACAATGTGATGTAACTGAAATTATATACTGAACAATACCTGGATTGTTTGTTAAGTCTCTCCTGTTTTAGAATGACCACGTTGGTTTCCGTTCTTTCGTACATAAATTGTAAAATGTTTTTAAAAAAAGTTTACCATACAACCTTGTCACGGTAGACACTGCAAGACATGTCAGAATGTTGACACGGATACCACCATTACACGTGGGGACACCTCCCATCATGTACATGGCAGGTACTCATGCAACTCAGCCAACGTTGTATATCTCATATGGTGTAGGCAAGGATGCCCTGAGGCATGGTACATTGCCGAGACCAAATAGATGCTACGGCAACAGATGAATGGACACCGCACAACAATCAACAGACAGGAGTATTCCCTCCCAGTCGGGGAACACTTCAGCCGCCTGGGATATTTGACCTCGGACCTTCAGGTGACTGTCCTCCAAGACGGACTTCGGGACAGGGAACAAAGAAAAGTAGCCAAGCAGAGGCTGATAGCCAAGTTCAGTACCCATGAGGATGGCCTCAACCAGGACCTTGGGTTCATGTCACACTACAGGTGATCCCATTGCATGATACACACACACACAAACACACACAGTCCTGCACACACACTCTCCTATAGACATGCACACATTCACACAGACCCTCTCTCATATGCTCACATATACATTTCCCACACACACCCTCTCACAGATCTATACCCTTTTACAGTCACATACACACACTCTCTCACAGACACTCATAACACACACACATGCACATATACGTTTGTGTGATGAATTTGTACTTGCAGAATTACACTTTACTTTGCTCAAAATCTGCATGAATCCACGTAAGATTCTGTAAATCCATTTTTTAGACTAGAATCCGTCTGAACATTGTAGCACAGACAGCCTCACAGGGCAGTTCAATATATTATCTGGGCTGACAGGACACCAATTGTTGAAGTTCACTTGAGGATGTAACTTTTAAAAAAACATTTTGCGATTTATGTATGAAAAAACTGAAACCAACATGGTCATTCTAAAAGATGAGAGACTTAACAAACAATCCAGGTCTTTTTCAATATATAATTTCAGTTATATCACACTGTAAACTTCTGCAATCTGTGGCTTACAGGCTCATAGCATGCTGGCCTTCATAAGAAGAGGAATTGAGTATAGAAGGAGAGAGGTTCTTCTGCAGCTGTACAGGGCCCTGGTGAGACCACACCTGGAGTATTTTGTGTGCAGTTCTAGTCTCCAAAGTTGAGGAAAGACATTCTGGTTATTGAGGGAGTGCAGCGGAGGTTCACGAGGTCAATTCCTGGAATGGCGGGATTACCTTACACGAAAAGACTGAAGCGATTGGGCTTGTATACCCTTGAGTTTAGAAGACTGAGACGGGATCTGATTGAGACATATAAGATTATGAAAGGATTGGACACTCTGGCAGCAGGAAACATGTTTCCGCTGATGGGTGAGTGCCGAACCAGAGGACACAGCTTAAAAATACGGGGTAGACCATTTA
>NC_057741.1:30748208-30785659 GCF_004010195.1 Chiloscyllium plagiosum | reverse complement strand
AACCACCTGATGAAGGAGCAGCACTCCAAAAGCTAGTGCTTCCAAATAAACCTGTTGGACTATAATCTGGTGTTGTGTGATTTTTAACTTTGTACACCTTAGTCCAACACCAGCGTCTCCAAATCATAACGTTTAAAAGACATTTGGATAAGTACGTGAGCCAGAAAGGTTTGGAGGGATATGGGCCAAACGCAGGCAGGTGGGACTAGTTTGGATTGGGAACATGGTCGGCTTGGGCGAGTTGGACCAGAGAGTCTGCTTCCGTGCTGTTTTACTCTATGACTCTACGGAGCAGCAACATACAATGAGAGATTCAAACACCGTCCGAGAGAGAGGTATTGACGGAAGTCTTTTGAAGGGAGGGAAAGAGAAATGATATGGAAGTGAGCTTTTGAGAATATAGAGATCAAAGGCTTGCCTGATAATGGTTGCAATGTTGGGCTGCATAACGATTGGATTGAATAATTCATTCCTGCATACCACTCCTCTTTGCCTGAACTTTGGATACTCTTTCTGTACAGCACAAAGCCCTAGTGGACCATAATGCTGCTGTCTTGTTTGGTGGTGGTTTAACCTCAGGGTCACCATACCTCAGGCAAGGGGAGAGGTTGAGAAGGAGATTCCTTCATGATAATTCAGCCATTGTAGGAATTGAACTCATGTTGATTACATTACAAAGTAATTGTCTAACCAACTGAACTGACGCCACCTACCTTCCCACCCCACGCATCACAAATCACCAAAGAAACTCATCAAAGATCCTTAGACAAGACTTTTTAAAACGACTTCATCTAGAAGGACAAGAACAGCAGATATATGAGAACACTGGCTTTGTAAGTTCCCCTCTAAGTCAATTACCATCCTGTCTTGGAAATAGACCACTGTTCCTTTACTGTCACTGAATCCAAACCCTGGAATTCCATTCCTAATAGCATTGTGGATGTTCTTACAGCATAGAGACTGCTCACTACCACCTTCTCAAGGACAGCTAGGGACGAGCAATAAACACTAGCCCAGTCAGCAACGCCCACCTCCCAGCAGTGCATACAGAAACAAAACAATGTTTCTCAAAATTCTTGTAGCCACCTTTGCATTCCTTTTATCTTCAAGCAGCCTCCCTCAAGTGATTCGGTATATTATTTATCATAGAATAGTGGAGTTGTTCGTCTTTATTCAGCCAGTCATGTCCATGCCAGCTGTCTTGTTTCCCATGGTCTGGGGAGCCTGGTTTCTCAGTGCTAAAGTGAACATGAGGAAGGAAACAAATTGAGGCCTCATTACAATACTCCAATGAACACAACCACACCCACCTCCCCCCCTGCCCCCCCACCCCCTCTCCCCAAACCCAACCCTGGGCTGAGACAGGTCACCAGCTCCTGACCTTATTTCCATTCAAACAGAAACGGGAAGTCAGTGGGCTGAGTTTGAAAGGTTTAAAATTTCAATGCCCCACCCAACTGATATGAGGGGTAAATTTACCTCATCAATCCTTCAAATGCTAAGTGGTGCAGTCAAATAATCCTTCCTGTTCAGAATGTCACATTTCTGCTTTTGCTGAAGTCAATTTTTGCTCTCAATTTAAGTTTTAATTCTTTCTGTTTTCTCTTCTCTCATTTGGATTCAAGAATTGAAATTAAAAAAAGGTTTTCAAGAGGACATTGGATGATTGTTTTGCTAGAAGTAATGTGGGATTAAGCAGGAGAAAGGCACTAAGGTAATGATGCTTGTTTGAAGAGCTGGTGTAGGGGCAATGGGCTGAACGACCTCCATTCACTCTGTAACAATTCTGTAATTGCGTGAACTGTACTTTCATTTTAGTGAAATACTCCTTTGAGCTGCTTAATTACAAACATTTTATTCTGGACTTCAACAAACACATGTCCAGTGGGGACTGTGACTGTCTAAGGTCACCGTGCTGTAGTTATAATGATGAAAATCCCAACTTATTAATTCCCTTTAATGAAACCTCAGGTCTCAACTCGATCAGTGAGATGAGCTGCTGGTACTTGTCAATCTTTCCTAGGCACCTGTACTAGAAGATACAATCAACACATTCGATGGATGTGAAGTGGTTTGAATTGCCTAGCATTATTATTTCATTCAATTGGCATGGCCCTGTGGTCTGACTAAAATTGCCGTAGGACTAATGTCCCAGCTTCCATTTTTCCCCCCCACGACACTGCCCAACCTATTGGAGACCAGGAGCTCTCCAGGCCCGGCAATGCCACCAAGAACCATGGCCACTGCCAGATCCCCATTCCAGCTCCCCGTGCAAATCAACATTGGAGATCTTTTCTAGCTGATTGGTTTGAAGATGGTATTGCACTCCTCTGCTGCCATACATTTGTTAAGCAGCAGGGACTGTACTAGTCGGTAAGAAAGAAAAGGGGAGGTGATGACCTAATGGTATTATCACTGGATTTATTAATCCAGAGACCCAGGTACTGTTCTGGTGATCCAGGTTTGAATCCGGTCATGGTAGAATTGGATTCAATTTTCAAAAATTTGGAATTAATTGTCAAATAATGACCATGAATCCATTGTTGATATTTGGGGAAAACTCATCTGGTTCATTCATGCCCTTTAGGAAGGAAACTACCATCCTTACCTGGTCTGGCCTACATGTGACTCCAGACCCACTCTCAACTGCCCTCTGGGAAATTAGGGATGGGCAATAAATGCTGACCTAGTCAGTGATGCGCTCACCCTGTGAATGACTCAACAAAAACATTTCTGTTTCTACACAAGGCTATTGTGTAAGCTAATTATAGAATCCCTACTGTGTGGAAGCAGATCATTCAACCCATTGAGAACACACCAACCCTCCAAAGAGCATCCCACCCAGACCCACCCCATTCCTTTAACCTGATATTTACCATGGCCAATCCATTCAACGTGCACATCTTTGGACTGTTAGAGGAAACCCACGCAGACATGGGGAGAATGTGTAAACTCCACACAGACAAATGCCAATGAGTAGAATTGAACCTGAGTTCCCGGTGTTGTGAGGCAGCCGTGCTAACCACTGAGCTATCTGCGCCACCCATGGTTTTGGGAGAATCAATGTTACAGCTGCATTAAGCTCTGCGCAATCTAATGATGTTATGGTCTTTGAGTGGAGAAGATGGAGACCAGCACAAAGTCCTGAGGGAGACAGACATGTCATCTCTGGCCCCTGATTAGTCATTGTAACTGCATCTAATATGTCAATGTACGTTTTACCTATTGCTCTCATGCAGCAAGCTACATCTTTTGTCAGGCATGTTCCTCTTCTCGTAAAGATTCAATAGTAGTTTAGCATTTACCACTGTTGACCAGATAAGCCCTTGGAATGAGGTTTATAGCAATCTGGGTCTCTTGTGGTGTAATGGTAATGTCCCTACCTCTGGACCAGGAAGCCTGGGTTCAAGTCCTAAAAAAAGTCCCAGAGGAGTGCAATACCATCTCCAAACCAATCAGCTAGAAAAGATCTCCAATGTTGATTTGCACGGGGAGCTGGAATGGGGTTCTGGCAGTGGCCATGCTTCTTGGTGGCATTGCTGGGCCTGGAGAACTCCTGGTCTCCAATAGGTTGGGTAGTGGAGGAAGGGAAAAGGAAGCTGGGACATTAGTCCTACAGCAAGTTTTGTCAGACCACAGGGCCATGCCTATTGAATGAAATAACAATGGAGCATCTTGGAGAAACACAATGAGGGGCTCCTGCTGGAAGTCCAACTGTAAGTTCATGAATAGGAAAGGTTTGGAGAGATATGGGCTAGGAGCAGGCAGGTGGGACTAGTTTAGTTTGGGATTAGGTTTGGCATGGACTGGTTGGACCGAAGGTAAAAACAATGACCTGCAGATGCTGGAAACCAGATTCTGGATCAGTGGTGCTGGAAGAGCACAGCAATTCAGGCAGCATCCGAGGAGCTTCGAAATTGACGTTTCGGGCAAAAGCCCTTCATCAGGAATAAAGGCAATGAGCCTGGAGTGTGGAGTGTTTCCAGGCTGTATGACTCTATGACTTTGGCGGGTGAGAATCCCGTCACTTACTTTTCACCCTGGTTATTAACTCTGTTCTCTGCTCAGATGGCTGCCTGACTGACTGAATACATTTTATTTGTATCTCAGTTTTCCAGAATCGTGTTTTTGTGTGTGTGTTGTTTTCTTTATTGGATTATCAAGTTAAATCAGATTGTGATTTAGACGATTGTCCAATTGTACTTTGGGAGCAGGAATTAACATGCAATTGGAAAGTTTCCTCCTCCATAGCTAATTGGATGAAATTGTGGATTGTGTATGGCAAGTGAAACAGTCCCTGCAGTTATCTGGAATGATTTTTCAAAGTGTGACAACCATTTCCAGCCTTATAAGCTTTATCTGTCAACAGTTTTCCAGGGCTTTGAGGCTTTAAAATGGATTTTAATACATTCCATACTTGTTACTCAGAATATAATGGAAAATATCAAGTGGGCATATTAAAGACCTCCCTTTGCTCAGCTATTAGCTTCACTACATTCAACATGTTATGAAAAGTAACATTAATATATCGACTTGATACAACAAAGTTCAGGTAAAGTGAAGGGAAACAATGAGGTCCTTGTTCAAAATGTTTCGGCCGGCTGAATCTTAAATATGTGGCTGAAACTGCACAGGATCATAAACATATGGACCCCTTCTTTTATTCTTGTTTGCACTGTGTGCTGAATGGTCAGAGTCGCAAAACTTTCAGAATTTCAAACCCATTTGATGGTCAGGGCCTATTTAAGATTTGGTTGGGAGACTGCCAATAGGGATCTTGCTGATCATAGGCAGCTGGCTACTTGGAATAGCCATGAAATGCAGTTTATGACTTGTCATGGAACTCAAAAGCTTATGCTGTCGCGGCAGGATGGAACTCATCTCCTTCTGGGTAATTAGCCAGAAAAATGAGGCGGAAATCAGGACCGTGGACAGACACAAGAGGCCAACAGACCAGGCCTTCCACCTTGCTGTGCTCGCTCATTGAGGAATGCACTAAGTTGTTGATGTAGAATTTCTCTGAACACCATTTTGATGGAGGCCGGCAATGTCAGTATTTAGTGCAGGAGATTGTGTAAAAAACGGTTTCAACTGTTGAGTTTGCAGTTAGAGGATAAAATGCAACCCCTGGGCTAGAAATTTGATAATTGAAATTTGAAAAATTTGTATTTTCCTCACAGGATGATCAAGTGGAGCCAAGCTGTCACATTGTGAACAGGACATACAGAACACAGTGTATTAATCACAGAATCAAGAGGTAAGCAGAGCCATTAGATCACAGGTTCAGATCATCCCTCCTTGCCTTCCCAGAGTCAACTGTCATTGGTCTGAGCCATGGTGATGCTGTGGCCAATCAGAGTGGGATTTCCAGGCAATCAGATTGTCACAATCAATTGGAATTTGAATTCTGCATTTTGTCCTGATGGATACAAGTTGAAAACATTCCGCCAGCTAGCTCTCTTTTTAGCAGTATCCAAATTGTTTCTTTTGAAGACTGAGTGCATTCAGTAATCAACTGTTAATGAAGCCTAAACAATGATTATTATTGACTGCCAGCCCCCACCAAAGCCCTAGACAGTCATTACAGTAAAGAAGGAGGCCATTCAACCCAGACAGTCTATTCCAGAATGCTGTAGAGCAATCCAGTTAGTGGTGTTCTCCAATATCCCCGCAGTCCTGCAGTTCGTTTCCCTTACCTTTCCATCAAATTGCGTTTTGAAATCATTCATTGTCTCCACATCCACCACTATAATCCTAGTGCCAAGTTCAAGGTCATTATCACTTACTGTGTAAAAACAAAACGCTTTTCCTTAAGCCTTTAATAGCCACGCACCCCTCCAAGTCCATGTACCGACATCTAATCAAAGGCACCGCTGCATTCTGTCACCAAAAAAAGACATATTTGTAGTCAAGATGTAGGTGGAATGGAGCAAGCTCCACATTAAAACCACAGGCCACTGCAAGCCTCCACTCCCACTCACTGTCGAGATCTCCCGCCTTCTCAAGCTCCCTGCTCTTGGATCACGTCCCTCTTTGGCACCGCTCTCTCCCAGTTGGCAAATTTCCATCTTCCCCCAATTACTGCTCTGCCTTTGCCTGCCCTCAATCCTCCTCCTTTTTTGGGTCGAAGTCCTGGCCATACATATTTTTAAATTTGTTCACAGGATACGCGTGTCACTGTCTGGGCTATCATTTAATCCTCAGCTGCTTAAAGCCCCCGGGCAGCTAATGCTAAGCCTGCCTTCTTGAGCCACTGCAGGGCATGTTGTGTAGGTGCATCCACAGTGCTGACAGTGAAGGATATTTCCACATCAGGATGGTGAGTGGCTTTCAGGTGTAGATGGTGGCATTCCCAGGCATTTACTGCCCTTGGCCTTCTAGAGGGCAATAGTTTTGAGTTTGGAAGGTGCTGTCAAAGAAAATGCGGTGAGTTGAAACTATGTTTTAAAAGACTTAGTCCATGGGATTAAGGAACACCTATTTAGATTAGATTTTTAGATTAGATTAGATTACAGTGTGGAAACAGGCCCTTCGGCCCAACAAGTCCACACCGACCTGCCGAAGCGAAACCCACCCATACCCCTACATTTACCCCTTACCTAACACTACGGGCAATTTAGCATGGCCAATTCACCTGACCCTGCACATCTTTTAGATGGTGGGAGGAAACCGGAGCACCTGGAGGAAACCCACGCAGACACGGAGAGAACGTGCAAACTCCACACAGTCAGTTGCCTGAGGCGGGAATTGAACCCTGGTCTCTGGCGCTGTGAGGCAGCAGGGAAGGGAAGGAATTTATTCTCTGAGAGTTGTGAATATTTGGAACTCATCTCAGAGCACGGTGGTGGCAGAGTCCTTGTTGAAATTTAAAGCTGAGATAGATAGATTCGTGATCAGTAGGGGAAAGGGCAGGAAACTGGCCAAAGAAGTGTTGAGGCAGCAATAGAGGAGCAGGTTTGAGGGGCCGAATGTTCTACTCCTGTTCCTATTGCTTATAGTCTTATGGATAGTAGGCAAAGAATGAAGGGAGGGCTGGGGTGGTTATATTTTAATTTGTCTTACGGAGTTGTGTCGGAGATGTGCAACAATGGTGTTTGCACAAGGTAGCGATAGTCATTAGTTTGATCCTTGCTGGATTTGAGTTAGCAGGATCCAACCTGTGTATCTTAATGGTCTACATTGCCAATGCTGAGTCGTGGAGAGAATCAGACCCAACTGTGACTCATCCTGCTGTCTGATGATGTTTACTGAAAAGTAAGGACAATTAGGGAACAGACACTAGGCTTTTTCATGATGTCCCCTACAGTTAAACATCCAGTCCTTATCCTTGTGTAGACATGCCTGTAAAGAATACATCTAAAGATTGGCTATTTTGAGGGAGGTAGATTATTTTCCTATTCTTTCGCAGGATGAGAGATCCTGGTTGGTTAGGTCAACATTTATTGCCTATCCCTAGTTGCCCAGGGGGCATTAAGAGTCAAGACATTGCTCATGGTCTGAAGTCACATGTACGCCAGACCAGGTAAGGATGGCAGTTTCCTTTCCAGAAGGACATTAGTGAACCAGATTTTTTTTCCCCTCTGAGTGGAAATCATGGTCATCATTAAACTCTTAATTTTTTTTTCAATTTCCCTGGGTCCCCAGATCATTACCTGGATCTCTGGAGTAACAACTGAATGATAATATCATTGGGCCATCACCTCCCCAGTGGCTTGGGCCTTGGTGTAAGTGACATTCTATTCTAGTGGCTTCAAAAAAAAGTCTTGAAATGTACCCACTGGGGGAGCCATCACATCCAGAGTTGATGGCCTGAAGGGTTTTAAGGAGCCTTTTGTTATGAGTTAGTCAAATATAGTTGCGTCGAATATTTCTGGCAAGAAATAAATTACCATAGCTGTATTTATAAATCTAATGAAACACAATATCAATACTTAATGAGAGTAGCCTGGTCACTGCTGAGTGTCTCAGCAGTAGCTTGCATTTATGTGGCATCTTTAAAGTAGCAAATTGTCCCAAGGACCTTCTCTTAGAAATACAGACTTGGGCAGTGTCTCCTCTAAGGCCTGAACATAAAGACAGATAATTTGTGGTCCGTGTTTTGAAAGTGCGTAGTATTCTTATCAGAAAGACACATTGCAGTGAAATGTGAGATAGTGGAATGTTTCACTCTGTGACCTGAGCTGCCAGATACATAGATGTTCTGTTAAAGACACTGGGAGCTAGCTTCACATCGGAAGGAAGCAGGAATGTAGATCCTGCATCATCTTCAAAACATGCAGGCAATGAAACAGATGCATTTTTAAAGAAAAGGGGAACTGACAATCAGCAGATAACATTTTTTTTAACTGCGCTGAACAAATCGACATTGTTTAAGTGTCCCACATGAGGAGTTGAAGTCAGTGTTTGCCTCCTTTGACTCTAGCTAGTCTATCTCCAGTCATCGCTTCCCCTACATCGAAATGAATCAGATTAGAATGCTGAATTGTTTGTTAGGGCGCTTAGTAACACAGAATCCTGCCTAGAATAAGGACCAATTGTTTTGAAAGACTGACTCATCAGCAGCAGGGATGAGTACAAGTTATGACTATGATCAACAGAAGCACCTTTAATCCTTATGGAAACAATAAGATAAAGATATCAGCCTGTATGTCCCATCCTTTAGTACGTCTCTGAAAGTATCTCCTTATCATAGAAAGAAGATCTGAATCAATGTCAGGGATGTGTGCAGCAGAAAGATGAGACCATTTAATCACTTCAGCAGGGACAGGATTTTCTCCCTAACTCCATAGATTGCTATTTCAAAGGGCCACCATCTTCAGGAAGGCCTGGCTTGTGAGCTTGGACTTCTAACTCCTTGTTACAGTCCAACATGGCTCAATTGGCAACACTCTTTTGCCTCAGAGCCTCTGCATTCAAGTCCTGTTCCACGGTTGGAACTCCAAAAATCAAAGAGGATGCTCTAGAGCAGCCCTGAGGAAGCACTGCATTGTTGGGGGTGCTGCCTTTTAGATAGGATCTTAGATCTGTCTACATGGGTGGGTCGGTGCAAAGGATCACATTGTAGCTATACCCACAGTCAATATTTATCGCTCAGTCAGCACCATGAGAAACAAGTCATCCAAATGTACTCACAGTACCTTTATCATGTGTAAATTAGCTTAAGGATCACAGAATCACTACAGTGTAGAAGCAGGCCATTCAGCCCATCAGGTCCACACCAATCCCCTAAAGAGCACCCATCCAGATCCCTACCTTATCCTTGTGATCCCGCATTTCCCATTGCTAACCCACCTAATTGGCACATTTATGGACTGTGGGAGGAAACCCATGCAGACACGGGGAGAATGTGCAAACTCCACACAGACAGTCACCTGAGGCTGTGCTCGAACCTGGGTCACTGGTGCTATATGGCAGCAGTGCTAACCACTGAGCCATCATACCACCCACATTTCCTACAAATGCTGCTGCATTTCCTACATGACAACAGTGACAAGATTTACAAGGATGTTGCCAGGGTTGGAGGATCTGAGCTACAGGGAGAGGCTGAACAGGCTGGGGTTGTTTTCCCTGGAGTGTCAGAGGCTGAGGGGTGACCTTATAGAGGTTTACAAAGTTATGAGGGGCATGGATACGGTAAATAGGCAAAGTCTTTTCCCTGGGATCGGAGACTAGAACTAGAGGACATAGGTTTAGGATGAGAGGGGAAAGATATAAAAGAGACCTAAGGGGCAACCTTTTCACGCAGAGGGTGGTACGTGTATGGAATGAGCTGCCAGAGGAAGTGGTGGAGGCTGGTACAACTGCAACATTTAAAAGGCATTTGGATGGGTATATGAATAGGAAGGGTTTGGAGGGATATGGGCCGGGTGCTGGCAGGTGGGATTAGATTGGGTTGGGATATCTGGTCGGCATGGACAGGTTGGACTGAAGGGTCTGTTTCCGTGCTGTACGTCTCTATGACTCCATTTCCAAAAAATGACTACATTCCACTGGCTGTTAAACCTTTTGAAACATCTGGAGATTGTCAAAAAATAACTGAATCAATGCAAATCTTACCTTCTTATGATTCATGCTGCTTTGCAATTATTATTGTTTTGTGATTAATATTGTATTGCACTTAATGGTTTTGATTAATATTACTTTGCGGTTAATGCTGGTTTACAATCAATGCTGCTCTGTGAGTAATGTTGCTTTAGGTAATGAAGTCTTTTTTATGAACAGTTGAAACAGATGTTCCACAATCTCTTCAGCTCTGACAATGCTACTTAGAAATTTATTTCTTGCTATTGTAAGTGCCCAGTTGAAGCTTCAGATCCTCCTGAGCGATGTTGATTAGCTCTCTGTATGGTCCTGGTCCTGGCCAACTTCTAATGGAATAGGTTTATTTGGAATCACAGGCTTTCAGAGCATAGCCCCTTCATCAGGTAAATGTGATGAAGGAGCAGCATTCCAAAAGCTTGTGATTTCAAATAAATTTGTTGGATTATAACCTGGTGTCATGTGACTTCTGACTTTGTCCACCTCAGTCCCAACACTGGCACCTCCACATCACAATAACTAATGGTAACAGCAATATCTAAGAGTTTAGCCATAGGACTGTGTCTGATGTTATTTTTACACACTCTGTCATAACTGATCTTTTTTTTTAAATGTAAAATGAGACCGAGCCATATACAAACTATTAACCTTCTTTAATGACAGTTCTACCAACTTGCACCAACTTTCTATCTAACAGTGAATTCCATTTATATCAAAAAATGAAGAAAGAGACAATAAACCAAATGGCCTGTTGTTTTTGGGGACATACCTTTCTCTCTTCGGGCTGCCACCAGTAGCTGCAACACATGATCTCTGCCATTCATAACTCCCTGCTACAAACCTGTCACTAGAAAATATCCTTAATATCCAATTGGCTTATGTCTCAGTATTAATTCAATGGGTCAAGCTGTCACCTCTGAGTCAGAAGTCATAGGGTCAAGTCCACTGCAGAAATTTGAGCACACAATCTGGGGTGACACTTAAGAGTCGTAGAGTCATGGAGATGTACAGCACAGAAACAGACCCTTGGATCCAACTCATCCATGCAGACCAGATATCCCAACCTAATCTAATCCCATTTGCCAGCACTTGGCCCATTTCCCTCCAAACCCTTCCTATTTATATACCCATCCAGATGCCTTTTAAATGCTGTAAGTGTACCAGCCTCCTCCACTTCCTCTGGCAGCTCATTCCATACACGCACCACCCTCTGTGTGAAAAAGTTGCCCCTTAGGTCCCTTTTATATCTTTCCCCTCTCACCCTAAAGCTATGCCCTCTAGTTCTGGACCTCCCCACCACAGGGAAAAAACCTTGTCTATTTACACTATCAACGCCCCTCATGCTTTTGTTAATCTCTATAAGGTCACCTCTCAGCCTCTAATGCTCCAGCGAAAACAGCCCCAGCTTATTCAGCCTCTCACTATAGATTAAACCCTCCAACCCTGGCAACATCCTTGTAAATCTTTTCTGAACCCTTTCAAGTTTCTTAAGTCTGTTTCTGGGGTTAGTTAGCTTGGATGGCTGGCTTATAATGCACAGTGATTCAATTCCTGCACTGGCTGAGTTAAAAATCACTAATCTAATCTAAATAGTCCAACAGGTTTAATTGGCAGCACTAGCTTTCGGAGCGCCACTCCTTCATCAGGTGGTTGGGGAGAACGTGCAAACTCCACTCAGACAGTCACCCAAGGGTGGAATCAAACTCTGGACCCTGGTGCTGTGAGGTAGCAATGCTAACCACTGAACCACCCTCAATTTTATGTGCTCTGTACTGGCAGGCAATTTTTAGAGTTCATTTCTTCACAGAATGTGGGCAATATTGGTTGCCCATCTCTAGTCACCCTAACTGAGTGGTCTTCTCAGCCACTTCAGAGTGCAGTTAAATGTCAACTACATTGCTGTGGAGTCACATGTAGGCCTGAGTAGGTGAGGATGGCAGATTTCCTTCAATAAAGATGGCTCTTTATAATGGTCCAGTCGTTTTGTACTCAACATTATTGGTACCAGCCTCTTTTTTCCAGAGTTACGGAATGAACGCTTGCCTTTATTAATCAGTGCATTGAGTATAGCAGTTGAGGCGTCATGTTACAGAGTCATAGAGTCATGCAGCATAGAAATAGACCCTTCAGCTCACCATGTCTATGCCAACCAACTAACACCAAATGACTTTAATCCCGCTTACCTGCACTTGGTCCGTAGCCCACTGTGCCCTGGTATTTTAAGTGCTTATCCAGCTGCTTCTTAAATATTGCAAGAGCACCTTCCTCCACCACCCTCTCAGGCAACATATGTTCCACATATACATTTCTTTGCATCCTTCCTTCACAACTTTCCTGAGGTGTGCTGCCCTACTCCTGAGGTGTACCTACTCCTCCAGTTGAGGTTAACCAGTGTTAGAACATAGAACACAGAACAATACAGCGCAGAACAGGCCCTTCAGCCCTCGATGTTGCAACAACCTGTGAACTAGTCTCAGTTCATTCCCCTACACTATCCCAAAATCAAATGTTCAGCACAACTCTCTTGTGCCTTCAAAATTACCCTGCCATTTGCTTGTCACTGGCATCTGAGGCTAAATCTCCATCAATTGCAGTTGTACAAGACCTCTGGAGACAAAGCCACATCTGGAGTACTGCATTCAGTTCTGGTCACCCTGCTATAGGAAGGATGCTATTAAAGTGGAAAAAAATGCAAAAAATATTTACAAGGATTTTATTGAGACTGGAGGGTTTGAGTTAAAAGGAGAGGCTGGATAGACTGGGGTGTTTTTTTCTTGGAGTGTTGGGGGCTGAGGGTGACTTTATAGAGGCTTATAAAATCATGAGGGGCCTGGATAAGGTGAATAGCCAAGGTATTTTCCCCAGGGAGTCCACAACGAGAAGGTATAGGTTTAAGGTGAGAGAGGAAAGACTTAAAAGGAAACTGAGGGGCAACTTTTTCACACAGAAGATGGTGCATATATGGAATGAATTGCCAGAAGAAGTGGTCGTGGCGAATACATTGACAACGTTTAAGAGGAGCAAGTGAGGGAGATCAGAGATCAGAGTCGGGGGTGTGGTGCTGGAAGTGCACAGCAGGTCAGGCAGCATCCGAGGAGAAGGAGAATCGACATTTCGGGCATAAGCCCTTCATCAGGATCATGCCCGAAACATCGATTCTCCTGCTTCTCGGATGCTGCCTGACCTGCCGTGCTTTTCCAGCACCACACTCTCAACTACAACCTTTAAGAGGCATTTTCACAGGTACATGGATAGGAAAGGTTTAGAGGGATATGGATTAGTGGTGCTGGAAGAGCACAGCAGGTCAGGCAGCATCCGAGCAGCAGTAAAATCGAAGTTTCGGGCAAAAGGCCTTCATCGGGTGGGGAGAAAGTAGCATAGAGTACAATAGGTGAGTGGGGGATGGGATGAAGGTGATAGGTTGGGGGCGGGGGGAGGGTGGAGTGGATAGGTGGAAAAGAAGATAGGCAGGTAGGACAAGTCATGGGGACAGTGCTGAGCTGTAAGTTTGGAACTAGGGTGAGGGATATGGGCCAAATGGGACTGGTTCTGTTTCGGAAACCTGGTCAGCATGGATGAGTTGGACCGAAAGGCCTGTTTCCATGCTGTTTGACTCTGTGACAGATATAAAGTTAATACAAGTTGTCAGCACTGAAAGTAAATTCCACTTACACCAATAAATCACACCTCCTTCAAAATATGAGGAACAAATCATAAACCATGTGCCCTGTCACCTTTAATGGACATATCTTTATAGGGGGAAACAATTGAACTAACTTGGTATAGAGTGTTATAAGTGACATTCCACAAGTTGGCCAATCTGGCTTTAATACACACCTTCAGTGTTTGCCACCGGAGGGCTTTTCTCTTCAAACTGGTGTGAAAGTCATTTTGTTTTGAAGCACATTCATAAAACATAACTCAATCCCAAATTCCTGCCTATGAAAAGCAAGTCAAACATTCTAAAGCAGTTTTGAAGCCTCAGATGCACTCTTGTGACTATCTTTAGTGGTAAAGATATGTGGAACTTCACCTATTAGCCCGAAACAGGGCAAATACTGGAAGGATGTTCCCGAAGACTAGAGAGTCCAGAATTGGGGGTCACAGTCTAAGGAAACGGGGCCATTTAGGGCAGTGATGAGGAGAAATATCTTTTCCCAGGGAGCGGGGAGCCAGTGAAATTTTCTGCCACAGGAAGTAATTGAGGACAAAACAGTGTTTTCAAGAAGGAGTTGGTTAGGGCTCAAGGGATCAAAGGGTACGGTGAAAAGAGGACTGATCATATTTAATGGTGGAGCAGGTTTGAAGCGCTGAATGGCCTACTCCTGTTTCTATCTTCTACATTTCTGTGCTTTAGTTTCCAAACCCTAACCAGAACTATTAGAATAACAGGCAGGGTAATTCGGCGCATAACAAAAATGGACTTTCCTGATGGCAGGTTAAGGTCTTGATGTTAAGTCCTTGGAACCTTTCTGGAGGGTCAGATTTCCCAGCTTTTATGGTTGGGATCCTATTTTGTTGTATTCATTAGTACATCATGAATACTCATTATTACACAAGCCCACAAGAGTTATGTTCATGAACACAACCTTGTCAGGCAAAAGTGCGCAATGTGTGTGTACAAACCTGATTGTCTCTACGTAGTGTGTACTTGATAGAGGAGACTTTCTCCTCCACCTTCTAGTGTGTACAGATTTCTTCCATTCTCTTTGCCCTTTAACCAAGACTTGTTTTGAGAGTGATGCCTCTCCAGACTGTTCAGCACATGAGAAGTCTCAGTCACGCTCAGTGTCTGGCTTGTTGCTGTTAAACAATTACTCTGTTAAGGGTATTATGATCTTGATCTGTCCTCCTCTATATACCTCCTCTCGGTCAGTTGCAGCAAATATTTTTATTTCTTTCTTTAGCTATCAGACTTCAAATTAATCTTACTTAACCCTATCAAAAATGGAGAGCCAAATCAAAGGTGCTCTCAAGTGAAGGAGATAAGATTTTAGGGCAATATTAAGCGCAAGGCAAATATGAAAATGTAACACCAAATACATGCACACATACTCAGGTACTGTACTAAATACTTTGAAAGAAGCTGGGTAGGTAGGGAGGGTATCTAAACACACAGGAAGATAAAGGCAATTACAGTTTAAAATTTTTAGTGTCTTGAATTGCTAAAGTGAAATCTGATTTACATTGTTTGACTCTTATACTCTTTCCTCAGGAAGTAGTGAAGCTTACAGCTAACTTTGATTTCTCAGTGAACAATGTTTTTTTTTAACAAGTTGTTACTTCATCTGTGTTTGTCTGAGATTGGAAGAGAGGGAGGAGAGAACTTTCAGTGTCCTTGCTGTTATCTGTCCATGTTGCATTCTCTCTCCTTGTCACTCTAGAGTTGTTGTTGATAGACCCAGTTCCATTGTTGGCATCTGTGTCATTATTTCATTTCAGGCTGGACATTTTGGAGCCAACCTTTCATCTCCCAATTTGTGAATTATCATGAAAGTGGGAGTAAAACATGAGACACAAATTTCTGAAATGCAAATTCGTTGAGTTTCATTCCTCCTTGATTAAAATGGTGATACAGATGCCTGTGTTTTATATTCCATGTGGATTGCCTGGAATGGTCAGTTGATTACAACAGCCATTTAAAGTCAGTAATGTCCTTTATAAAACCAGTTTTAGTCATTCAGTGTCTCAGGCATTATATTAAACAGATGACAGTTGAATGTTGGTTGTCCACCTTAGCCACAATTGGAGCAAGGGAGTAGCCTGGCTGGGATCAGCCAAGCCCATTCAAATGAGGCAGCCAAAGTGACTGACAGTGCTTTCAATCCTTTTATGTTTTTAGTATGAACCCTGACAGTTGTGTGAGCAACAGTAACACTGTGGGGCCAGTAACTTCAATGAAGTGACAGCCATTTATTGCACACTAATCCACTGATGGAGAACCATTGGCACTCAACCTTCACATGTGACATTCTTCCCTTGGTGCAACCTTACATGCTAACTCACAGCTGTTTGGACACCAAGTACTGAGTAGTGGTGGAGTGCAGGGGATCATTGGTCCTCTTGTGGCAATGGAGTCAGGTTCTCTTGAATTATCCACAGCTGCTGACTTCTTCAGACTGTCTTCATCAATCGGGATGGCCTCTTCTTCACTACCGTCCTGGGCAACTTTTCAACGAATCTCTAAAAAGACTTGGCAAAAGTGTGATACCACTGTTGCCAAGTGGCTGACATCTCCACAGTGGGTCAGGGGTGGGAAGCAGAGATTAAGTGATGCTCCTGGGTTGCAGAGAGTGAAGCGCTGTTTGGGTACTCTTGAAACATAGAGAATCCTGCTTGCAAGGTTTGGTGTTTTACCCATGCACTCACGTGTAATAAAGTGGATAAGCTTCACCGGCCTCCAAGCAGAAATTAGTCTTGCTTTTACACCTGTCTCCACCACTTAAACTCAAGAAAAGACAATGCAACCTCATGAGTCAGTTGATATTGTCAACCCTAATCAAAACCAGCCATTTAGTTCAAAATCGAAAAGTGTGGCGCTGGAAAAACACAGCAGGTCAGGTAAATTAACATTTTATCTCCATAGATGCTGCCAGACCTGCTGAGCTTTTCCAACAATTTCTGTTTTTGTTTCTGATTTACTGCATCCGCAGTTCTTTCAGATTTGATGAATACAATAGTATTGTGAAACAAAATTGCACTGTTCAGGAAGCAGTGTGCTTTTATGGACTCCTAATGGTATGATTGCTTTTACAAGGAAATTAATTTTTGCCAATAAATGTTTGGAATGCTGTGCTGGTAAGTCTTGAGTAAGATGGACTAGCTGCATATCTTGACTTAATCAGCTTGAGGGTCATTGCTGTTTCACCATCAATGGATGGAGGAACATTTTTTAACCAGTATTAGTGAAGTCTCTTTTCAAATGCTGTGTGACGTAAATGTCATTAATAAAATAATAGCACTTCATCCAGTTTGGTGTTAGTATTTTGTCAGTGAGTAAAAGTCTTATACAGTCATAGAGATGTACAGCACGGAAACAGACCCTTCAGTCCAACTCGTCCATGCCGACCAGATATCCCAACCCAATCTAGTCCCACCTGCCAGCACCCGGCCCATATCCCTCCAAACCCTTCCTATTCATATACCCATCCAAATGTCTTTTAAATGTTGCAATTGTACTAACCTCCACCACTTCCTCTGGCAGCTCATTCCATACACGTAATACCCTCTGAGTGAAAAAGTTGCCCCTTAGGTCTCTTTTATATCTTTCTGGACTCCCCCACCCCAGGGAAAAGACTTTGTCTATTTATCCCATCCATGCCCCTCATGATTTTATAAACCTCTATAAGGTCATCCCTCAGCCTCCAATGTTCCAGGGAAAACAGCCCCAAGCCTATTCAACCTCTCCCTTTAACTCAAATCCTCCAACCCTGACAACACCCTAGTAAATCCTTTCTGAACCCTTTCAAGTTTCACAACATCTTTCCAATAGGAAGGAGACCAGAATTGCACGCAATATTCCAACAGTGGCCTAAACAATGTCCTGTACAGCTGCAACATGACCTCCCAACTCCTGTACTCAATACTCTGACCAATAAAGGAAAGCATCCCAAACGCCTTCTTCACTATCCTATCTACCTGCGACTCCACTTTCAAGGAGCTATGAACCTGCACTCTAAGGTCTCTTTGTTCAGCAATACTCACTAGGACCTTACCATTAAGTATATAAGTCTTGCTAAGATTTGCTTTCCCAAACTGCAGCACCTCACATTTATCAAAATTAAACTCCATCTGCCACTCCTCAGCCCATTGGCCCATCTGGTCAAAATCCCTTTGTAATCTGAGGTAACCTTCTTCACTTGTCCACTACCCCTCCAATTTTGGTGTAATTTGCAAATTTACTAATTATACCTCTTGTGTTCACATCCAAATCATTTATATAAATGAAGAAAAGTAGTGGGCTCAGCACCGATCCTTGTGGCACTCCTAGCTCTGTCCTTTTATGTCAAACTCCTTTCCAGAGACTTAATATGTAATTCAGGCTTGGCACTGCAGTGCCGTATTGATGGTGTGCTGCATCGTCAGAGGTGCTTTCCTTTGAATGGTATGTTAAACACCCCCTCCCCTCTCAAGTGGACTTAAATGATCGTATCTCTCCTTTCTGTGAGAGATGAGCCAGGAATGTATTGGGACAGTCAAGTCTCGAGAAAACAGAGGCACGAATGAGAATTCAGCAGTGCATGTACTGAGGTAGGAAGAGGGTGATGTTGATGAGTGAATAACTCAAGCTGTTTTAACTTGGTGGCTTGTTGAGGGATAGATGGTGATCTGGACACTGGTCTAGACCTGTCCGTTGAAAAACTGTCATGTGATCAATGACAGATTCCTGGTTGATCTAATGTCTCATTTGAAAGTCACAAGAATTTGAATTTGTTTTGTTCTGGTAACTAGAAGTCACATAATCAGTGCTTGATTTTACATCTGGTAAATATTCAGCCTGGAGCCCAGTTACAAGTGGAGTTCCGCAGGGATCAGTTCTGGGTCCTCTGCTGTTTGTAATTTTTATTAATGAATTGGAAGAGGGAGTTGAAGGGTGGGTCAGTAAATTTGCAGATGAGTTGTGGATAGTGAGGAGGGCTGTTGTCGGCTGCAAAGGGACTTAGATATGATGCAGAGCTGGGCTGAGGAGGGGCAGATGGAGTTCAACCCTGTCAAGTGTGAGGTTGTCCATTTTGGAAGGACAAATAAGAATGCGGAATACAGGGTTAACGGTAGGGTTCTTAGTAAGGTGGAGGAGCAGAGGGATCTTGGAGTCTTTATCAGGATGTTGCCTGGAATGGAGAATAGGTCGTACGAGGATAGGTTGAGAGTACTAGGCCTTTTCTCATTGGAACGGCGAAGGATGAGGGGTGACTTGACAGAGGTTTATAAGATGATCAGAGGACTAGATAGAGTAGACAGTCAGAAACTTTTTCCCTGGGTACAACAGAGTGTTACAAGGGGACATAAATTTAAGGTGAAGGGTGGAAGGTATAGGCGGATGTTAGGGGTAGGATCTTTACCCAGAGAGTGCTGGGGGCATGGAATGCGCTGCCTGTGGGAGTGGCAGAGTCAGAATCATTGGTGACCTTTAAGCGGCAATTGGATAGGTACATGGATGGGTGCTTAAGCTAGGACAAATGTTTGGCACAACATCGTGGGCCGAAGGGCCTGTTCTGTGCTGTATTGTTCTATGTTCTATGTTCTATCTGGTTTCCTTGGGGTGCAGTGTTGCTTTAAGTGAACTTGGAAATAAGGATAAAACAGGGCCCGTTTTTGTTTCCCAAACAAAAGGCCAAGAGATGGGACACAAAAACCACAGAGGAACTGATGAATCCGTAGCCCGGAGGCAGATAAGATGAGTCCATTCTGTCCAAACAAGGTAACAGCTCATGCTCAGGCTGTCAACCGATATTCAGAGAGGAAAGGCCGTATGAATAAAAGGGAAGCTGAACATTAAGCAACTGACAGCAAGGGTGAGGGGTTAATTCAACCCTTTGTACTCTTGAATTGAGAAGAGATAGTGCCAGTCACCTCTCCTTAAAGCCTTTGCACAGCAACTTGCTGCTCGGAGGCACGGGTGGGTGTCTCTGGGGAACACATAGTAAATAATATCGAAGGATTGATGTTTGTTTGCTGATGTACCTGTGCCTCACTGCTGCTGGTTGGTGAGAAATGAGTTGAACTGTGAGTGAAATCATTCATGGGCTGGCTCTGTTTCGATCTCCGGAGACCTGTTAGTCTTTTAGCCCAGATTAGAATGAGAAGACAAAGCAGGTGGAGTTGAGTTCCTGGGCTGGGAGTTCAGGAGTTGTAGTGAGCGAGAAGCATGTAACACTATCACCGGATTTCAAAGAGCTGCTGGTAGTGGAAACCAGTCTGAAAGAAAAGCAGTGTCCAGCTCTCCTGTGCATTTGTCAGGCACAATAAAACAGGAAGAAAACATTCCTATTCACTAAGGATGGCGAGTAATCTCTGTTTATTCTTTGGGATCACAAAGCAGCAGTGAAGACTGGCTAAAATGAAACAGATCTCACTGTGCTGATCAGTTACACTCTCCTTTTGCAAGTCACCCCTGTTAGATAGCCAGCAATAGTTTGTCCACTAAAAATGTTAAACTGTTTGGATTAGAAATTCAGCCTCCTTACAGGCAGCATAGTGGCCACTATCGGAAACCGATAGCACACACTCAGAACACCTGAAAGATATTTGAACCAACATTATTTTGGTCTCTTGTCTTGAGAAGCTGCCAAAAACAGGCCTGGATCTTTGACATGTATGAATGTGGGATTAGTGCCTGTTTAAGATATCGTAGAATCCCTACAGAGTGGAAGCAGGCCATTCAGTCCATTGAGTTTGCACTGAGCCTCCAAAGGGCATCCCACATAGACCCACCCCCTACCCAATCCCTGTAACCCTGCAATTCCCATAGCTAACCCACCTCGCCTGCACATCCCTGGACGCTATGGGGAAGTTTAGCCTGGCCATTCCATCTCACCTGCACATCTTTGTACTGTGGGAGGATACCCACACAGACATGGGAAGAATGTGCAAACTCCACACAGACAATTGTCCAAGGCTGTCCACATGAGATAGTGACAGAAGTGGGTACTGCAGATGCTGGAGGTTAGAGTCAAGATCAGAGTGGTGCTGGAAAAGCACAGCAGGTCAGGCAGCATCTGAGGAGCAGGAAAATTGACGTTTCGGGCAAAAGCCCTTCAAGATAATGGCTATTTAAAGATTGTAATCAGGCTGACAGTCTCGGAATGAAGCTGCCTCACAGTTTTAAGGTCGACATTGGAAAGCTTAACCCTTGAAGTAAGGTCAGGCTACACCTTTTATAGCATTGCTTATGGACCTAGAGGAACAACAGGACTGTGACCTGGTTCATCAAGTTAAACCTATGTGCCTTGGATTGTACACTCACATACCCCACTGAAATCCCATCCCTACAATCCCCACACCTAGGACTATAAGGAATAGCAACAGGAGTATGCCATTCGGCCCCTCGAGTCTTCTCCACCATCCTGGGTGATCTGACACTCCTCGTGTCCACTTTCCTGCCCTTTGACTCCCCGATCGATCAAGAACCTATTGACCTCCACCTTAAGCATACACAGGGACTCTGCCCCATGGCCGCAGACTTGGGCTCCAAGCTGGTAGTGATTGGATTGTTCATCTCACGGGGCTTTCAGAATTCCAGAGGTAGCTGGGCATCCCAGCAAAAAACTAAGAAATGGTGGAATCAGAACCCATGTTCTTCCAGGACTTTCCCTGTTCTTCACCTCTCTCAGAACCTGAGCCCTCAGAGCTGTCCCTGTCAGGATCACTTCCTCTATTTCTTTCCCCAGAGACCCAGGCTGACCTGCGGTGTGTGTTGCGGGCACCAGCTCTCCCTCTGGTTCATATTTCTTGCTGTGCGTTACATCTGTTTCACAAATGACCTGGAACGCAGCAGCTTTTCTGCTGAGATTTTTGTTGATCACCATACCATCTTGGGGAAAGTGACTGAAGTGTTGAGAGCGACAGTGGGTCAAACTCTGAATCGCAACGTCAATGTCATCCCTGCATCGCCATGGAGACACACCACTGGATTCTAGCCAGTGACCCTCTGGCCAACAATGCCCCACCACCCACTCTCTTCAGAATTAAAATCAGAATTTGTGGTATTGATGTGGGACTGTTGTGGATTTCAAGTAGTTGAAAATGTGTAGCTGGAAAAGCGCAGCAGGTCAGGCAGCATCCAGGGAACAGGAGAATCGACGTTTCGGGCATAAGCCCTTCTTCAGGACCCGAAACGTCGATTCTCCTGTTCCCTGGATGCTGCCTGACCTGCTGCGCTTTTCCAGCTACACATTTTCAGCTCTGATCTCCAGCATCTGCAGACCTCACTTTCTCCTCAAAGATTTCAAGTAGTTGTCTTCCTTTAGTGAGGGTTAAAATCACCACCCTTCAGTCCCACAAATTGAAGAGAAGAAGCCCCTTTTTATAAACCACCCCTGTTAACAGAACAATCTATGTCTTCCCCTTCTGAAAGTTATGACGTGTTAATTACATTTGAAATACCAATGGAGTAATGAGTGGGTGTTGAACTGCACTGGAACTTTGTCAAGTCTTGCCAGAGTATCAGAATGTTTGAAGGATGTGCTCTGAACGACTGACCCCTGGCTGTTCCTTCCAATAACAAGATTTTATGAACATCTTGATGGAGAGTGATGATTTTAATTTATCAAGATGTTGTTGTTCCAGCATCGCAAATGATGCTGCCGCGATGAGATATTTCTGGCTGACCTGATTTCCATTCTGTCAGCATTTCACACTGTTGTGTTAACAATGGTGATATCAGTCAACTTCCCTTAATTGGCAGCACACTTGCCTTCGGCTGGCTGCATGGATTCATGTTCCATGACCATTAGATATGAACATGCAAATCCTTTGCTAATGGGATCAAAGGATTTGGGAGAAAGCAGGAACAGGCTGTTGATTAGTTGCTCATAATAAATGGCTCAAAGGGCTGAATGGCCCAGTCCTGCTCCTACTTCCTATGTTTCTATGAACAACAGTAAGCCACTCAGCCCTTCAAACCTGCTCCACCATTTAATTATCTGATTTTACCCTCCACTCTGCATTCCTGCATATCTCCAAAATCTTTCAACTCTTCTGTGATCAACAATCTATCTGCCTCAGCCTTAAAAATATTGAAAGATTCTGCATCCACAGCCTTTTGAGGAAGGGATTTGCAAAGATTCACAACCTTCCGAGAGAAATGAAAAGTTTCCTCATCTCTGTTTTAAATGAGTAGCCCTTCATTTTTTAAATGATGACCCTTTGTTGTAGAGTGGGGCGGTTAGCTCAGTTGACGTGGATGGTTGAGTGATGCCAACAGCCAGGTTCATTTTTCAATCAGCCAAGGTCACCAGGAAGGTCCTGCCTTCTCAACCCCACTCCTCGCTCGACCCTCCAAATAAATCAGCACCAGCTGCCTCTCTTTAATGAGAGAGTGGGATGATGCGACTTCACCTTTTGAAGCTAAGTTCTCCCACAAGAGGAAACATCCTTTCAACGTCCACCTGATCAAGTCCCCTCTGGATCTTATACGTTTCAATTTATTAATCTCTGGCTGATCTAAACTGTAGAGTTTACAGGCTTTGCCTGACTAGCCTTTCCTCATAAGGCAATCTGCACATTCCAGGTATTAGCTGACTAAACCTTCAAGGTAAAGACTTCCCTTGGGTATTAAAGCTGCCATATTCCACATGAGATCTTATGACAAGACCTTCCCTGCCCCCTCAGGTGGTGTTGTCTCAAAGAATAAAATGGGAATTCCTGCCAATATCTATCCCCATTTTGCATGTACCTTGCCTTTTTGAGATCTGCCTTTAAAGGGCCTCAATGTGTTGTGTGAATACAATGCTGTACTCTACCTGGCAACTAGTCTGCTTTATACGCAGCACACCCAGAGATCGGTTGGTTTGTTGTCATGTCTGTTAGGAGAAAGTGAGGACTGCAGATGATGGAGAGTCAGAGTCGAAATGTGTGGCGCTGGAAAAGCACAGCCGGTCAGGCTGCATTCGAGGAGCAGGAGAGTCAATCTTTTGGGCGTAAGCTCTTCGTCGGGAATGTGGCTGGTGGGGACGGGGGAAGGGGGCTGAGAGGTAAATAGGAGGGTGGACTGGGGCTGGAGGAAGGAACTTGGGAAGACGATAGGCAGATGCAGGTGGGGGGTGATAGTTTAGAGCAGAGGGTGGAGTGGATAGTTGGGAAGGAAGATGGACAGGAAGGACAGTTCAAGAGGGCTGTGCCGAGTTGGAGGGTTGGATCTGAGATGAGGGGGGAGGAGGGGGCGTGAGGAAACTGGTGAAACTGATGTTGATGACGTATGGTTGGAGGGTCCCAAGATGGAAGATGAGGTGTTCTTCCTCCAGGTGTTAGGTGGCTTGGATTTGGCGGTGGAGGTGGCCCAGGACTTGCATGTCCTTGGAGGAGCGAGAGGGGGACTTGAAGTGGTCGGCCACAGGGCAGTGGAATCATTTGGTGCGTGTGTCCCAGAGAAATTCCCTGAAATGTTCAGTGAGTTGGTGTCCTGCCTGCCCAATGTGAGTTACTGCAGTGCACATAACGCACACTATTACTGCTGCCTATCAAAGGTGAAGAGAGTGGCTGTTTCATGTGGTGATGAGGCACTGAGCAAGTGAATTGCTTTGTCCTGGATGGTGTTAAGCTTCTTGAGTATTGTTGGAACTGCACTCTCCATAGGCAAGTGGAGAGAATTCCATTACACACCTGACCTGTGTTTGTAGATGCTGAACAGCTGAACAGGTTTTGGGGAGTCAGGAGATGAGTTATTTGTAGGATTCCCAGCATCTGACCTGTTCTTGCAGCCACAGGATTTACCTGACTAGTCCAGTTCAATTCAATTGTTAACCCCAGGATGTTGGCGGCAAACTAATTCATTGAAGGTAGCTTCTGGTCAATGGTAACTTTGAGGGTCAGTGGGGCAAGGGGCTTCAGGCTGAATGAACAGCACTCATCCAAAATAGGCAAAGGGCTCTTTTCAATCTCACCATCTGTGGAAATGCTGCATGGCTCACCTCCATGGCAGGTGAAACTTGAACCTTGAGCTTTGGGCCCAGGAAGAGGGCCCCAAAGAACCCTTTACAAGCCGTGGAAATTAAAACTGGAGCAATAAACCACAGGGAAGTGCTGGGGTGACTCAGCAGATCAAACAGTCATGCAGCACAAAAACAGACCCTTCGGTCCAACCAGTCCATGCCAACCATAATCCCAAACTAAACTAGTCCCACCTGCCTGCGCTTGGCCCATATCCCTCCAAACATTTCTTCCTCGTGTACTTATCCAAATGTCTTTTAAATGTTCTAAGTGTACCCGCATCCGCCATTTCCTCTGGGAGTTCATTCCACACACAAATCACTTTCTGAGTAAAAAAAGTTGACCCTCATGTCCTTTATAAATCTTTCTTGTCTCGCCTTAATATTATACCCCCTGGTCTTGACATCCCCTTCCCTCAGAAAAGGATACCCACCATTCTCCTTAGCTTTACCCCTCATGATTTTATAAACTTCTGTAAGGTCACCTCTCAGCTTCCTATACTCCAATGAAAAAAGTCCCCGCTTATCCAGCCTCTCTTTATAACTCAAACCCTCCATTCCAAGCAACATCCCAGTAAACACTTTCTGAACCCTCTCCAGTTTAGTAATTTGTTTCCTATAACAGGGTGATCAAAACTGGACACAATGCTCCAAAAGAGGTTTTACCAATGTCTTTTACAACCTCAACATGATGTCCTTCTATACTCAAAGGTCTGAGCAATGAAGGCAAGCATGTTAAATGCCTTCTTAACCACCCTATTTATATGTGACACAAACTTCAAAGAAATACATATCTGAACCCCTGTGTCTCTTTTCTGACCACAAATGTTGAGAGAAAAACTGAGTTTCGTGTCCAATATGACTCATCTTTGGAACTGATGGGGACTGGAAAATGATGTTTTTATGCTGTTGACAAAGGAGGGTGGAGAAGGAGCAACCAGAAGAGAAAATGTAGGTGTCTGTAGCAATAGGCAAAAGGAATGCTAATGCAATAGAGGAGAGATATTCCTGCAGAATAGATTTTAATGGTCAAAGATAAATCAGCTTTGTTAAGAGCAAGAGGAAGAAAGTGCGCATTAGACATGCTGGAGATCCACCTTGGGACCCTCCAATCATTCTGGATTAATGTGGATTTCACCAGTTTCCTCATTTCCCCTCCCCCACCTTACTCACATCCAACCTTCCAACTTGGCACTGCCCTCTTGAACTGTCTTACCTGTCCATCTTCCTTCCCATCTATCCACTCCACCCTCCTCTCTGACCTATCACCTTCACCCCCAACTTCATCTACCTATGGCATTCCCAGCTACCTCCCCCACAGCCCTACCCCCCCTTCCCAATTATCTCTCAGCCCTCTTGAGCCACACCCTCATTCCTGATGAAGAGCTTATGCCGAAACGTTGATTCTCCTGCTCCTCAGATGCTGCCTGACCATTATGCTTTTCCAGCACCACACTCTTCGACTTTGATGAGAGCAAACCATTGCAAAAAAGACACTGGTGGGGGTGGGGGGATCTTTCGGAAAAGGGTTAGCATCAAAATTGATGACAATGTTCACGCTCTGGTGATTTTGGAGTCAATGTTAACTGTTGAAGGCTGTAAAGTGATGAAACAGCAAGCAAGATGCTGTTCCTCCAGCTCACCTTGGGCTTCACTGTAACTTGCCCAAGACAAAGGTGTCAGTGTGAGAACAGGACAGTGTATTAAAATAGCAAGTGATGGTGTCATTCCTACAGTCAGAGCATAGCGTTCAGGAAAACAGTCGTCCCCCTCCAGTCTGCGTTTGGGTCGGGCCAATGTAGAGGAGATCGTATCAAGAGCAGTGAATACAACAGATTAGATTTAAAGAAGAACAAGTAAAACACTGCTTCACCTGGAAGGTGTGTTTGGAACCTTGGAGAGTGAGGAGGAAGAAGGTGAAAGTGCAACTGGTACACCTTTCTGTAACTGCATGGGAAGGTATAATGAGGGGGTGAGGAGGTGTTAGGAATGATGGAAGGGTCGACCAGGATATCATGGATAGACCGATCTCTGTGGAATGCTGAAGAGAGGAAGTCATGTGTTCAGCGTGATTTCCTGTTTTCTCCCTTCTACACATAAAGGGCGGTTGATGTTTGGAGCGCTCTTCCACAAATGACAGTTGTTAATGTTAAATCAGAGCTAGATAAATAATTGTTTAGCAGAGATAAGGAGGGTTATGAGCCAAAGGCAGAGACTTGAAGTTAGGCCACACAACAGCCATGATCTCATTGAATGGCAGAGTAAATTCAAGGGGCCGAATGGCCTATTCCTGTTCCTTTGTTCCCTGGGTGCTCGGATTAGACATTTGAAGTGAGGTGATTAGAAATGGGCAAATTCTGAGCTGTCCAGGAATTTGGGAGTGGCAGTTGGAAAGGGAATAGATAACCTGATAACTAATCAGAGCAGGACATCAATTCCCTCCCTATTCCTCAGCCTGAGGCATTCATAAGACTGAAGAACTGATCCGGTTAACAGAACTGATCATTTCCAGATACATTGGAGAGCGTTTTCTGGTATGGGACTAGTTATAATTACTGAGGCTGTAAAGTCAGCTAGGGATTTGACTGGTCAAACTTAAGACTCTGCTGAGCCAATTTAGATTTGATTCCCTACAGTGTGGAAACAGGCCCTTTGGCCCAACAAGTCCACACCAATCCTCCAAAGAGTAACCCACCCAGACCCATTTCCCTCTGACTAATGCACCTAGCACTATGGGCAATTTAGCATGACCAATTCACTTAACCAGCTCATCTTTGGATTGTGGGAGGAAACCCACGCACACAGGAGGAGAATGTGTAAACTCCACACAGACAGTCGCCCAAGGCTGGAATCGAACCCAGGTCCCTGATGCTGTGAGGCAGCAGTGCTAACAACTGAGCTACCGTGCCGCCAATTTAGGTCACCTCACTTGAAAAGAGTTTGTGCTGATTCCTATGCCCCATACATTCTTGTCTTGTGAGAAGTGAAGAGTTTAAAGACTGGTGGCTGTCATCTCAAAATATTAGTAACGCCACTGGACCATCAAGGCAGTAATAAACCAAAGGTTTGTGGCAAATGGATTGAATGGTCACCCAGACAAATGTTTGTGATGTGATACTATAGAAGGGTATGTGCCTCTGGCTGTGAGGAAATCATGACCTATACTTCCTTTGTTAACAAGACAGACAATAGGCCTTCTGGGCATCCCCGGCACCAATATGATGTCTTGAGTCTGGCTCCTCACTGGTTACCTAATGGGGGTGGGTCCTTCTTCGGTGAGAGTAGCAGGAGGAGACTCACTCAGGAATGGCGAAACAAACAGCTTGGTTTCCTTTTCATTTCACAATTTTTCAAATTCCAGGTCACTTTGTTTCCATAGAATGACTGTTGTAGAAAGCACTCAGCACCAGGAACTGAAAATAGAAAAAGCTGGTGTCAGGGGAGCTGTATTTGTTGTAAATAATTGGAAACCTGAGAGCAGCCATATGGTATCCCTGTGACAGCAGTTAATCTTAAACACAATATCTTTAAACAAGAACCATTTTCAGATTCAATTCACTGTGCAGGCAAATTACATTCAGGATTACTGTTTGTTGATATGTGTGCCCAGTTTATTGCCTACAAAACATGCACTCTGCTCTCTGAGCAGGTACAATACATACATATCACATAAATGAGCAAAAGGGGTCCCTTTTCTCATCTTTGTGATGCCCATTATAATATGGCATCATTTGTTTACAGTCCATTGTTCAGATTGGGGTGAGGAACTACTTTAAGGAACAAAAATTGAGGTCCAGTTGTCTTTCACTTTCTCTCTCGGAGAGGGAGAACTGAAGCTGAAAGGTTCACAAAAGCAGCAAGGGATCACATCTCTGGTGTGTCCCACTGCCCTTCTACTTAGGCACCATGCTTAGCACCTATGTCCAGGAAGGTCACTGTCATGGGTGTGATAAAGTTGGATAACTATTGACAATAGCTTCACTTTAAATGCAGTGGCCAGGAAGATGGAAGGGAAGGGGAATTCAATTATAGCCCTCCCTCAAGGTAAACATTGTAGTCTAGACTTCATACCTGGTCAGCTGGAACTTTCTACTTGGGTGTCTTTCTAGGATTGTTTTATTCATTCACGGGATGTGTGTGTGTCTGACTAGACCAGCATATATTGCCCATCCCTAATTGCCCAGAGGGCAGTTCAAAGTTAACCACATTGCTGCAGGTCTGGAATGACAGGTAGGCCAGGTAAGGATGACAGATTCCTTTCCCTGAAGGACATTAGTGAACCAGATGGGTTTTTTCCGACAAGCGAAAATGGATTCATGGTTGTTATTAGATTCGTTGTTGATTTCAAATTCAACCATTTGCCATCTGTGGGATATGAGCCCAGGTCCCCAGTACATTCGCAGAGTTTCTAGATTAATAGTCTAACGCTAATTCCACTAGGACATTGCTTCCTCAGGCAATAACAGGAGTAGTCCTGTCGTTAAGGAATGTTTAATCAGTTGATCAGTAAACTGATTGGGGAGTTCTCTTCGAACATGTTTCTGACCAATTAACATAGATATTCAAACCCCAGTGTGCAGAAAACCAAAATATTAGTAATGCTGGAAATCTGAAATAAACACAGAGAATGCTGGAGAAACTCAGCAGGTCTGGCAGCGTCCAGGGAAAGAAACAAAGTCAACTCTGTTCCTAGGAGTAATGATAACCAATAATCTGCCTTGAACCTCCCACATTGGTGCAGCGGTCAAGAAAGCACAAAAAATCCTCTTCTTCCTCAGGAGGCTGAGGAAATCTGGCTTATCTCGAAGGACCCTCACCAACCTTTACAAATGCACCAGCTGCATTCTAGCCTGATATGGCCCAAGGCCATAAGAAAGTTGTGCACAGCCCAGACCATCACAAAAGACAACCTCACATCCCTGGACTCTGTCTCTACTTCTTGTTGCCGTGAAAAGGCTGCCAACATCATCAAAGACCCCTCCCACTCTGGAAATACTCCCTTCCGACCTCTTCCATCAGGCAGAAGATACAGAAGCTTGAAGACACACACCAACAGATTCAAGAACAGCTTCTTGCCTGCTGTTATTAGTCTGATAAATGGACTTCTCTGATTTCAAATCTAATTTGGAGGTGCCAGTTTTGGACTGGGGTGGACAAAGTTAAAAATCATCAGATGGTGAAGAAGCAGCGCTTTGAAAGCTAGTGCTTCTAAATAAACCTGTTGGACTATGTGTGTGTGTGATTTTTAACTTCAAATCGAATGTTGATCTTGCTTTGTGCACCTCCTGTGCAGCCATAGCCCTGTGTGCCTTGCTCTGTCTAAGCACCCTATGGTCTGTATGCCCTTGTGTGTTATGATCTGTCTGTACTGCTCGCAAAACAAATCTTTTCACTGTACTTAGATACATGTGACAGCAATAAATCCATCAAATACCTTTTTGAGTCCAGTATGACCCTGAAGAGCCTGTTCTGTTCTGAAGAAGTCATACCGGACATGAAATGTTAACTCTGTTTCTCTCTTCACAGATGCTGCCAGACCTGCTAAGTTTCTCCAGCATTGCCTTGGTTTCCCCCCAGCCCATATACCCTGTGTAGTACAATCATAGAATCAGCCAGTGCGTGAATTGACCCCATGCTGTGTCATTCTACATTGCAAACGGGCTGTCCGACCAACTCATCTAACTGATCCTCCTTCTCAATCTCTTCACCCATTCAAAGTGTGGTGGCCCTGAGCTTACATCACCCTAGTCATCTCTCTTTCTCTAATGAGAGAGAAGCTTTGTGGCCATGGAGGACTATGGCAACTTTATTCTCATAGATGATGATTTAAGGAATCTTCTGATAATTGTCACCTCTTGTAAGGGATTTTGGAAGTAGTTCTCTGTCATCAATCCTCCTTTGTCTTGTGCAAATCTAGTGATTAATAGCGGATACACCACCACAGAGTATGAGCGGATACACCACCACAGAGTATTAGCGGATACACCACCACAGAGTATTAGCGAATTCACCACCACAGAGTATTAGCGGATACACCATATTAGAGTATTAGCGGATACACCACCATAGAGTATTAGCGGATACACCACCATAGAGTATTAGCGAATTCACCACCGCAGAGTATTAGTGGATACACCACCATAGAGTATTAGCAGATACACCACCATAGAGTATTAGCGGATACACCACCGCAGAGTATTAGTGGATACACCATCACAGAGTACTAGCGGATACACCACCACAGATTATTAGCGGATACACCACCACAGAGTATTAGTGGATACACCATCACAGATTATTAGCGGATACACCACCACAGAGTATTAGCGGATACACCACTATAGAGTATTAGCGGATACACCACTATAGAGTATTAGCGGATACACCACCACAGAGTATTAGCGGATACACCACCATAGAGTATGAGCGAATACACCACCATAGAGTATTAGCGAATACACCACCATAGAGTATTAGTGGATACACCACCATAGAGTATTAGTGAATACACCACTATAGAGTATGAGCGGATACACCACCATAGAGTATGAGCGGATACACCACCACAGAGTATTAGTGGATACACCACCACAGAGTATTAGCGGATACACCACCACAGAATATTAGTGGATACACCACCATAGAGTATTAGCGAATTCACCACCACAGAGTATTAGCAGATACACCATCATAGAGTATTAGCGGATACACCACCATAGAGTATTAGCGGATACACCACCGCAGGGTATTAGCGGATACACCACCGCAGAGTATCAGCGGATACACCAACATAGAGTATTAGCGGATACACCACCGCAGAGTATTAGCGGATACACCAACACAGAGTACTAGCGGATACACCATCACAGAGTATTAGCGGATACACCACCATAGAGTATTAGCGGATACACCACCACAGGGTATTAGCGGATACACCACCGCAGAGTATTAGCGGATACACCACCGCAGAGTATTAGCGGATACACCAACATAGAGTATTAGCGGATACGCCACCACAGAGTATTAGCGGATACACCACCACAGAGTATTAGTGGATACACCACCACAGAGTATTAGTGGATACACCACCATAGAGTATTAGTGGATACACCACCATAGAGTATGAGCGAATACACCACCATAGAGTATTAGCGAATACACCACCACAGATTTTTAGCGGATACACCACCACAGAGTATTAGCGGATACACCACCACAGAGTATTAGCGAATACACCACCATAGAGTATTAGTGGATACACCACCACAGAGTATTAGCGGATATACCTCCACAGAGTATTAGCGGATACACCACCACAGAGTATTAGCGGATACACCACCACAGAGTATTAGCGGATACACCACCATAGAGTATCTACAGAAAAGACACTGTTCCAAGATAATAAGATGTTTATTGCAGGATAGCAGTAAGTACAACCACGTTTGGTCCTGAATATTTATTTTGACCTTCGGGAGTTCGTGCAGGTAGATCTGTTCCCTCTGAAAGTAAGAGTAGTCTATTGTAATATGAAGATTAACACCTTCAAAACAATGAGCCATGTACATGGCATCCTGATCAAAATTTTGGTACAAACGTTTTAGAGAAATAAGACTTCCTTTTTAATGAAGCAAACTTTTACAGAGGGTAAAGCATCGAGTAAAGAAATAATTTGGCATTTTTGTAGCACCCTGTCACATCTTCAAGGCATCCCAAAGTGCTTTTAAAATGTGGTCACTTTAGTAACTCAATCAAACTCTACATGCAAGACATCCGTGGCAAGATTCTGTCAATATCATAGGGAAAGGTAAAACTGGCATAGCCCGACTCTCTTATTATAGACAAGCAACTGGCAGTGGTTTAACTTGAGGCTCACTATATCCCAGACAAGAGGTCAGAGTCCTGCATGGTAACCTCAGCCAGTGCCGGAATTGAACCGACACTGTTAGCAGCACTTTACAAAGCTGTGGCCAGCCTCCTGAACAAACCGGTTGCCCTCGAATAGGGATGTAGAGCAGTAGGTAGTAGATGAAGGTTCAATGAACCGGTTTGTCCAAGGAAGTTCAGTAACAACAACCCCTCGTACTCCTTACTTCCAAAACTCACAAATGAAGAAGAAGAAAGATTAATTAGGCTGGTGGTTTCATCCTCAACATAAATCAGCAAGTGCTCATCACTTCTGTTTGACCAATCATTCAATTTCAGTTTCAAATTCCAGCGAGCCAGAGTGAATCAGCCGATGAGCTGAGTCGGTGCAGGAGACTTCCCCCTTTTTCATGGTCATGTGGCCAGAGCTGACTGTGTAAACTGGGCCCAGCATACAGCTCACTGACTGGGAGGCTGCAAACAGAACTTTGAGGCCTTCTGGTCAAGGCAAGATGTGACCCATCAGACTGAAAGTCAAGAGAATTCTGCAACAACCACTGATCAATGCACAGGCAGTGAAGATGGAGATGATCCTTACAAAGGTCTATTTGTGCTGTTCACTGACATTACTTCCCTATTCCTTTTATTATTAATATAGATTCATAGAGTCATAGAGATGTATAGCACAGAAACAGACTCTTCAGTCCAACTCATCCATGCCGACCAGATATCCTAAACTAGTCTAGTTCCCTTTGCCAGCACTTGGCCATATCCCTCTAAAGCCTTCCTATTTATATCCCCATCCAGGTGCTTTTAAAATACCATAATTGTACAAGCCTCCATCATTTCTTTTGGCAGCTCATTCCATACACGTACCACCCTCTGTGTGAAAACGTTGCCCCTTAGGTCCCTTTTATATCTTTCCCCTCTCACCCTAAACCTATGTCCTCGAGTTCTGGACTCCCCACCCCAGAGAAAAGACCTTGTCTATTTATCCTATCCATGACTCTCATGATTTTATAAACTTCCATGAGGTTACCCTTCAGCCTTCAACGCTTCAGGGAAAACAGCCCCAGCCTGTTCAGCCTCTTCCTATAACTCAAATCCTCCAACTCTGGTAGTATCTTTGTAAATCTTTTCGGAACCCTTTCAAATTTCACAACATCCTTTTGATAGGAAGGAGAGCAGAATTGCACGCAATATTCCAACAGTGACCTAACCAATGTCCTGTACAGCTGCAACATGACCTCCCAACTCCTGTACTCAACACTCTGACCAATAAAGGAAAACATACTAAACGCCTTCTTCACTATCCTATCTACCTGCGACTCTACTTTCAGGGAGCTATGAACCTGCACTCCAAGGTCTCTTTGTTCAGCAATATTCCCGAGGACCTTACCATTAAGTGTATAAGTCCTGCTCTGATTTGCTTTTCTAAAATGCAGCAGTTTGCATTTATCTAAATTAAACTCCATCTGCCACTCCTCAGCCCATTGGCCCATCTGATCAAGATTCTGTTGTACTTTGAGGTAACCTCCTTCGCTGTCCATTACACCTCCAATTTTGATGTCATCTGCAAACTTACTAAACATATCTCCTACATTCACATCCAAATCATTAATATAAATGATGAAAAGTAGTGGACCCAGCACCGATCCTGGTGGCACTCCACTGGTCACAGGCCTACAGTCTGAAAAACAACCCTGCACCGCCACCCTCTGTCTTCTACTTTCGAGATAATTCTTGTTATTCCTTGTCTTATTAAACAGAAAATCTAGCTTCAGAGGGTTTGCGAATGCTAAGACGTACATTAAAAATTCCATACAATGCCAAATATAGAAATATTTGAAATTGTAAGAGTGACAATTAAATAGGTGACATACTTTTAAAAAAAGTTCATATTTCAGACTTCAGATCAATGCTAAAAACTACAAAGATGTCTTCTAAGGAAAAGAGCTCAGAGCAGAGAAAGAAGGGTCAGTGCAGAAGTAGTTGGATGACGACTGTCATGGAGATGTCCAAGGTGAGTTACCCAGTGGTATGTGAGGACGAGGCATGAATGTAGCAAACCACGACAGCAGATCTCCTGAGAGGAGCAGGCACCAACAGCAGCAGCAAAGAATTGGAGGATGTACTTTATGTTACACGTACATTTTGCACACTCAAGCTGATTGCAAAATAATAGCCCAGTGAGCTTGAAAGCCAGAAGGTAGCAAGAAGGTTTGGTGTTCAAATCTCACTTCGGGACTCGCACACCTAAATTAGGATAGATGCTCCGTCACTGTACAGAGGGCATGTCACATTGTTGGACGTGCTGCCTTTCACATGAGATGTGAAATGGAGGCTCTCTGAAGTGAATGTTAGAGGTTGCATGGCACAGCCTTGAAGAAGGATGGGAGATCTATTCCTAGGCAATACTGTACCCTCAGTTAACATCACTAAAATAAATGGGGTAGTTATTATCACATTGCTGTTTGTGGGATCTTTCTGTGCACAGATTGACTGTTGCTTTTCCTACACTGCAGTAGTGACCTCATAAAAACATTTAATTGCATGTAAAATATTTTGTGATGTCCTTTGGTTATGAAGGATACTATATAGATGCATGGTATGTTCTTTCTCTGTCAAGTACCCAGTCTTGATTAGGAAATTTCTTTACTTTTATGTTCTTTAATAACAAAACTAAATTGTGAATCCACATATCCCTTTGTGAGGCATATGTTTTCCTTCAATCATGTGGCCATGTTCCAGTGGATTTTGCTAAAAGGCAGTTTTCTTCAGATTGAACAGGCCCTCAATCTATTGGCCACACTATTTTTATGGAGCTGTATAAGATTCTTTTGGAATGTGTAAGGCCCTAAATAGGACAATAAAATAAAACTTCCCTCCGGAGAATTCCAGCCACACATGGAACTGTTTGTCGTACATTCAATATAGGGATTGATTGCTGAAGAACTGGATTAATCACTGAGTGTTGTGTAGACTTTGCGATTGAAGAGATTTGCAAGGATCTGCTTTGACAGATGTTGAAGAAAGGTGAATGTTTTGGAAGTATAATTGACCATTTCTCCAAGGGAAAATTAATGCAGACTCAAAACATCTCGTATTAATTTGGAGAATTGTTTTCCAGGCAATTTAGAGCATGTTGTCACTTGCCAATGAAACAATCTTATTTCAATCCCTTTGTCCAGATTCAGTGAAATGTTATACTGGGACTGGTTAAAACAGTTTCAGTCAGTTAACTTTGCAGTGCAGAGGGGGTAATGAGTTATTCCTACTTAATGTCTTGGACCGAGACATTAAATGTAGTCCGGATTGGTGGAATAGAATTTTTCTTCCATCTCTTCCTCCGTGGCTTCTTGCATCTTAACGAAAGAAAGACTCACATTTCACCATGCACCTTCTTAGATTTCATATGTTCCAAATATTTAATAGCCAATAAAGCATGTTTGAAGTGTATCACTGCTGTAATTACAGAAGTGGTTAAACTAATTTACACATAAATCACAATGCAATAATGAGCAAAGAGAACAAGGAAGAGTACAGCACAGGAACAGATCCTTCAGATCATGTGCCAATACATGATGCCCTTTCTAAACTGAAGATGGTCCAAACTGTTAGTATACCTCTAATCCCTGCTTATTCATGCATCTGCCAAAATACTTCCTAATGCTATTGCATTCGCCTGCACTACCTCCTCTGGCACGGTATTCCAGGTACTTAAATCAGATAAACCATTGCCTCTTACATCTCCTTTCAACTTTCCCCACTTTTACCTTATCCATATCCCCAAGTAACTGACATTTCTATCCTGGGAAAAAGACTCCAACTATCCTTCCTCTCCATGACTCTCATAATTTTATAAACTTCTCTCAGGTCACCCCTCATCCTTTAGCGTTCAAGTGAAAACAAACCATGTTTGTCCAATCTCTCCGCATCGCTAAAACCCTCCAAACCGGGCAACATCCTGGTAAAACATGTCTGCACATTCTCCAAAGCTTTCACATCCTTCTGGTGATGTGACAACCAGAACTGTATACAATATTCCAAAGGTTGTCTAACTAAAGTTCTATACAGCTGCAACATGACTTGTCAGTTTTTCTGCACTATGCCTGAACAATGAAGGCAAATATGCCATATATTTCTTAGGGTAAAAATAAGGACTGCAGATGCTGGAAACCATATACAGAACCTCATCACCTTAGGAGATCTCCCACCCACAGCTTCCAACCTCATAGTCCGGGAACCCCGCACTGCCCGGTTCTACCTCCTTCCCAAGATCCACAAGCCTGACCACCCTGGCCGACCCATTGTCTCAGCATGCTCCTGCCCCACTGAACTCATTTCTACCTACCTCGACACTGTCCTACCCCCCCTAGTCCAGGAACTCCCCACATATGTTCGAGACACCACCCATGCCCTGCACCTACTCCAAGACTTCTGTTTCCCTGGCCCCCAACGCCTCATCTTCACCATGAAATCCAATCCCTCTACACCTCCATCCGCCATGACCAGGGCCTCCAAGCCCTCCATTTTTTCCTCTCCCGTTGTCCCCAACAGTACCCTTCCACCGACACTCTCATTCGTTTGGCTGAACCGGTCCTCACCCTCAACAATTTCTCCTTCGAATCCTCCCACTTCCTTCATACCAAAGGAGTAGCCATGGGCACCTGTATGGGCCCCAGCTATGCCTGTCTCTTTGTTGGCTACGTAGAACAGTCCATCTTCCATAATTACACCAGAACCACTCCCCACCTCTTCCTCCCCTACATTGATGACTGCATTGGCACCACCTCGTGCTCCCGCGAGGAGGTTGAGCAATTCATCAACTTCACCAACACATTCCACCCTGACCTTAAATTTAACTGGACCATCTCTGACACCTCCCTCCCCCTCCTGGAC
>NC_057741.1:30662515-30748170 GCF_004010195.1 Chiloscyllium plagiosum | reverse complement strand
TGTCAGTATATGTACTCACCCAAGCTCCAAGTTCTGACCTGCTAGATTCTTCACATGAAACTAATCACACTTCAGGTTGCAAGTCCCATTGTGTTCAGTGCCCTCTGCTTCTGTGTTGCTGGTCTTAGCTGCACTGGTTTTAGTCTCTAATTCCTCCTCAGTCACTGTATTGTGGACCTTCTGCTCTGGTTCTCACTCCATCTACCCCCCACCACCACCCCTACCACACTGACCACACTAATTTAAACCCTCCTGCGTTACAATAGCAAACCTGCCTGCCAGGAGATTGCTGTCAGTTCAGGCCCATTCTTGTGTAGATCTTAGGTAAAAACAAGGACCGCAGATGCTGGAAACCAGATTCTAGATTAGAGTGGTACAAACGAACCGACACCTACAGCTACCTGGATTACACCTCTTCCCACCCTACCTCCTGCAAAAATGCAATCCGATATTCCCAGTTCCTCCGCCTCCGCCGCATCTGCTCCCAGCAGGAATAGTTCCACCACAGAACACACCAGATGGCCTCCTTCTTTAGAGACCGCAATTTCCCTTCCCACTTGGTTAAAGATGCCCTCCAAAGCATCTCGTCCACATCCCGCACCTCCGCCCTCAGACCCCACCCCTCCAACTGTAACAAGGACAGAATGCCCCTGCTGCTCACCTTCCAGCCCACCAACCTTCGCATAAACCAAATCATCCGCCGACATTTCCGCCACCTACAAACGGATCCCACCACCAGGGATATATTTCCCTCCCCACCCCTTTCCACCTTCCGAAAAGACTATTCCCTCCTTGACTACCTGGTCATGTCCTCGGCCCCCAACAACCTGGCACCTTCCCCTGCCACCGCAAGGAATTGCAAAACCTGCGCCCACACCTCCTCCCTCACCTCCATCCAAAGCCCCAAAGGAGCCTTTCACATCCATCGCAGTTTTACCTGCATATCCACCAGTATAATTTATTATATCCGTTGCTCCTGATGCGGTCTCCTCTATTTTGGGGAGACTGGACGCCTCCTCACAGAGCTCTTCAGGGAAAATCTTTGGGACAACCGCATCAATCAACCACACCACACTGTGGCCAAACATTTCAACTCCCCCTCCCACTCAGCCGAGGACATGGAGGTCCTAAGCCTCTTTTACTGCCGCTCCCTCACCACCCGATGCCTGGAAGAAGAATGCCTCATCTTCCACCTCGGAACCATCGAGCATCAATGTGGACTTCACCAGTTTCCTCATTTCCCCTTCCTCCACCTCACCCCAGTTCCAAACTTCCAGCTCAGCACTGTCCCCATGACTTGTCCTACCTGCCTATCTTCCTTTCTACCTATCCACTCCACCCTCCTCCCTGACCTATCACCTCCACCCCCACCCCAATTCACCTATTGTACTCTATGCTACTTTCTCCCCATCCCCACCCTCCTCTCACTTATCTCTCCATCCTTCAGGCTCTCTTACTCTATTCCTGATGAAGGGCTTTTGCCTGAAATGTCAATTTTCCTGCTCCTCGGATGCTGCCTGAACTGCTGTGCTTTTCCAGCACCACTCTAATCCAGAATGCCATATATTTCTTGACCACCTTATCCACTTCTGGTGTCACTTTCAGGGAACTGTGGACCTGTACTCCTGGATCCCCCTGTATGTTGATGTGTCTAAGATTCTGTATGCTTCCCTCTTGCATTAGATCTTCCAAAACTTACCACCTTGCATTTGTGTGGGTAAAACTCCACCTGCCATTTCTCTGCCTAAGTCTCCAGCCTATCTATATCCTGCTGTATAATCTGGCAATCTTCCTCATATCTGCAGCTCCCCCAATCTTTGTGTCTTCTGCAAACTTACTATCAGGCTGCGTACATTCTCCTCCAAGTCATTTACATACATTACCAACAATAGGAGTTCCACCCACACTGATCCCTGAGGAACACCAGTAGTCACAGAATTCCAATCAGCAAAACACTCTTCTATAGTTGCTCTGTCTTCTCTGACTAAGCCAATTCTGTGTCTAGATTAGAGTGGTGCTGGAAAAGCACAGCAGGTCAGGCAGCACCTGAGGAGCAGGAAAATCGATGCTTCGGGCAAAAGCTCTTCATCAGGAAATGCTTTAGAAACATATTCCTGATGAAGGGCTTTTGCCCAAAATGTCGATTTTCCTGCTCCTCGGATGCTCCCTGACCTGCTGTGCTTTTCCACACCACTCTAAACTAGATTCCAATCTCCAGCATCTGCAGTCCTCACTTTCGCCTAAGCCAGTTCTGTATCTATCTCCAGCTCACTGCAGATCCCATGTGAGTTCACCATTTGTATTAACATGCCATGAGGGAACTTGTCAAAGGCTTTGGTCAAGTCCATATGGACAACATCCACCAGCCTGCCCTCATCAGTCAATGGTTAGTTAATCTATTCAGTGATGTTATTGAAGATACATATTGACCACAATGTTCTTTAAAGTAATGGCCATAGGATCTATACCTGCACCTGAGGAGGCAGGCGGGACCTTAGTGTGGATCCTTATTTGAAAAATGACCATCTCTGAGAGTGCAGCATCCTTCTTAAATAAATGCTTCAACATTGAGGAGGATGTTGCCAGGGTTGGAGGGTTTGAACCGATAGGAAGAGGCTGAACAGGCTGGGGCTATTTTCCCTGGAGCATCGAAGGCTGAGGGGTGACCTTATAGAGGTTTATAAAATCATGAGGGGCATGGATACGGTCTTTTCTCTGGGGTGGGGTGAGTCCAAAACTGGAGACATTTTGATAAAGTGAGAGGGGAAAGATTTAAAAGGGACCTAAGCGGCAACTATTTTCATGCAGAGGGTGGTGCGTGTATGGAATGTGCTGCCAGAGGAAGTGGTGGAGGCTGGTACAATGACAACATTTAAAAGACATCTGGATGAGTACATGAATAGGAAGGGTTCGTGGGATAAATGCCAAATGCTGGCAAATGGGACTAGATTAATTTAGGATGCCTGGTTGGTATGGACAAGTTGGACTGAAGGGTCTGTTTCTGTGCTGTACACCTCTATGACTCTATGATAAAGTAGCATTGAGTGGGTTAGACCTCCATACAACCTGACCAACTGTTCATTGGTAATGGTTGGTTGAGAAGAATAGGGTTCACTTCAGGATATAATGATGACATGTGCTGGAGAATTATAGCTTTAAAATTAATACGAACAAGCTTACTTCATGATTTTATTCGATGATCTGCATCAGATGATTCTATTTGGATTTGTGTAAGGAATCCCAAATGGTTGGACTGAGTGAAAAAGGACTGAATCACAGTAGACTGTATGTTATTACCGAACACCTCATAAATAAGCAAAGGGATGATATGGAATTCTTCAGTGGGGTGGGCAGGGGGAGGGGGTGTTGTAAGTTTCTGGAAATGTAAAGGACTCTGGCTATCTTTTTAAGATTGTATAACATTACTGTAAGAGGCAAATATAAACATAACACAACTTAAAGTTACTTAAGTTCAAAGAAACTGGTAAGTAGTGTCCCACAGAATCCAGGGCCTCAGTTATTTACCAAATTTATTAGTAATCTAGATCAGAATTAAAGACCCATGTATCCAAGTTTAATGAAAACGTCAAGATTGGTGAGAATGGATAGTGCAAAGGATACATAAAAAAACTACCCAGCAATATTGCCTCAGGTTCAATTCAAGCATTCAAGAGAGACTTGGTGATTATAAGAACGTAAAAACTCAGAGCAGGAGTAGACCATTTGGCCCTTCGAGCCTGCTTCACCAATCAATAAGATCATGGCTCATCTTCTCGTGGACTCAGATCAACTTACTCGCGCTCTCACCGTATCGCTTAATTTCTTTACTGTTTAAAAAACATCTATCTTAGTTTTAAAAATTTTTACTGAAGTAGTGTCAACCACTTCACTGGGCAGGGAATTCCATAGATTCACAACCCTCTGGATGAAGAGGTTCCATCTTAATTCAGTCCTAAATCTGCTGCCTCTAATCTTGAGGCTATGCCCTCTTGTCCTAGTTTCACCTGCCACACCCTTTCTACTTCTATCTTATCTATTCCCTTCATAATGTTTCTATAAGTCCTCCCTTCAGTCTTCTGAATTGCAATGAATATAATCCCAGTCTACTCAGTCTCTCCTCAGAAGCCAACCCCCTCAACTCCGGAATCAACCTGGTGAACCCCCTCTGCACCCCCTCCAGTGCCAGTACGTCCTTTCTCATGTAAGGAGACCAAATCTGCACACAGTACTCCAGGTATGGCCTCACTAGCACCCTATACAGCTGCAGCATAACCTCCCTGCTTTTAAACTCAATCCCTTTAGCAATGAAAGACAAAATTCCATTTGCCTTCTTAATTATCTGTTGTACCTGCAGACCAACCTTCTGTGATTCATGCACAAGGACACCCAGGTCCCTCTGCTGCAACTTTTGACCTTTCAAGCAATAATCCTTTTTACTGTTACTCCTACCAAAATGGATGACTGCAAAGTTATTGACATTGTATTCCATTTGCCAGACCTTTGCCCATTCACTCAATATATCTATGTTCCTCTGCAAAGTTTCACAGTCCTCTGCACTCTTTGCTCTGTCACTCATCTTAATGTCATCCACAAACTTTGACACACTACACACGGTCCCCAACTCCAAATCATCTATGTAAATTGTGAATAATTGCAGCCCCAACACTGTTCCCTGAGGCACACCACTAGCCACTGATTGCCAACCAGAATAACACTTATTTATCCCAACTCTTTGTTTCCTGTTTGTCAACCAAACAGCTATCCATGCTAATACATTACCCATAATGCCATGCAGCCTTATCTTATGCAGCAGCCTCTTATGCGGCACCTTGTCGAAGGCCTTTTGGAAATCTAGGTACACCACATCCACTGGGTCCCCGCTGTCCACCGTGCTCGTAACGTCTTCATAGAATTCCAAAAATCTGTTAAGCATGACCTGCCCTTCATGAACCCATGCTGTATCTGCCCAGCAGGACAATTTCTATCAAGATACCTTGCTATTTCTTCCTTGATAATCGACTGAAGTATCTTCCCCACTACAGAGATTAAGCTAACAGGTCTATAATTCCTCGCCTTTTGTCTACCTGTCTTTTTAAACAAGGGCATCACATTTGCTGTTTTCCAATCTGCTGGGACTGCCCCAGAATCCAGCGAAGTTTGGAAAATTACCAACAATGCACTTGCTATTTCTCCTGCATTCTCTTTTAGAACCCTGGGATGCATTCCATCAGGGCCAGGAGACTTGTCTATCCTTAGCTCCATTAGCTTGCCCAACACTAACTTTTCCGTAATAATGCTTGTTTCCACGTTCTCGCCTACTTTCGTCTCTTTGTCAATTACTGGCATGTTATTACTGTCTTCTACTGTGAAGACCGATACAAAATACCTGTTCAATACCTCGGCCATTTCATCATATCTCATAACTAAATGCCCCTTCTCATCATCATCTAAAGGACCAACGTTTACTTTATCTGCTCTTTCTTGTTTATATATTGATAGAAACTTTTGCTATCTGTCCTTATGTTCTGTGCTAGTTTTTTCTCATGTACTTTCGTATTTTTCTTTATAGCTCTTTTTGTGGCTTTCTGCTGACCTTTAAAGTTTTCTCAATCTTCTAGTTTCATGCTGTTTTTGGCCACTTTGAGTGCCTTCTCTTTCAATTTGATAGCCTCCCTTATTTCCTTAGACACCCCATGGCAGATTACCCCTCCTCTTACAATCCTTCCTTTTCAGTGGAGTATACGTTTGCTGAGCACTTTGAAAAATTACTTTGAAAGTCCCCCACTGCTTGTCAACCGTCCCACCATAAAATCTTTGTTTCCAGTCAACTTTAGCCAAGTACTCCCTCATTCTTTTATAGTCTCCCTTGTTTAAGCACTGAACCCTGGTATTGGATTGTATATTCACAATCTCCATCTGCATTTTAAATTCAACCATACTGTGATCACTCCTTCCTAGAGGATCCCTAGAATGAGGTCATTAATTATTCCTGTCTCATTACACAGGACCAGACCGAGGATAGCTTGCTCCCTTGTCGCTTCCATTACAAACTGTTCAAGAAAACCTCACGGATACACTCAACAAAGTCCTCCTCAAGGTTACCCTGACTGAGCTAGTTTGACTAATCTACGTGTAGATTAAAATCCCCCATGATAATTGCTGTGTCACTTTTACAGGCATTAATTATTTCTTTGTTTTTTGCTCGCCCCAGTGTGATGCCATTATTCAGTGGTCTGTAGGCGACGCCTATCAGTGACTTCTTCTTAGAATTTCTAATTTCCACCCAAATGGATTCAACCATATTCTCCATAGAACCCATCTCATGTCTCAGCACTGCCCTGATGTCGTCCTTGAATATCAGAGCTACACCACCTCCCTTACCTTCCTGTCCATCCTTCCAAATAGTCTGGTACCCCTGGATATTTAACTCCCAGTTGTGACCATCCTGTAACCATGTCTCCATAATGGCTACCAAAACATATTCATTCACAATGAATCGTGCTGTTAACTCATCAACCTTGTTACGAATGCTACGAGCATTCAGGTAAAGTGCCTTTATGCTAGCTTTCTAACCCTCATGATTTCCAACATCTCTAATAAGATCTCCTCTGTTATCCTTCCTTTTTACCTCTTTCATAGTCCGCCTTGAACTTAAACTCTCCTGCACACATGCTGACCTGCTGCTTACCTTTTTATTTACCATTGTACTTTCTGTTGTTTTCCGTTTCCCTTCCCCACAACTCACTAGTTCAAAGTTCTAGTGACTACCCTTTTTATCCTTTCCGCCAAAATACTGGTTCCAGATCAGTTCAGGTGGAGACCATCCCATTGGTACAGATCCCCCCAGTTCCAAAACTGATGCCAATGTCCCATGAAATGGAACCCCTCTTTCCCACACCACTCCCTTAGCCACATATTTACTTCTCTAATTTTTTTATCCCTAAGCCAAGTTGCACGTGGCTTGAGCAGTAATCTGGAGGTTATAACACTTGAGAACCTGTTCCTTAATTTCATTCCTCGTGCTTGATAATCCCCAAACAGGTCCTCTACCCTAGCCTTGACAATGTTTTTAGTCCCAACGTGGACCACAACAACTGGATCCTGCCGCTCCAATATCCTTTCAAGCTGGTCAGAGATGTCCTGCACCCTGGCACAGGGCAGGCCACACACCATATGGGACTCCCAATCAGTTTGTAAAGGATACTCTCTATCCCCCTAATTATAGAATCCCCCACAACCACCATGTGATTTTTTTGCTCCCCCCTCTTAAATGGCGTTCCACACCATGGTGCCATGGTGAGCTAGCTCATCCTCCCTGTAGCCCTTTTCCTTATCCACACAGGGAGCAAGCATCTCTTACCTGTTGGATAAGGTCAAAAGCTGAGGCTTCTCTACTCCTGAACTCAGGATCCCCCTACCTGCCTCACTTGCAATAACACCTTGTTGTCCCTGATCAATAACTGAATTTGAATTACTTAATCTACCTTCTGAATTAAAGTGCCCAGGTAACTCTCACCCTCCCAGATGTGCTGCTATGTTTGAAGCTCAGATTCCAGATCATCAAGTCTGAGCCAGAGTTCTTCCAGCAATGAACCCTTGCCACGAATGTGTTCACTGCCATTCACAATGGGATCAGCCAGCTCCCACATCATACAGCTACAGCACATCATCTGCCCAACCATCTCTGCTTAGTTAATTACTTTAAGACTTGATATACATTTATGAGTTAAATAATTTCTAATATTTCTCTGCTATCATCTTTTTCAAATAACCAATTAGAAGATAAATAAAAAAAAGTAAATTTTTAACCAATCACATGATACAGAAGAAATAGAAAAGCCTTACCTTATCTGCGCACTTTTGTTTTGGTTAGAGGAGGACAGGTGGGAAACACTACACTTGTAGTGTGTCAGGATCCACTGCTGCCCAAATACATTGATTCACTCACCATCCCAAACCACAATTCGACTGCAATGAAGACTGCTCCTCCCACAAGGTATGTTTTTAAATGGAGATTTTACCTTCCTGACAGCCCCTTAGTTTCTGCTCTCACCACTCCCGTTGTACAAATAGTTCTGTCATTCTGTGATTTGGAGAGAATAGTAGGTAGTATCTGAGCCAGAAGAATTTGGGGTAAAGTTTTCCAGAGCTTGTGTGATCATAGTGAGGACAAATGGTTTAAGTATCAAATCTTGTCAATCCTTCTAAAGAACGGCAATGGCAGATGATAACAATGGGAGAGATTTCTGGCCAACCACTTAATGGGAAGAAATTGGAGGCTCTACAATCACTATCCAAAATTGTAGGGCTGTAGTGTTCATATAATAGTGTATGTTGCTATAGCAACCTGGAATTGTTGGAGTGGTTTAGTGGGGGGAGGTGGTAGTGCTGGAGTGTGGTAAATGGGAAGTGTTGCTGGTTGGTAGAATGGTCAATGTGATTGGGTTCCAGCCCCATTCTGTCTGGGCCAAATCTGACTACTCCCCCTACCTATAAGGCAGGTTGTGAGCACCTTTGGGTCAGACCTCTATTTCAGCAGAGAGAGATCAAGAAGAAACTGATTAATAGATTAAGGGAGCAAATTAATTTTGGCACAAGTAAATGTTGGGTCATCAATATTAGACCAAAAAGGAACTGATAGTTCTAAATCTTATGTAAATGTTAAAAAAGATATGGAAAGTAGAGGTTCAAAAAGATTTAGCAATTCATGGTACACTGATCACCAAAGTTAGGAACAGTAGGATCTGAGCCATAGGGAGAGGCTGAACAGACTGGGGCTGTTTTCCCTGGAGCGTTGGAGGCTGAGAGGTGACCTTATAGAGGTTTACAAAATTATGAGGGGCATGGATAGGGTAAATAGGCAAAGTCTTTTCCCTAGGGTCGGGGAGTCCAGAACTAGAGGGCATAGGTTTAGGGTGAGAGGGGAAAGATCTAAAAGAGACCTAAGGGGCAACTTTTTCACACAGAGGGTGGTACGTGTATGGAATGAGCTGCCAGAGTATGTGGTGGAGGCTGGTACAATTGCAGCATTTAAAAGGCATTTGGATAGGTATATGAATAGGAAGGGTTTGGAGGGATATGGGTTCGCTGCTGGCAGGTGGGACTAGATTGGGATATCTGGTCGGCATGGACGGGTTGGACCGAAGAGTCTGTTTCCATGCTGTACATCTCTATGGCTCTATGACAAATGGAATGTTAAAAGTTACATCTAAGATCCAGAATATCAAGCAGATTTCTGGACTTGATATTGAATTCAATGCCTTCAGATTGTGAAACCGTTCCCATTCCTTCTCTTTCTTTTAGTTTTGCTTGATACAGTCTCTGTCACCATGTCCTCTCTCCTGTACCCAGAACTGCAATGGGGCTGTCTGTTCTTTCCAGTCTGGCAGTTAGACACGCTATTTATCTGCCATTCTCACATTCTGATCACGTAACCTACTCTATCAATACCCTTTCTCCCCAGCACTCCACCCTCTTGCCATTGCATAAATGCTGCCCCCTCCACACTTCACGTCAGCTCTGATGCAGAGTCATCTAGACACAAAATGTTAGTTTGCTCTATCTCCACGGCTGCTGCCTGACCGGTGTGATCGCCAGCATTTTTTGACTTCAGTATGGATTCCAGTATCTGCAGTAATTTGCTCCTACATTTTGTTACAAAGTCTTGGTTAGACTACACTTGGAGCACCGTGCACAGTACTGGGGTACAATGCTCTGAGAGGATTTAATGTCTATGGAACAAATGCAATATACATACTCCAGACAATTACCAGGGCACCAAGGATAAGATTGTGAGGAGAAATGACTAAAACTCAGCTATACAAATGCCAGGAGTATGTAATAATGTAAGGTCTACAGTCTTAAATGACAGTAACTAGAGGCTTTCCTATACACAAACAAAGTGTCACTGGACCCAAAGTGTTAATTCTCCCGGCTATGTTTCTCCATCATTCTCTGTTTTATTTCAGACTTCCAGCATCCAGTTACTTGTGTTCATTTCCAATCATGGTAGCACAGGATGTGATGCTGATGTGTTGCAGACTCAGGACTCAGGATCGAATCCCAGCACAGCACATCATGGAATTTGAATTCAATAAGAATGTGGAATTAAGAGCCTATTGATGACCAGGAATCCATTGTCCATTGTCAGAAAAACCCATCTGGCTCACTAATGTCCTTTAGGGAAGGAAACTGCCATCCTTACTTGGTCTGGAATACATGTGACTCCAGACCCATAGCAATGTCATTGATTCTTAACTGCTCTTTAGGATGGGTAATAAATGCTCGCTGATCCAGTGACACCATCATCCTGTGAATGAATAAACAAAATATTTCTGGTTGTATGTGATCTCAGGCCTTAAAAGAATTGGTTGTAGAGTTACGAGATGTATCGCTTATCATCTTCTGAACTTCCTTAGATCCTGTAAGCATCCGTGGATTGGAAAATAGCCATTTGTAACACCCTGATTTGAGAAAGAAAGGGACAGAAAACATTTGATCAGTTAGCCTTACATCTGTTGGAAGGTATGATTAAAATGGACATTAATTCCGAAGAAGAGTCACCCTGACTGAAAACCATAACTGGGTTTCTCTCTCCCCACAGATGCTGCCAGACTTGCTGAGTTTCTCCAGCGTTCTCTGTGTTTGTTTCAGAGTTCCGGTATCTGCAGTATTTTGATTTTATAATTCACTGCCGCTTCTCTTTCAACTATCCCCACCTTGAAGAAGGTCCTGCTTTTCTCATTGACAGGATTTCTGTTCTAATTGTTCAGCATTTATGAATAAGAGTCATACTGGAAATGAAACATTAACTCTGTTTCTCTTTGCACAGATGCTGCCAGATCTGCTGAGTTTCTCCAGCATTCTCTGTGTTTGTTTATGAAGTAGGGTAATTGCTGGAATTCATCATTAAGAGGGTCAGAGCAGGATTCTTATAAATATCATAATATGAACAGGCAAAGTTAACATGGCTTAGTAAAAGGAAAATCATGTTTAACTAATTTATATTAGCAGTTTTGAGGAAGTAACATGCAGTCTAGATAATGGGAACTGGTAGATGTTTTGCACTTGGTTTCACAATATTTGGTATAGTGCAATATCAAACGTTGCTATATAATATGAAAGCACGTAGTGTAGGAGTAACATATTAGCATGAGTATAGGATTATCTTGCAAACAGGAAGTGGAAAGTCGGGATAATGGGTCTTTTTTGGACTGGCAGGCTATGACTAGTGGTATGCCACAGGGATCAGTGCAGGTTCTGAATGCATGGTTGCTAAATTTACTGAAGATGCAAAGGTAGGTAGGAAAGTATATTACTAAGAGGAGATTAGAGATTAGATTTGCAAAAATCATATAGGTATGTTTCCTGAGTGGGTAATAATCTGTCAGGTGGAGTATAATGTCAGAAAATGTGAATTTGTTCACTTTGGCAGGGAGAATAGAAAAGGAGTGCAGTATTTAAATGGAGAGATATTGTGAAACTCTGAGGTACAGGGAGATCTGAGAGAGTTGGTGCCTAACTCAGAAAGCCTCAGTGTGCAGGTCTAGCTCGTTATTACAAAAACAAATAGAAAGTTCACGTTTATAGCAAGGAATGGGATGAATAAAGTAGGGAAGTTTTACAGCAGTTAAAGCTGGTGAAAATATATCAGGAGGAAGTAGTTTTGGTCTCCATATTGCATTTGAAGTAGAATTAAGGGATTATCCTATTTAGAGGAACTTGGAGAGGCCAGGGTACACACATGGTGTTTAGGAAAATGAAAGCTGATCTATTGAAACATTTCAGATCTTGAGAGATAGGAAAGGTACAATATCAGGAGGATGTTCCCTTTTGTTGAGGGACCTTTTCACAGGAGTATAGCAAGTTGAGAGGCAATCTTACAGAAGTTTACAAAATAATGAGAGGTCTCGATAGAACTAATGGTAGTTGTCTTTTCTCTTGGATGAGGGGTTTCAAGACTATTTTTAAGATGAGAAGAGAGAGATTTAAAAAAAATGAGGCGAATGTTTTACACAGAGGGTGGTTCGCATGTGGAATGAACTGCCTGAGAAAGTGGTGGATGTGGGTACAGTTACAACATTTAAAAGACATTTGAGTAAATACACAAATAGGAAAGGTTTGGACAGACATGGAGCAGGCAGGTGGGACTAGTTTAGTTTAGGATTATGTTCAGCATGGACTGATAGGATTGAAGAGTCTGTTTCTGTGCTGTATGACTCTATGACTCTCTAATTATGGAGCACGATTTAAGCATAAGAAGTCTCCATTATAAGACTGAGATGAGGAGACAATGCTCTCACAGTTTTGTTAATCTGTTAAATTCTCCTTTTCATAAGAGACTGGAACTGAAGTTTTACTCTTAATCAGGATAAATGGAATATAGTGTGGGGAAATGTGAAGAAATGTATTTTGGCTAGAAGAATAGAGCAGGCAAATATTATTTAAATGGAGAAAGGTTAATGGAGGCTGGATCAGTGGATTTTTTAACATGGAATTAGATAGAGTTTTGATAGACAAGGGAATCATCAGAATGGGGAGCAAATGGAACACTGGTATTGAATACCAGACAGGCTAGCCATGATCTTAGAGAATGATAGTGCAGACTCGAAGGGCCAAATGGCCTACTGCTGGACCTAAATCTTGTCGTACATTCCTCTATGATCTGATGCCACTATTAACTATCTCCTTTCACACATGTTCAGTCATTATTCTTCGAGTAAAGGTATAATTAACCATTTAATCCATAGGGTGCTTCAATAGCAATTACTACAAAGTTAAAAGGAACTGGTGAGGTAGATAGGGGTAATACTTTTACGCCGGTGATGTAAGTTTAAAATCAGAGCAAGGCTCTTTAGGAGACAAGACAGGAAACATTTAACAAGGTACTCTATCCCATAAGAAAATGGTAGTAGTTTGAAGTAGATTAGAGAAAGCAGAGTTAATTGAGGGATTATCCTATTTAGGGGAACTTGGAGAGGCCAGGATACACACATGGTGTTTAGGAGAATGAAAGCTGATCTATTGAAACATATAAGATCCTTAGGGATAGGATAGGTACAATTTATCAGGAGGATGTTCCCTTTTGTTGAGGGACCTTTTCACAGGAGTATAGCAAGTTGAGAGGCAACCTTACAGAAGTTTATAAAATAATGAGAGGTCTCGATAGAATTAATGGTAGTTGTCTTTTCTCTTGGATGAGGGGTTTCAAGACTATTTTTAAGATGAGAAGAGAGAGACTTAAAAAAGACATGAGGCAATTTATTCCCCTCTAAGGTTTGGAGATATCTGTTTTGCCTTTGACCCCATCATCTCGAAAGAGGTTGACTTATTCTGGAGTATGTTACCCGCTCAAATATTCTTTATTGAAAAGCATATGTGGGAAATTGAATATTCCTTAGCGTATTATTTTAAGATCATAAAATGCCGGAGCAGAAGTAGGCTATTCAGCCCATTGAATCCACCCTGCTATTCAATGAGATCACAGCTGATCTGATAACCCTTTCATAGAATCCCTACAGTGTGGAAACAGGCTATTGGGCCCACAAGTCTACACTGACCCTCCGAAGAGTATCCCACCCAGACCCATTCACCTATCCTATTGTTCTACAATTCCCCTGACTAATGCACCTAGCCTACAGATCCCTGAACACTATTGGCAATTTCCCATGGCTAACTCACCTAACCAGCACATCTTTGGACTGTGGGAGGAAACTGAATCACCCAGAGGAAACCCATGTAAACATGGAGAGAACATGCAAATTCCACACAGACAGTCGCAGGAGGCTAAAATCAAACCCAGGACCCTGGCACTGTGAGGCAGCAGTGCTAACCACTGAGCCAGTGTGCCACCCCAACCCCACGTTTCTGCCTTTTCCCATAACTCTTGATTCTCTTACTGATTAAATATCTACCTCAGCCTTGAATATAGTCAACAAACCAGTATCTGTGGTAAAGAATTCTATGAGCTTATGAAAGAAGAAATTCCTCCTCATCTCTGTTTTAGATGTGTAACCCATATTCTGATACGATGTCCTCTGGCCCCAGACTGTCCCATAAAGGGAAGCAGTCTTTCCACATCTACCCTGTTAAGTCCCCTAAGAATCTTTAATGCTTCAGTAAGGTTGGCTTTCATTCTTCTATACTTCAAAGTCTACAGGCCTAATCTACTCAACCTCTCCTCATAAGACAGTCCCTCCAAACCTGGGATCAGACTTGTGAACCTTCTCTGAACCGCCTCCAATGCCAGTGGCAGCATGGTGGTTCAGTGGTTAGCACTGCTGCCTCACAGTACCAGGGTCCCAGGTTCGATTCCAGCCTCGGGTAACTATTGTGTGGAGTTTGCACATTCTCCCCGTGTCTGCGTGGGTTTCCTTCCACAGTTCAAAGATGTGCAGGTCAGGTGAATTGGCTATGCTAAATTGTCCGTAATGTTAGGTGCATTAGTCTGAGGGAAGTGGGACTGGGTGTGTTGCTCTTCGGAGGGTCGGTGTGGACTTGTTCGGCTGAAGGGCCTGTTTCCACACTGTAGGGAATCTACCTAATCTGTAGGGAATCTATCTAATTCTTTCCTTAGAGAAGGGGCCTAAAACTGTTGATAGAATTCTAGCTATGGTCTGACTAGTGCCTGGTATAGTTTGAGCAATGATGTGGAGGTGCTGGTGTTGGACTGGGGTAGACAAAGTCAGAAGTCACATGACACCAGGTTATGGTCAAACAGGTTTGTTTGAAATCACAAGCTCTCGGAGCACTGCTGCTTCATCAGGTGACTTGAGTTTTAGGAAGACCTGCCTATTTTTATACATCATTCCCTTTGAAATAAAGGCCAACATTCCATTTGCCTTCCTTATTGCCCACTGAACTTGGATGCTAACTTTCCTGTGATTTATGGGCGAGCACTCCCAAATCCCTTTGTTTTGCAGCTTTCTGCAATCTTTCTCTATTTAAATTATCATTACCTGCTTTAGTCTTCCTGCCAAAGTACATTTCCTCACATTTCCCCACATTATGTTCCATTTATTATGTTACTATATGCCACCAACATGTTGCCAATTCATTATGCAAGAGAATTATTAGCCCGTGCAACAGTTCATGACACTGTTCTGTCCAAACTCAAGGCTTATGAAATTCCGGAATCACTTGTTAGGAAAAAGAGATTTTTCATTGCTTTTCTGTTAGTTTCTAAAACTTTGAGCATTACTTCCTGGCTGGGCTGTAATACAAAGCCAAAGATCTACCATCAGAGGTAGGTGACCCACAGCTATTGGACAAATGGTAGTACTTTAGCCATTAAGCGATAACCAGTCACATGGGCAATAAATGCTGGCTAGCCAGCAACACCCAGGTCCCCCAAATGAATAATAAAAAATGAGATGATATACACAGGTAGACTTGAGAACAGTTCCCAGAAATCATGATCGCATGGAAATCTGTACATTGGAAAGATGTGTTCAACTGGACGATGAAACTAACTGCAGATTGAGGGATGAGAAGAAGACCACTGAGCACAGCAATGGTTCGGGAGAGGCTATAACTGGCAATAGTATTGTACAGGAGACACTGGTGAGAGAGCACTTCTGTTCCTCCTCACCCAAAAGGCATTTACTTACTGGAGCTGATAGCTTCCCATCCGCAGACTGCAGCTAGAAAATCCAGTCAAAGCTGTTAAATTTAAAATAAAACTCCCAGTTTAGGAGCCTGACTTAAATGGAATGACGTATTGTGGTAAAACCTCTTCCCCTTCATATCCTACTGTGTAGCCTTTTTCAATATTCGTTATTCTTGATTACTGCATTTTAGTGATCTGTACTCTCAATACATTTCCAAGAACAGATGTTAGACTAACAGGTTTGTAACTGTGTTCGGATCCCAGCATATCTCATTGAACTGTAGTGATTGTAGGAAGGTCGGCCAGCTGAATATCATAGAATATGAATTCCCTGTTTGGGGTTGTTAACCTGGTCCAATTAAGGAGCCCTGGCTGACAGATTAAAAGAGGAGGCCATACTTAAAGTCAAGAATGTTTCATATGTAAATATACCATGATGTAGTGATGGGATACATCGTTCCCTTTGAAATAATGGCCAACATCCCATTTGCCTTCCTTATCACCCGCTGAACTTGGATGCTAGCTTTTCTGTGATTTATGGCTGAGAACTCCTAAATCCCTTTGTTTTGTAGCTTTCTGCAATCTTTCTCCAATGAAATAAGATTCAGCTGCTCTATTCTTCCTGCCAAAGTACATTTCCCTGCATTATATTCTATTTGCCCAGATTAAGGGTGCAACGCCTGTTCTGCTCTCTTGTGAAAAGCAGTGTAGTAAATGGCTCGGCCCAAGCTTGATGGGGAAAGATGGGTTGTGAGAGATACACCCAGATTGGCTCAGCATTTTTCAATTAGAAAATGGTTGCATCAGTGAAGTCTTAATTATAAACCCAAAGTCCTTCAGGCAAGTCTAGGGACTACTAGAGGAGGCAGGGCCGCATTGCATGTTGACCAGGAAACAATTCGATGATCCTGCAAAGCCCACCTAGTGCTGTTTGCCTTTTGGGAAAAAGTGGAGTCAGAAATCAGAACCTGGAAAGTGAAGGAATCATCAAACCAGCCCAAGTTTTTGGGGCATGTGCAGCACTGAGCCTACCAACTGTGAAGCCCAACGGGTCAGTTCACCTTTGTGGGGATTGTAAACAAGCGGTAAGCTGATTTTCATAGCTGGATAAATACCCAATCCATCACATTGAGGATTTCTAATCAAAGTTGGCAGGAGTCTTCCCTCATGAAGCTGGACATGAGCCATGCTTTCTTGGAATTATGGTTCAGATAATGATTTTGTGTATGCTACAATTAATACCCATAAGGGTTTGTACCAATATACAAGACTGCCATTTGGGGTATTATCAGCCTGTGCAATCTTTCAGCAGCAACCAAAGACCGCCACAACTAGAATTGAAACCTTTTTGGACTCTGAGAGACTACCTCAGAGTAGAGGATGGTATAACGTTACAGAGCACAAGAGTGATTGTCTCGAGCAAGGTCGCCACCAAATGTTGGCTGAATTCCACCAAGGTCATCCAGAGGTCTCCACAATGAGAATGTTAGTGAGTGGTGGAGATGGGCACAACTATAGCATTTCAAAGGCAACTGGATGGATATACAAATAAAAAGGGCTTAGAGGGATATGAGCCAAATGCTGGCAAATGAGACTAGGTCAGACTGGGATGTCTGGTTGGTGCAGACAAGATGGACTGTGGCATGGGTTTCCATGCTGTATGACAGTATGACTCTAAGCTATGTCTTGTGGCCAGGCCCATGATGCAGACAGAGCCTCATTGATGGGCCACTCTCCACCAGCAGCTCCCCCACATCTGTGGGAATGGCTGGATAAACCTTGAACTCAGGTGCATGTCGACTATGCAGGCCTCTCATGGGCTCAATATTCTTACTCATTGTAGACACCAATCAAAGTGGTTAGATGTGCATTGAGTCCATTCGTCAAACACAGGGATGATGATAGATAAACTACATGCATCTTTTTCAATATATGGAGTCTTGGAAGTGTTGGTCACAGGTATCAGGCTAGGAGAAAGTGTGGACTGCAGATGCTGGAGATCAGAGTCGAGAGTGTGGAGCTGGATAGGCACAGCAGGTCAGACAACATCCGAGGAGCAGGAAAGTCGACATTTTAGGCATAAACCCTTCATCAGGAATGATGTTACATTGACAGATTGAATGCTCAAAACTGTGGACTAATGGATTTCAATGTAGGTAAAAGAGATTCCTGATGAAGGGCTTATGCCTGAAACATCGATTCTCCTGCTCCTCGGATGCTCCCTGACCTGCTGTGCTTTTCCAGTACTACACCCTCCACACAGATAAGATGCTAGTCATGTACCAGAAGGGAATCTGAGTATTTCCTAAATTTCAATGGGATTCAATATATAAGGACAGCTCCATTCCACACATCATCCAGTAGTCTGGCTTGAAGAAACAGCCTACAACCTCTCAAGACACCAAATGTCATGGTTCTTATTTGATTATAGGACCATCCGCATGCAACTAGAGGGATAGCACTAGCAGAGTGGCTAATGGATAGAGGACTCTGCACCAGGTTAAGTCTGTTCTTCCCAGACTGGAGGGGGGAGGGTGAAAAGGGATCCAGAATGCCAATGACTCTGCCAAGCAAGAGGGACAGTTCGATACGGGGACAAAGTTTGGTATAAGAATCATGAGAATGACCCTGCATGGGTAAGAGGCATGTTCACCATGACTTTGGGTCTAGCGACGTATAATGTTTGGGTGGGTGTGACGGTCCTGAACAAGCACGTGGACAATATGAAAGCTGCAAAATCGCAAACGGTGTGGGAGCAAAAGTGCCCTTGCCCTTGGAACAGTCAGAAAGGCTGTTGGAACCTGTGGATTCACCCTCTCTGTCAGTCATTGATGGGTCCTTACAATCCAAGATGGACATGATGGATGTAACCACCTTGATGCCTTTATGGCCAGAAGAAGAGCGTATTGAGGCACTCCTGGTGCAAGAGGAGAGTTGTCTTGCACTACACGCTGCCTGTATTGGATTCCAAGCCAGAGGAACCTGATCCGGTGCTAAAACGCCCCCAGAAGCTCTCCAAGAAAAAGGACCAACCTATGTCATTAGACTCAGAGGGATAGGGATGTAGTGATTGTTACAAGGACTGTTGATCTGGTCCAATCAGGGAGCCCTGGCTGTCAGAGATTCTGCCACTTTGAGAGCTGGCTCTGAAGAGGCAGTACTAGACTTAAGGACTTTTCATGTGTAAATAAAGGATGACTTGGTGACAGCATATCAGCATTTGTGGAGTTATTTCATGTACCTTCTAGTATTCCGGCTTTTCTGCTTTAAATAACCCTCTGATCTACCATCTTTTGCGCTAAAATGAATGGCCCCTCATTTACCTGCATTGAAATCCATTAGCCCACAGTTTTGAGCACTCAGTCTGTCAATGTAACATATTTTATTATGCTGCCTCCTACCCTACTTGCTATTCTACCTTTGTGTCATCAACAAATAGACTATATGGCTCTCTCGTGTATAATCTGTTAATATATGTAATCTATGTATCATATATGGTATAGATAATATATATAAAGTCCCAAGACAGATTATTGTGGGGCATCTCTAGTGACTTCTTTTCCACTTGAATACAAACCCGTTATCCATCCTCTCTATCTTTCACTGTCTTTTCATTCACTGAACCCAGGTTAGTAATCTGCCTTCAATTCCATGATCATTTGTGTAACATCTTTTTAAAATATACTGCATTATCTATGGCCTTCTGAAGGTTCATATAAACTACATCCATAGGCATTCTCCTTCCTGTAATTCGTATTGCTTTCTCAAAAAAAAATTAGGTTCATTACACATGGCTTACCCTCTCTAAATCTATGTTGGCTCAAACACCTCCATAACTTGCAGATAGCAGAGTTTGGATAAACAACATTTCAGCATTTCTGCTTTTCTTTCTCTTTCCCTAAATAGTTTGCAACTTTCCAATCAATAGGGGCAAATTTTGAATTGCAATAGCTTGGAAAGACAATGGCTAAAATGAATCATTTGCTTCTAATCAACAGCAGGTTTTCAGCTGATTCCTGCTGGGAGTACCTTGGTTTCGTACTTATCAACTGTCTCAAGAACATAATGCAATAAAAGAACATAGAGAAGATACTTAGATTAATAGACAGCATGACAAAAAATATTGTTTGCTGTATCTGCAAACACAAAATCAAAAGCCATGCTAGAAATCTAACATTACCTTTGTGGTTTGGAGCCTGCTTTGATCTCCAGTCAGATCAAAGGATACCACAGTCCTTTAAAGAAATGTTGCTAGGTAATTTTTTGATTAAGAAATTTTGATAATGTTTAACAGACACTGTTTTTAAAAGGATGAATCTTTTGCTAGAGCTGCCTTGATTTCCTTTAGGGGATTTTGTTTTTGTCCTGCTAAACATTTATTCTGCCCTTATACTGGGTCTAATGTTAATTGGAACAAAAAAATATGGGTGAACTTTGAAAGTGGCATCACTGTTTTTTTTTTCTGTTAAAATTTCCTGCCATATAATCACATTGCAACCAGCAGCCCATATTAGTTGGTATTTTCACCATTGAAGATAATGGTCAATGAGTATATCTTTAATCATAACATAAACTTTCTATTCATTCGAATGGAAAAATCTGATAACTGAGGAATCTTTACATGACTGCCAACTCCCTGAACTGTTGTAAAACACACAGGCTAAGGGAAAGGTAAGTGTTGCAGCAAATACCAGCAGATAAACATTGAGATGGTCTCTGATGGCTCCAGATTCCTAGTTTGTTCTAAATAAGCTGTTTGCTAACCTTCCGCAAAACATTGTGGACAAGTCGTACCATGGAAGGTCAATAAAAGATCAAAGTAGCCCTGAGATTGTGCCTAATTAATATCAACAAAAAAAACAAAAATTGCTGAAAAATACTCATAAGGGTCTAGCATCATGTATAGAGACAGAAACCAAATTATCATTTCAGATCATGGGCCATTCTCTGAGTCTTAAAGAGTCACAGCTGTATACAGCACAGAAACAGGCCCTTTGGTCCAATCTGCCCATGCTGAGCCGGGTTTTGAAACTGAACCTATTCCATGTTGCGTGCATTTGGCCCATATCACTCAGATATCACTTCCTATCCATGTATCTGTTCAAATGCATTTTAAATGTTGCAATTATAGCCACCTCCACCATTTCCTCTGGCAGTTCATTCCATACATGCACCATGCTTTATGTGAAAAGGTTACTCCTTAGGTCTTTTTTAAATCTTTCTGTTCTCACCTTAAACCTATGCCCTCTAGTTTTGGACACCCTCAACCCTGGAGAAAAGACTGTGGCTATTCATCTTACCTATACCCATCATGATTTTATAAACCTTTATAAGGTCACCCCTCAGCCTCCCACGCTCCAGGGTAAAAAGTTCCAGCCTATCCAACCTCTTCATATAACTCACACCCTCCGGTCTCATGGAGTATGCTGGTTCTGACATGAAAGGCTTTTCTTAGCTTAGTTTGATTGCGATGTGAACCTCTTTGTCCATAAAGTTTTGAGAAAACAATCGAAGAAGGTCTTGTAGGATTGAGATGATGGGAATTTCTTTTCTCCCAGAGAGCGGTGAGCCTGTGGAATTCTCTGCCACGGAAAGCAGTTGAAGCTAAAAACTTTGAATGTTTTCAAGAATAAATTAGGTACAGTTCTGAGGGTGAAAGGGTATGGGGAGAAATCAGGAACAAGGGCGTGAATTGGATGGATAGGTAATGATTGTGTTGAATGGCACAGCAGACTAGAAGGGCTGAATGGGCTACTCCTGTTTCTATCTTCTGTTTGACCAATCCGTTTCGTTGTCCCTGGGCCCCCAGTTTTGCATCACTTTGCTAAGCTAGGAGACCAACAAGCTTTGTATACAATGTGTCATCTGGTTCATGAGTTAGAATGATTTACTTGTATTTTAGTGACATAAATGTGTGCAAGCACCCACCTTTTATGCTCATGTACAATTTCCAATTGACTGATGTTTCACAGCCATAAAAGGATTCAGACAGTGTGGCAGAAATTAAATGAAGAGGATTGAGCCAAAAGTCTATGTAAGCTCCAGGAAAACTATGCCAATAAAAGTTGATGATTTGGAGACACCGGTGTTGGACGGGGGAGTACAAAATTAAAAATCACACAACACCAGGTTATAGTCCAACAGGTTTATTTGCAAGCACTAGCTTTCGGAGCGCTGCTCCTTCAACAGGTGGTTGTGGAGAATAAGATCGTAAGACACAGAATTTATAGCGAAAGTTTACAGTGTGATATAACTGAAATTATATATTGAAAAAGACCTGGATTGTTTGTTAAGTCTCTCATCTTTTAGAATGTTGGTTTCAGTTCTTTCATATATAAATCGCAAAACGTTTTTTAGAAGTTACATTCTCAAATGCACTTTAACAATTGGTGTCATGTCAGCCCAGATAATGTTTTGAAGGTGTGAGGTGCCCTGTGTGACGCTGTCTATGCCACACTGGTCAGACTGATTCTAATCTAAAAAAACGGATTCATCACACTATAAGCTTTTAGCTATAAATTCTGTGGCTTACAATCTCATTCTCCACAAAGGAGCTGAGCTCTGAAAGCTAGTGCTTTCAAATAAACCTGTCAGACTATAACCCAGTATTGTGTGATTTTTAACAATAAAAGTTAAACCACTCAAATTGTACCAACAATCTGTGAATGTTAGTTTAAGCTGCAACTTGCTTGTTTATTCAACATTAAGTGTAACCTTTCTATGAGAAACCAAAGATAATAAAGGGAACAATTTTGAGTAAAATATATTTCTACTAAATGGCTGGGAAATGTTTTTTCTTTGGACAGGCCTGTGCTTGGGCTAGGAGCCTACTCAATATGAAGGACTAGGCTGGTGCCTCACTTCAGTACTTGTGCATTGCTGGGTCAGGATGAGTGCCAATTGCACAAATTCAAATAATGTTCCTGCTTTTTCTTTCTTTTTCTGATGTGTCTGAGCTGCTGTCCTGTACTCCTTTCCCCATGTTCCCCATTGTTGTAACTGTGAGGCTCCTTTCCCAGCTATAATATAACCACTTTCTCTGTTGTGGTTGAGACTGCCATCTTGCATGTGGGTCCATCAAATTCTACATCCATAAGCCACCACTGCCAAACTTTACAATGCTCTACCATCTTCCACACCACCACCCACCTATAACCGTCGTCATGCTCTACATTTCCCCTCTCACTCAAATACTGCAAAATCCCATGTTGTCTTCTGCACCTGATGGCTGATAACATGATTTTCAATTTTACATTGTCAAACCTTGCCTCTGTCTGGTCTTTGTCTAGACACGCATGTCTGGTGATCTGAGGTCTGGTGGGCACTGGCCTACTGAGTGTTTCCTGTACATTGCACCCTCCCCAGTCTCACCTGCAGGAAGCGATGTGGTCTCTGACGGAGTAATGCTGAGGAACGGCAGCAACTAACCTTGAACACCCAGGGCAGCTAACTGGGGTTTCCTCTTCCTGTCAAATCAGGCAAGCCTGCCAGACTTCCTCACACACTTGTATTCTCCGACGTCCTTGTAAATGCAGGCTTGACATGGCTACACCATGCCTCTTACCCTTGCGGAGGACAGGCCGTTATTGGTGTTCTTCTGCATTGAAGCCCATCTCATTTGCACAGCCAATAATGTCCCCTGCAAACCCAATCCAGGCTGTCTCTGTGAAGCCAGAGGGACTCCTGCTCCACCTCTGAGAAACAGGCACTCCTACTGTTTCATGGTGACCTGGAGGACAAACTTTGAGGGAGACTCGCTAAACCAAGGCACCAATCCTTGTCTGTTCAAAGACGCCTCTCCAGAACAGCGTGTGGAGAGACTCTTGGTTGGACAGATGGCAGCAGCCCTAGTTTAGGAAGGTACCATGGGCTCGGGAAGGGGTCTGGAGATGATGAGAAGGTTCTCGTGGCAGTTTCTGTTTTAAGGCACCTACTCACATAGACGGATTCATGCTGATGGATTGTAGGAATGAACGTCTTCATGGTCACCAATGACGTCTCGACCTTTGACCTTGGCACAGGCAGCATTGTCAATGTCCTGCCCACGAACCGCTGCATGATTGCCCAGCTTCCTCACCTGCAAAAATCTCATTGACTGGCTTCCACATATTTGCACATGATCAGCAGTCCCATCTCCCAGCCTGAGGCCTACCCACTTCAGGCCCCATTGTTGCTCCAACCCAATTCTAGTCAACATCGCATAGAGTTTTCCATTCTCTGAAAGTTAATTCCATGAGAATGAAACTTAATGTCCCGATTACACCAATTAACAGAAGAAAAAGAAGAATATTATTATTATGATTACCCGTGAATTAGATTGGACTTGGGTTAGAAACATTCCTGTCAAGTTCAAAGATTTGAGAATTTGTTCCCAATTCAATCCTCAAAAATGAAAATGGATTTTTAAATTCGCCAAAGATCCTTATAAAGCACTGTCCATCCCACAACCACAAGCATCAAGAAGGACAAGGGCAGCAGATAGATGGGAACACCACCACCTACAAGTTCCCCTCCAAATTACTCACCATCCTGACTTGGAAACAGATCATTGTTCCTTCACTGTAGCTGGATTAAAGTCCTGGAATTCCCTCACAAACAGCATTGAGGGTCTAATTATAGCATGTGGACTGTAGCTGTTCAAGAAGGCAGCTCACCAACTTCATTTCAAGGGCAACTAGAGGTGGCAATAATTGCTGGCCTAGCCAGCATCCCCCATGTCCCATGAGTGAATAAAAACATTTGGGCACTGTAACTGGAAACAAATGGCTTGTGTTTGACACGATGGACTCAAAGTATGGAAAAGAAGCAAGTTTGATAAGAATCAATTTGAAAACGAAACTAAACATGTTGGAGATGATTGTTGTTAATCTAAAACGTTGTGTCTTTCTGTGCTGAGATTACAAATATAACGCTGTGGAAGCTACAGTTTGTTGCCCAAAATATAAAGATAAGCCCGTAGTCTTGAGAAAGTGTTTGGCAGAAGTCCAGTATGAACTTGTAACTTCTTTTAAGGAGAGAAAGAGTAAACAAAAAAAAAAGTGGTGGGAAAGATTCTGGGTAGATGAGTTTCATCTCCATGAGACCCTAGTGAGATTCCTCAAGTTGTGGTCCCAAACTCGCCTCATTAACTTTCAGGGACCCCTTCATGTCCAATGCTCACCCAATTCTATCACTCATTGTGACTGGATGAACTCACCACTGCTGCATATCCCAGAATAGACTGTCATCCTTCTCACTAGCCCAAGATCTGGAAGATTATAAGTGGGGAAGTTCTGGCAGTCTGGAGCTGCCCTTATGGTTCATGACAGAACAATGAAAGTGGTGGTATGATGGCTCAGTGGTTAGCACTGCAGCCTCACAGAGCCAAGGACCCGGGTTCAATTCCAGCCTTAGGCAACTGTCTGTATGGAGTTTGCACATTCTCTCTGTGTCTGTGTAGGTTTCCTCCCACAAACCAAAGATGTGTAGGTTAGGGTGAATTGGCTATGCTAAATTGCCCATAGCGTTCAGGGATGTGTTGGTTAGGTGAATTAGTTAGAGGTAAATGTAGAGTAATAGAGGTAGGGGAATAGGTTTGAGTGGGATACTCTTCAGAGGGTCATTGTGGACTTGTTGGACTGAAGGGCCTGTTTCCACACTGTAGCAATTTTATGAGTTTTTGCCATTGATTGGGCAGAGACTGCTTCCCACTTTGCCGATAGACAACTGGAGGCTTGGGGTGGTGCAGAGGGAGCATGGTGTCCATTTCCCTGAGGACTGGTGATGGAGATCCTAGCCCCAGACCCTGACATGCTGGTCCAACATTGCTAACCCAGCTCAGTGTGGTCCCAGCTGTGGATGAAGGAGGTCAAAGTAAGTGCTGTCATCTTCTCTCTGATACCTAGCGTTCACTCTTTCTCTGCCACCCTTCCAGCTCCCACCAAGGCTCACGTTGTACATCCCTCCTGTTATTGCCCACCCCAACTTCCATCCTGCCAACCCTGCACGCCATCTGGCTGCTGACTCACTCACATTGGACTCCACACCGCCTTTCCACCTTTTACCAGCGCCAACATTTAAAGCTGTGCCGGACGCTTTCAGGTCACTCAATCCCTCCCTTTGTCCCAATGCCGGAGAGAAACAGTCCATAATGAGTCGTGTTGACTGGGGGGCAGCTGGCAATTCTACCTCTCACCTCCTGAGGCTGACAGCACCAGATGGCAGCCTGAATGTGCCCAAGCCCCTGGACTAGTATTGGCAGCTCCTTGTGGTGCCAGATACCTCTGACTGAAGGGTGCCTCTCTTGACATGACTGGGCACTGCTCCTTACTGACTCTGGAGCCATGGTCATTTGGATGAACCTTCTGTGATGTGTTTGCCACACCAGCTGGTGGAGAGGTCTAATACTGCTGTAGCATGGCAGCAACACATCCATCCCTTGGATGGTCACTGCTGACAACCACGACACCTTTGTCCCTGAACTGAAAGTCCAGGCATGGCAAGGAAAGGTGGTGAGCCTTCAGGGTGATTGCGCACTAGGAGACCAAGCAAGCCAGCCCTGGTCTAATCCATGAACTGGGTGGCTGTCCCTGCACAGAAAGTATTCTTGTAGCAGCATTGCAAAGAAAGGCACATTGAATGGCAGACGCAGACTATAAGTGAATCAGTCATGTGGGGCAGATGCCAAGAAATGTGGATGTGAGGTGCCCATGGAGCATGCCCTGAGACGTTAATGCCAGGTTTCCAAGATGATGGTGAGGAGGAACAAACAATAAGCTGGAGTCACCAGGTACCCATTCTGATGTTGTTGGGAATTATTGGAATCGAGTTTCTCTCCGCTGGATGGGAGAATGGGCATGTACATATTGCTGAGCTGAGATCCAATGTTAATGAGCAATAATGCTCCTTAATTGGCCTCTCACCACTCTACAGATCATTGTAGAATCCTCTTCCAGCACACTCACAGGTAATGCATTCCTGATCCCAACAACCCATTGTGTATTTATTTCCGCTGATATCCCTTCGTACATCTGTGTCCCCTGATTATTATTCCTCCTTCCACTGGAATAAGTTTTTTTCTTCTTTATTCGGTCAAACCATTCATGATGTTGACCATGTGCTAAATCTCCTCTAAACTTCCTCTGCTTCAAAGACAATGACTCTAGTTTCTTCAGTCTTGCTACATATCCCAAGTCTCTGATCTTTGGTACCATTTTAGTAACTGTTTGAAGCCTTGACATCATCCCGATAGTATGCTGCCAGGGATTGAACACAATAGTGCAGCTGGAATCTGCAGTTCTGTAAAGAATTGCATTTGCTTTGGTATTCTATGCCTCTATGAACAAAACTGAGGACTCCATATGCTTTCCTAATCACCTTCAATACAATTTCTCTACATGCTCCTCCACCTTCAACGACTTAAGTGTTCACACCTCTGGGTCTTCATCTCTTTGAGACTGTCTTATCCAAGTTTGTTTGCCTTTCCTCAACGTTCCTATCAAGGTATATCACTTCACACTCCTCTCATGATTTTATCTGCCCGGTGATGGCTCATCTCACTGGTGTTGATTTCATCGTGAAGCCTTGTTACTATCCTCTTCATAGTTTATTACATTTCTTAATTTCATCTCACCCACATCAAGACTGTGCCCCATTCGATCTGCAAAGCAACCATCATCACTTTGCTCTGCTTTCTGTCCATTGACCAATTCTGCATCAGTGCTGTCATTGACCCTATATTCTCATGACCTCTATCTTTTCTAACAATTGTGACCATTTACTGAAAGCCTTTTGAAAGCTCATAAACATAAAGCTAACCATGTTCCTCTCACCAACCCTCTCTGGTAGGTGCAAGCGATATCTGTGAAATTGAATACAAAGTAATCCAGATTTTTGAGTTTACCTCTAAAACAATGCTTGTTTTCTTATGCAGCAATGTTGATGTTATCTTCCATAACATAAGAAGCTGCAAGTGGATATTGTGATATTTAAACATCCAACCAGCATTTGTACAAACGCTACGTTCCTTAGGCAAATAAGTATCAGGGCTACTATGAAGCTATTCGGTTACAACAGTTAAAAATCACACAACACCAGGTTATAGTCCAACAGGTTTAATTGGAAGCACTAGCTTTCGGAGCGATGCTCCTTACCACCTGATGAAGGAGCGTCGCTCCGAAAGTTAGTGTGCTTCCAAATAAACCTGTTGGACTATAACCTGGTGTTGTGTGATTTTTAACTTTGTACACCCCAGATAAAGATTATTGCTAATGTAATATATTTGAACAGTTGGTAAGATAGCATGTGCCCATACAGTATTTAGCCTTCCATGTGGCATCTCCACATCATGGTTACAACAGAGGAGCATGCTTCCAGTAGAGTGTCATCCTTCAAGTGATTTGAGATAAGATGGAGAATGAGATCTTTATGTTTTCAACATGCTGTTTTGTGGTGATGATTTCATGATCATGCCTCTTAAAGCTATACAAAGTATTGACCTTCAGCCGTAAGAGAACAGTGACTTATATAAGACTTTGCTTTGGGTGCAGGTGGAGAATTATCCACAGTTGTGGTAGAACCCAATAGAGAAAAAAAATCTAACTGCCCACCCCCCAGTTGGAAGAGTACGGCTTAGAGTTACAAAGTTACTCACAGGAACCGGCAAGGTGGCTTTTTCACAGGAATTGAGAAAGTTACAGGCAGATCAAATAGAGAGCTTCAAGACTGGGGTTTACAAGATAAATAACAATAAACAGTTTGCACTTGTTTATAAATGGTAATGATATGGTGCAAACTTAGGGTAAAAAGAGTTACAGGCAAATTTGTAATTAAAATAATAACCTAGAAGATAGTTTGGATGTGGAACTTTCTGTTACACAACCAGAGGTTGAATCCATTCATTCCCCTAAAAAGAAACTATGTACTCTAGTTGTTTAAACATGACAATTTCTTTTCTTTTAGTCATTCACAAGATGAGGGTGTTGCTAGTCAGGCAGAACCTATTGCCCAGAGAGTAGTTAAGAGTCAACCACATTGCTGTGAGTCTGGAGTCACATGTAGCCCAGACCGGGTAAAGATAGCAGTTTCCTTCCCAAAAGCAACCAGATGGGTTTTCTCGACAATTGGCAATAGATTCATGGTTCTGGATCAATGGCGCTGGAATAGCACAGCAATTCAGGCAGCATCTGATCGGATGCTGCCTGAACTGCTGTGCTCTTCCAGCACCACTGATCCAGAATCTGGTTTCCAGCATCTGCAGTCATTGTTTTTACCTAATAGATTCATGGTCATCATTAGACTTCTAATTCCAGTTTTTAAAAAAAATTTAATTCAAATTCCACTATCTACCGTGGTGGAATTAGAATCCGCATCTCTCAAACATTATCTGAGTCTTTGGATTCATAGTGCAGCGATAATACCACTCGGCCATCGCCTCTGGCTAAGATAATGGACATGGTGCAGTAAAAATGAGCGGAAGGGACTGTTACAGTCAAAGTCACTGCAGCTGCTCTTAAAATGATATGAAAACCCGTTATTATCTCCCCTATTACTAAATGTACAGCTTCTACAAGTAGGCAATAGGTGTCTCAGTAACTTGAAGCAGACTACGCCTGACATACTCAACTGACTACATGTAGAGTGGAGCAAAATAAACTCTCATATTATGCAAGATAAAGATTATTGCTAATGTAATATATTTGAACAGTTGGTAAGATAGCATGTGCCCATACAGTATTTAGCCTTCCATGTGCCTAACACATCATTCAAACATGTGAACAAAATATAAGTATTTTTTCTGGGTTAAGGTGTGCTGAGGGTCGGCAAGGATTTGCTGCACAGACTCAAATCAGGGAACATTTTCTTTGCACTGAGTGAATGAGAATATTATTTGACTGTAATAACTTTTGAATGGAACCTGCTGAAACTGACTGGAACAGATAATGTCAGTAAATGCTTTGGAAAAAGTTCTATTACATGATTAAACATATATAAATATTGTGGTTTGAGCTAAACGAGTGCGTAATTACTATAACTCATCCCAGCCTCCCAATAGCCATTGAAGTGCATTAAATATGTATTTAGTATAATTGATGAGAAGATTAAGCTTATATTGTGTCCTGCAGTGAGAGAGAGAGAGAGATAAAATGCATGCTTAATAATTGCTCTAGGATGCATTTATGGAGAAAGTGCATCTGCCATAACACAAACATTAAACTGAGAAACCACATCATTATCCTGACCACAATGATAATTGTATCAAGCATATTTAACTTGCCTGCTAGCAATTAGGTCAGTTTGGGAAAATTTTCCATCTCTCAGCCAACTGGTAGAGACTGCAGTGTATACCCAGTCCAATTCCGAGCAGACTTGAATTAATGCTCTTGACAATTTGTTCTTATCGAAACTATTGTCAAAACCAACCAACTCTTGCATCAAGCACTATAACTAATTCTGTAAACTAATTGGAAATTTCAATTTGTCATGCTCTGACCAGTTTTCAGCAAACTTAAACTGAAAGAACAGCTGACGCTGTAAATCAGAAAAGTGGAAATTGCTCGGTTCTGAGGAAGGGTCACTCTGATTTGTATCCCAGGTGCTGCCAGAGCTGCTGCGTTTTTACAGCAATTTCTATTTTTGTTTCAACAAATTTAACCAATACTTAATTGACTCTGAAGTAATTGTAAGACATTTCTTGGAGAAGCAAGCATCAGTTGATGGGATGAGACTCTCCATTCAGAGGAACAAATCTGCAAGGAAATTACTGATTGATGTAGGCATCATAGATTATTTATAATAAGGGTCTTTGGTTATCCATATATGACAGTGACTGTGGTAGTAAAATAGGCAGCAAGGGACAAGCATACCTGGATTGCGTTCAGGAGAGTTTGTGACAGCAGTAAGTGCCCAGTCCAACAAGAAAAGAGGCACTGCGAATTCGGATTCCTGGGGGAATGAGTAAATCAAAAGACATTTGAACATTTGGGGGATAGTAATCATTGTATTAAAAGGATTAGGATAACAGTGGAAGAATGACATTGGTCAATCAAGAGCAAGAATAATCACTTGGCATAGAATAGACTTCAGTGGGGCAAGAACAGAGCTGAGTTGGATAGATTGGAACCAAAGAAAAACTCTACCTGAATAATGGGCTACCTTTCAAAGATAAAATGGGTTACGCACATTCAAGATATATTCCCCACACAAAAGAGACAAAATGGGACAAACAAATCCAGAGCTCCCTGGAAAACAAAGGCAATAGAAATTCAGTTAAAGGAAGAAAGGCTTGCTTATGACAGGTCTCAGGTTATAAGTACAATTGAGACCCAAACCCGATACAGATGGGAAGAGATAAAACAAATATGAGAAGTGAAGATAAGTTTTGAAAAAAAAAGACTGGCTACTAACATGAAAGGATATCCCAAAGTCTTGTATAAGCACATCACTAGTGAAAGTGTGTAAAAGGAGGAGTACAGCTGATTAAGGACCGAAAAGAGAGTTTACAAAGAGGCATGACTGAGTGCTAACTGAATAGTTTCCATCTGCCTTTACCCACGAAGAAGATGCTGCCCAGGCCATAATGACAGAATCATATCAAACTATTATGCAGGAGTTTTTTGAAGAAATAACATGAATGAGTGAATGAATTAACTTTATTGTCACATAAAGTGTTGATGAAGGCAAGGCAGTTGATGTGGTATGCATTGACTATCAAAAGAGGTTTCAGACAGGGCCACACAACAGACATATGGGGAAAGTTATAGAGCATAGCATAAAAGGGACAGTAGCAACCTGGATACAAAATCAGCTGACAGTTTGGAAAACAGAGAGCAGTGGTTGCTGGGTCTTTTTTGGGGATGAGAATTTCTTAGAAGTAATGATTTTCTTTGTTAAAAAAATCAGTCATCATTTTATTCAAGATTAATGACCTGAATTTTAAGAATGTTTGATGGAAACATTTTTTCTTCTTGGACGGGGGTTTTCAGCAAAGTTCCCCAGGGATTAGTGTTGGGAACCTTGGTTTTTCTAATATGTATAAATGATCGTGATTTTGGTGTGCAGGAAATAACTTCAGAGATTGCAGATGACATAGAACTTGAGAGAATTGAAAACTGTGAGGACTGTATCGAACTTCAAAGGGACAATGACACATTATTGAACTGGACAGAAGGGTGAAGTGGAAAAGTGAGAGTAATGCATTTTGGCACCAAGAACACAGAGAGACGTTATGAAGGATACTATTCTGAAGGGGCAGGAGCAGAAAGACTCAGGTATACATGTAGATAACTCATTAAGTACGGCAGGATGTGCTCACTTCAGCAGCACATATACTAAAATTGGAACAATACAGAAACAATTAGCATGGCCCCTGTGCAAAGCTGACACAGAATTTTGTGAAGCAGCACGGTGGCTCAGTGGTTAGCACTGCTGCCTCACAGCTCAGGGTTCAATTCCAGCCTTGGGTGACTGTCTGTGTTGAGTTTGCACATTCTCCCTGTGTCTGTGTGGGTTTCCTCCCACAACCCAAAAATGTGCAGGTCAGGTGAATTGGCCATGCTAAATCGCCCATAGTGTTAGATGCATTAGTCAGGGGTAAATATAGGGTAGGGGAATGGATGGGTTACTCTTTGGAGGGTTGGTGTGGACTTGTTGGGCTGAAGGGCCTGTTTCCACACTGTAGGGAATCTAATCAGGATGGCTAAAGAGAGCTGCTAATAAAACAGACAGTATTCTAAGGTCTCAGAACATAGAGCCAAGAGCAGGAAGGTTATGATGAACTTATTTATGAGCATTGTACACTCCTGTGGATGACACATTATAGGAAGGAGGAACACATTTGAGAGAGTGTAGAAGAGAATGACTCCAGGGATGTAGAAAAATTGGAGAAGTTGGAGCTGTTTTCCTTAGAGTGAAGATTCAATAAAAAGTTTCAAAATCATGAGAGGTCTGGACAGAGTAGATAGGGCAAAACTGTTCATATCTACAAATACATCAAGAATCAGAGGCTACAGTTTTAAAGTGTTTTACAAAAGAACCAGATAAGGCATTTAACGCAGTGAGGAGATAGGGTCTAGAATACACTGCTCTGAAGTTTGGTGGAGGCAGATATAATAGAACCATTCAAGAGACTTTGGATAATTATTAAAGAGAAATAACATGCAGGGTCATGGGTGAAAGACAAGAGATTGGCATTAAGTTAAAATGCTCCAAGAATCAATAGAACTCTATAACTCTATGATTCTAATCTGTGCGGACGTGATAGACTGAAAGGTGTCTTTCTAAACTTCTGTGACCCTTATCCAGTCAGTATCTGACCATCACCTGTACTCTGTGCAGGTTCAAGTAAGTGCTGTGCTTTATCTGAATGGGAGGGGAGAGGCAGGCTCTGCCACTGTTGGCTGATTGATGAGATGTACACTCTTTATGATCCTTGTATCCTGCGATCCCACTCATCTGTATGGACGTAGGTTGCTCTTTCTTAGCGTGGCAGCCATGTCTTTGCTTGTGGGTTTTTCACCTTGTGAATGGAAACATTGGTGCAGCTCATGATACTTTCCATCTCTTGAATCACAATGCAGAAGGGACAGGGTAGGGTAGGACAATAGCAGGGCTACCCAGCTGGAGTAGAGTTTAACATTCCCTACAGTATTCTCATTACAGCATTTAACTTCCAGCTCTTATCAACACTGGATGAGTTCGATCCCAGAATGCAAACTGGTTTGATAGATAAATAGGTAAATCTTTTGTCTGGCCAGGTGATGTTGTGGTTAGCTCAGTTGGCTGGATGGCTAGCTTGTAATTCAGAATGAGGTCATCCACAAGGGTTCAATTCCTGCACCAGCTGAGGTTATCATAAAGGACTTTTCTTCTCAACCTGACCCCTCAGCTGAGGTGTGGTGACCTTCAGTTAAACCACCACCCAGTCGCTAATGAGAGAGCAGCCCTCTGGAGTGACGGAAATATGCACAAGGCTGTAAATTTTCTTTAACAACAGAGCAGAAGTTAGTTACATAAAAGAGGATTTTAGAAAAGACTAAAATAAAGAAAACAGTTATAATGAACTTAAAACACACAGCAAAACAAAGGATCAGTTTGTTTCCTGACGCTATCTATTAGAGAACCTCATGTCTGGCAAATTACCCCACCATCTCAAGTTTCTAACAGAAGTTTATGTTTCAGATATTTCTACTTAGCTGACTTTTTCCAGTTTCTTACTCATGGTCTGTGGAAACGTATGGATGAGTCTTTTCCAAATCTCCCGACATGAATTTTTCACAAATCTGAGAATGTAAACTTTCCCAGTTCTAAAGACCTGCAGATTGCTAACTACACTCGTTTGGTTTGAAAGTATCAGAAACTAATTCTTTCAGCTGAGATGACTTGTCCCCTGATCCAGCCTGAGCTCCTTCTAGGAGAACAGCTAAGCTTGTTTCTAAACTCAACCCTGGTGTCCTCTGAACTGAATTAAAAGCTTGCTTACTACTAGATTCTTATGAACTGAAAACAGAGCTAAAGGCATAACATGTTTAACTTACCTGTCGTAAACCAACAGTAGGAACACCTTCCCATTAACATCACAGGGGTCTGCAGTCGCCTGCTTTCTGACAAACTATTGGCTAATCACTATTCTGGAAGGACTCTGCCATTTTCTTAAACAAAATCCCTTCTCAGAAGTACCTAACTGCCTCTTTTTAAATGTAAATTCCACAAGTTATATTTATATAGATAAATTATATACCACTCACCTCCACTGCCTACAACAACACCATATCTACAGTGCACTCCAACTTCCTACATGTTGAGCTTTGTAAATGCAGATGTTGTTGTTGATTAATAGCTTATTGACAGTCAGCACTAATAATCACATAATTCTTACCATAACATCTGGACCCGTGCTTTTATGCAGAGCATTTGTTCTGGTAATGCAACACTTTTGGAACTCAGTATATGATCTTTGCTTCTTGCCAATGTCATCCTTGGGAATATTTGATCATGACCCTGGGTTTTAAAAATGTAAAGAGCATTGTTTTCCTCCCCAATGTTTCAAAATTCTCTTCCTGTGAATTATTCAGGTGCTGGCCTCTAGAATACCCTTTGAAAGACTCTGCCTCCTCAGCTCTCCCACCTCCATTAAAAACTACTTTGTTACATATGCACATATGTACACATAGGCACATAAGAACTAGGAATTAAAGTGTAACATATAACTATTTCACTAAGGAACATTTCATAACTGCACTTGAAAAGCATCTAATGTGTAACAGATCCAGTAGTGGTGGTGGTTAATAGAGGATAAGATATACTGAGTTCTGCTCGAAATAAATCTTTCTTGATATGTCAATTTCTTCACTCCAGAGACACAAATGAGCCGTTGCCTCCAATGCAATTACTTCCATGGAAAAAAGACGTTCAGTTGTGTGTAAGAGCATTTCTGGATATTAACAAAGGAAGAAAAATGCCAAAGGAACCAATCTTTGTCAGTCTGAACTGGAGGGCTCTTCTGAACAAGCAATCTCAATCTCAAAGTTAAAAATCACACAACACCAGGTTATAGTCCAACAGGTTTATTTGGAAGCACACTAGCTTTCGGAGCTCTGCTCTCTCATCACCCCATGAAGGAGCAGCGCTCCAAAAGCTAATGCTATCAAATAAACCTGTTGGACTATAACCTGGTGTTGTGTGATTTTTAATGTTGTACACCCCAGTCCAACACCGGCACCTCCACATCATGGCTCTCTCATCACCCCATGAAGGAGCAGCGCTCCAAAAGCTAATGCTACCAAATAAACCTGTTGGACTATAACCTGGTGTTGTGATTTTTAATGTTGTACACCCCAGTCCAACACCGGCACCTCCACATCATGGCTTCCATCTAAATAGATAGACTTATCGTTTCTTTCAATCTTGAATTGTGATAAATGGGAAGGAAAAGTGGAAGACTCTAGTAGGAGATGACCTTACTGAGTGGTGGGAAAATATGGCCCATTTTTGCTTTTATTTTGCATCATCTTCCTTGGGTATGACCAAGCAGCTGATTTCTATGTTTGTATGAGTTTTGTACATATCTGTGGCATGAATGTGTAACGGAAAATTCCATGCAGTTTCATATCTGCTATAACTCAGACCCAATAAACACTTCATTCCCAGGCAATAAAATGGCAGGTTAGCAGCGGTCCTTTGTTCAGTTAGAACTGTTCAGAATTACATTCTCAGATCAACTGCTGTGAACTGAAATATTGCTAAACACCGAGAAGTTGGAATCTGAACTTGTTTCAGTTGAAGTCATTGAAATATGACTCGAGAGTGAAGGTTCCATCTGGTAAATGAGTTGGTGAAAATTACCAACGTTCGATGGGAAATGCATTGTTCTTCACTGGAATTGGGTGCTTGACAGTGAGTAACAGAGATTTGAATTGCTTTGATCAATACTTTACAGAAACAGAGGGTTGGCCATCATTGTTCTGACTGGAGGTTGGCGCTTGAACTGTTGGGATGGTCAATTGACAGATGCTGTTGAACATTAGGTGGTGGAGCAAAACAATCAAGGTTAACGCGATAATTCAGGCGTAAAGGATGTGATGAAACACAAAAATAAATCAGAGGCCCCACCTGTTCAGAGATAATAAAAGGTATTGTAAGCATCCTGCTCACAGTTGCTATTACACATCCTTGGATCATTTGGGATTTGAACTCAGTCCAGGGTTTGGACACTACCACTGTACTAAAAGAGCCCCGACCCCACTGCCCCATTTGTAGAGATATTAGTCTTGAAAAGCATTTGGGGTAAGGGGAGCATGGATTACCCTGGTGACACACCCACACTCTGACACAGCTGCCTCTTCACTCCTGAGCCAGTCTATGTGCGAGGGTTGGGATTTCCAGGCGCATTGTGTGACCAGGGGTTCTTACTGGCTGCATGCAGCACAGCTGGGCCTGCTTTAAATGGAAATTCAGTTCTGCAAATTAGTGATTAATGAAGAATAGATTGCTGACTAAATGCTGCCTGCAGTGCACATGTATGGCCTTGTGTCAGGGATGAGATCCAAACAAGTCTGTCAGTGCAACAGAGTACCAGAAAGTTGATTGGCAAAGACTCCCCATCCAGATCCTTTGAGGTTGAAAATTAATAGTGAGCTCATGTTGAAAGAACTGATTTACTGCCTTGAAGGTACAAAATAAAATACACATTTGAGTAAAATGTGTTTCTCGATAGCCAGAGATCAGAGGTGGCATAAAGTAACTGAAACACACCACCTTCTACAAGGACTAGACATGAACATCAATGTTTGGGAGTGAGGTTACTCCATTACTTGTAAAGATGGCAGTCTGATCGGTAAAATGATACACATCTGCCAATAATCTACATGTTCATTAGGTTTAAAGAAGTGCTTTTAGTGTCACAAATGGAATCTTTGCTCCTCTGGTATTTTGAGCAAAGGTTATGTTCTCATCCTGGAATGGACTGATCTAGTTACAATGTGTAATCTCGTTAGAAGTACAAAGAAAGAGTATATTCATCTCAGCGTGTGTATGCCAATCTTTGAATAAGCTACCCAGTTAGTCCTATCCTCCTGCCCTTTTCCTATAGCTCAGCAAATGTTTCCTCTTCTTAACTATGTCCAATTCCCCATTCACTCTCATTAAGGAATCTATTTCACATTTCTCCGCATTAAGTTTCATCTGCCATCTATTTGCCCATTCTACCAGTTTGCCTACATCCTCCTGAGGTTTGGGATTTGCTTCCTCATGGCTCACGGCATTTCAGAATTTTGGTGTCATCTGCACACTTTGAAATTATGCCCTGCATTTTGAAATCTGGGTCACTAATACATAACATGTCCTCTAATTAAATATTGGGAAGACCAAAACCATTGTCTTTAGCTGTGCACCTCACTCCTCTCTCTAGGAATTGACTGAGGTTGAATTGGACTGTTCTCAAATTTGCTATTCTATTTGATGCTGAGTTAGGTCTCTGTATGTCATCTCCATCACAAACACAAACTACTTCAATCGCGATGGTATCACTCACTTCTCACCTTCAGTACATCTGTTGTTACAACTCTGTTTTTATGTATGGACTTGACTACTCCAACCCTTGACTACCACTCTTTTCTTACACCCTCTGTAAACATGAGTATATCTAAATTTTTGTTACCCATATTTTAACTCCCTATGTTCACAGAACAACATTGACTCCTGGTACTTATCTTGATTTTAAATTTTGAATCCCTGCTTAAATCCCTGCTGTATGGCCTTGTCCTTCTCTATCTCTGTATCAACTGTGGCCCTCCAATATTTTAAGATCTTTGTGCTCCTCTCTAATTTCCGTCTCTCGAGAAGCCTCAGTTTTTCATTGCTCCAGCATTGGGCAGCCATGCCTTCGACTGTTTAAGGCTTTAAGCTCTGTAATTCCCACTCCAAATCTCTCCATTTCTCTCAATTCCTTTCTTCCCTGAAGGTGCTCTTTAAAACCCACATCTTTTCAAACATTCCAACATTTCTTGTCAACTCATTTGGGACATCCTGCTCCATGATATTATTGCTCAATGGAAAACAATTCTATCTTTTCCTGTACCTTTACAATTTGAAGTCTGTTCATGGTGCCATTTTGGTTAAGCTCATGAGTGCAGTTCCAGCAGCACACAAAAATTTGAATAACATCTGGGACAATGCAGCCTGATCAGCAACACTCCGTTCACCAACTTAAACAATCGTTCCCTCCACTACTGATTTACAATGACTATTGTGTGTTCTACCTAAACAATATAATGTAACTACTTGCAAAAACTCTCCCAATCACATGACCTCTACTACCTAGAAGAGCAAAGGGAGATGGTACATTGGAAGACAATTACCTGCAAGTTCCCCTCAAACCGCACATTGTCCTGACTTGAAATGACGTCCTTCACTGTCACTGGGTCATACTATGGCTGTACCATATGGACTACATCAGAAGGATTACAACAATTGAAGAGGCTTGCTCACTACCACCTTCTGAAGGGTGAAGCAACAAAAGCTCACCTTGCCAATGATACTCACATCCTATGCAAGAATAAATTATCTTCCTGTCACACAACCACCTGATGAAGGAGCAGCGCTCCACAAGTTAGTGCTTCCAAATAAACCTGCTGGACGAAAAATCACCTGCTGTGCTTTTTAACTTTGTACACCCCAGTCCAACTTCAGCACCTCCAAATCATACCTCTGGAAGATGTATCAGCCAACAGCCAGATTTCTGAACCTTCCAGAACATAAAGAGGAGGATCAGAAGAAGACTATATATGCCTGCTCCAACTGATCTTGGGCTTCAGCTTTTCTGCTGTCTTCCCATATTGCTCTATTTCCTGAAAGGCCAAACGTCTATGTCAGTCTTCAACAATGTATTCAACAATGGAGCACCTGCAATCCTCTGGGACTTTGAATTTCATAGACTCGCAATCCTTAAATAGAATAATTTCTCCTAGACACATCCCTTTTCTGAAGACTGTGACCCCTTGTGTTTTCGATTCACTGACCAACAGAAACAGTGGCTCAGCATCTATCCTGTGAAGTCCCTTCAGAATCCCATACATCTCAATGAGATTGCCTCTCCTTCCTCTAAGCTCCAGTGAATACAAGCCCAATTTACTCAGTCTCTCATCATAGGACAACCTATGGGGGAGAAAGCAATCCAAGGATTAACGTTCAGACATGGTACTGTATAAGGCAGCAGTGACTGTCCTGGAATGCTACTGAGCACGAGGTGGTCCCTCTCCAGAACACATCCTCAGTACAATTGCAGTCAGTCTGTTTGTTTGTTGTTTTTAGAGCTAATTATGAGTGGTCCGTGGTTTGTTTGGCATTCCCTGCCAACCGCTGCCCAATAGTGATCCTGAAAGTCAAAACAATAACAGAGAAAACAAACAAAAACAAATGAAAGCAAGAGTAAAAGCCCCATTATACAACATCCCACAACAAAACTGGATATTGTGTAATGTCAAGCCATCCCACAGAAGCCACATTCCTGCATCACAAACCAGTAACTCTGAGTGAACTATCGTCCAACAGAGAGAAGATGGCTTTACACTGCAGGTTGATCAGAGTCTAGAAGAGAAAGGCTGTGTGAAACATTTCAAGGGGATTTGATGGCAAATCTGTCAGCGTGGAGAAGCAGTTGAAATGCAAAGATCGCACAAGAAGGAAAAATGCTTGAGGCAAAATGAAGATAGAGGAAGGTAGTCAAAATCGTGAGGAAAAGGCCTCTGGTCAATAAAATGAAAAACAACCTGTTAAGCCATACTGCCAGGGCTATTGTGGGATTTGATCCCAGCCCTCCTGGCTCAAAAGTAGGGAGACAATACCACTACACTACCAACTCATTGTCTGCTGTATTAGCTGGTGTCCCATCTGAATACCAATCAGGCATGATAGTGTGGCATGGTGGCTGAGTGGTTAGCACTGCTGCCTCACAGCACCAGGTTTTATTCCATCCTCTGGCAACTGTCTGTGTGGAGTTTGCACATTCTCCTCGCATGTGCGTGGGTTTGCTCCGGTTTCCTCCCACATGCCAAAGATATGCAGGTTAGGTGAATTGGCCATGCTAAATTGCCCATTAGATTAGATTACTTACAGTGTGGAAACAGGCCCTTTGGCCCAACAAGTCCACACCGAACCTCTGAAGAGCAACTCACTCAGACCCATTCCCCTACATTTACCCCTTTACCTAACACTACGGGCAATTTAGCATGGCCAATTCACCTGACCTGCACATTTTTGGACTGAGGGAAGAAACCGGAGCACCCGGAGGAAACCCACGCAGACACGGGGAGAATGTGCAAACTCCACACAGTCGCCTGAGGCAGGAATTGAACCCGGGTCTCTGGCACAGTGAGGCAGCAGTGCTAACTACCGTGCCACCGTGCTGCCCAAAGCTAGGTGCATTAGTCAGAGGGAAATGGGTCTGGGTGAGTTACTCTTCAGAGGGTCGGTGTGGACTGGTTGGGCCAACGGGCCTGTTTCCAGACTGTAGGGAATCTAATATTTTCTCAGTTTCTAAGGTTAACTTAGTACAGTCATTGACAAGAAAGCTAAGACATAAAGTCAGCAACAGATGAAATTCCATTATATAAAGAACTGGCCAAATTCCATCCATACACTAAATGTTTGACCAGTTGAGGTCTTTAAAAAAATTGAAAAATTCAGTAAGGTAGATGCAGAGAACTTGTTTTCCCAGGAATCCAGAACAAGGTGCTATCATCTGAAACTTCAAGCTAGGCCTTTTAGGAATGCTAGCATGAAACATTGTTTTCATGCATAGGGTGATGGAAATCTTATTTTCTGAAATCTCTTTTCCAAAAAGTTGCAGCTGATAGAGTAAGTGGAGATTTTGATAGATTTTTGTTGGGTCTCAAGAGATTTGGAGAAAAGATGGGTAAATGGAAATGAACTACCAACCAATCATGATGTAATTCAATGGCAGAACAGCTTCAATGGGCAGAATTGCCTACTCCTGTTCTTAAATCCACAGAGCCACAAGGGAAGATAATTCGGTTGGATATTACACTAGGTACGGTCATACCTGTCAACAGGACTACCTGAGAAAAGCAGGATGACTTGTTAACCTTACAACAAAATGTCTATCATATTTGATAATGAGTAAAACCCCCAAACCAAAAATGAATTTCATTCCTACTCATGGACAGACCTTTCACACCACACCTGTAATCAACAATGGAGACTATCCAACATTGACTGCAAAGTTGCTCAAAAACTTGGTGCGGGGATTAGCCAGCAGTAAGGAGCCTTTAACTGCTCAAGGCTTCTTCTGAGCAAACTAGGCTGCAGAAAGCCTGAGACAAGGAAATAGTTAATTTCTAATTTTTCCTTATGTTACGTTTTAAGGTCTTCCAAAGCAAATAACTTTCAGCTAATGAATGATTTTTGTAACATTTTGTCAGGTGAATGTGACAGACAATTCATTCATGGCAAGCTTCTGGAAATTGCAAATGAGCACTAATGGCCTGTTTTGACAACAGACAAACTCCCTCCACACCTTTTGGCTTCACCTAGTTGGTGAGACTGCCTTCACCTGGATTAAATTAGATCCTATTGGATTATGACCGCTGGTCCGGTTAGGTTTAAAGTAATCCTGTGATGGGATGGACTTTCCTGGGACAGAGTTGTCTGAACACTGAAGAAAGACTTTTATTCGAATTCTTCATTGTGGGTGAGCAAAGGAAAATCCCAAAGGAACATCGAAAATGTTATGTAATGCTTCTTTTCATTGGCTTTAAGAGGGAGCCCAACCTTAACCAACCCATTTTCTCCCCAGTGAGATCAGTTATAAAATCAGGACATGACAATTGCCACAGTCTGGAATGCTGGGACAAAGCTAGAAGTCACATGACATCAGGTTTTGGTCCAACAGGTTTATTTGAAATCGGAACGCTGCTTCTGTATCAGTTTAAGGAGCAGCGCTCTGAAAGTTTGTGATTTGAAATAAACCTGGTGGACTATAGCCTGATGTTCTGTGACCTCTGACTTTGTCCATTCCAGTTCAAAATTGGCACCTGTGCATCATGACCAAGTGATTTCTGGATGTTGAAATTTTAAGGACTGAGTATTGGAATACCAAGCCACAAGTGCTAGTATTGGAAAGTGTCATAGATATAAATATTTACTTGAATCTTTAACTGGTAATTAAACATTACCAAGTATGAATAAAATTGTTTTATTTACAGTATTCACATGCTGTATCTTCCATCTTTACACTTCCAGTGTACTGTTCTAAAATGATACAGTGAGTTGTTTAGGTCTGCTTAATACATTTCTGGACAACTGAACTTGCATAGATTTATTTTCAGGCCATGTATGAACAGAAAGCAAAAGAATATCATTCAAACCTGTTTGGTTATTCAATAAGATCAGGGCTGATCTGCTGTGTTTTGAATTCCACATGCCCACCTACTCCTGGTAATTTTTGATTCTCTTGTTTAACCAGTATACATCTGCAATAAAACAAAGAAATGTAGATGCTGGAAATCAGAAACCAATGAAAACAGAAATAGATGGCATTGAGTGTGGCAGCATCTGTGAAGAGTAATCACAGTTAACGTTTGGAGTTTAATGTTTCCTTCAGAAGGTATTCATTCTGAAGGTGGGTCACTGGATTTGAAAGGTTAATTCTGTTTTCTCTTCACAGATGCTGCCAGACCCACTGCCAACAATTTATTTTTTTGTTTAAGAATCTATCTGCCTGTGCTTTCAAATATTCAATGATCTCATCTCCCCACCTCCTGAGGAACAGAGTTCCAAAATTGCAGAACCCATTGAGAGAACAAAGTCACCCTCACCTTTGTCCTGAAAGATGACTCCCCTAATCTTAAAACAATGTTGGCTTATTTTAAACTTATCCACAAAGGAAAATTATTTCAACATCCACCTTTTAGGATCTTATAAACTTCAATCACGTCACCTCTCACTCTCCTCAGTTTCAGTGAAAGCAAGACCAGCCTGTTCAACCTTTCCTCATAAGATAACATGCTCGTTCCAGGTGTCAACCTGATAAACCTCCTCTGAACCACCTCAAATATATTTACACTCTTCCTTAAATAAAGAGACAAAAACTGTCCACAATATTTAAGTTCTCACCGGTGCCCTGTGTAAATGAAACATAGTATCCTTACTCTTATAGAGTCATAGAGTCACAGAGATGTACAGCACCGAAACAGATCCTTCGGTCCAACTCATCCATGCTGACCAGATATCCTAACCTAAACTAGTCCCATTTGCCAGCATTTGGCCCATTTCCCTCTAAGCCCTTCCTGTTCATATCCCCAATCAGATGCATTTTCAATGTTGCAATTGTACCAGCCTCCACCACTTCCTCTGGCAGCTTATTCCATACACGCACACCCCTCTGCGTGAAAAAGTTGCCCCTTACGTATTGTTTAAATTTTTCCCCCTCACTCTAAACCTATGACCTCTAGTTTTGGATTCCCCCACCCCAGGGAAAAGATGTTGTCCATTTACTCTATCCATGCCTTTATCCATGATTTTATAAACCTATGTAAGGTCACCCCTTAGCCTCCAATGCTCCAGGGAAAAGAGCCCCAGCCTAGTCAGCCTCTCCCTATAGCTCAAATCCTCCAATCCTGGCAATATCCTTGTAAGCCTTTTCTGTGCCCTTTCAAGTTTCACAACATCCTTCCTACAGCAGGGAGACCAGAATTCCAAAAGTAGCCTAACCAATGTCCTGTACATGACCTCCCAACTCCTATACCCAATGTTCTGATCAATGAAGGAAAGCATACCAAGCACTATCTTCACTATCCTATCTACCTGTGACTCCACTTTCAAGGAGCCACTATGAACCTGCACTCCAGGTTTGTTTATCATACTCAATGAATCTCATAATAAAGAATATTTCTGTTAGCCTTCTTTATTATTTGTTATCACTGAACTGTGAACATAAGACTGAATATGGCTAGACTGTTGTTCTCAATGGTACGGCAATGGCAGGGGCTAAGCTTGCATTCTGACAGGAGAGCTGTCGCAATGAAATTGATGTCTGGAATTTGTCATTTGCGAGTTGTAGGTTTTGTTCATTGCCCATTTCCACTCACAATGTTGGCCATTGGGATAAAGGAGTAACTATTGACAGAGGCAGCGAAAGCAGGAGAAACGCAAGGAAACAGGATAAATAAAAGATGTGAGGCTTTAAAATTTAATAAAGAAGATTCTTCAATTCCAGATGTTTTGTTGGTATTGGAAATGGATGCTTGCTGCCTGGTCTTGTTTGATTACCTATTGTAAAGCCAAGATGTGTCAATGCTTTCACCTTAGAATTGCCAACTCATCAGGATTGTTCTAGATTCTTTTATTCCTGGAGACTCTCATATCCCCATCACTTGCTTATGAGCTGAAGGACATCAGAAATAATTGTTTTTTTGTGAAAAGTACAATATTTGAATCTGTTACCTTGCCAATTAGAAATCTATTTCTAAGGAAAGGGTGGTGTTTGAAGGGTCAGTTTGGTGATTGACAATGAGCCATCCTGTGATGTAATGATGACTGTGCTACCTTTACATTTGGAGGGTGAAGGTGAGACACTGCCTGCATCGGCATGTTGAGTGATGAAAACCTCCAGGAATATGCCCATGGATTGGCAACTCTGTACCAACAACATAGTGTTAATTGTTTGGTCCTGCAATAGAGAGACCAGATTCTCGAAAGTCAAAACCAGGACAAATTGAAAAGCTTGTGGGGTTTCATGATGAGTGAGAAGCTGGGCAACCGAGAGACTGGGTGAGGGCAGTTCAAGATAGGTGATCATGAGATAATACCCCTGTCACAGGTGGCAGGCCTGTTAAGCCACACAGCTATGCACTTCCTTGACAGATCCATGGACCGCATGTAGAGTCCTGTAGTGACTTAACATTCAAAACAATTTGCCACCTTCCGGAAGGTGCCATGGAAAGATACAACAACTAGGCTTTATCAGGGGTTCCAATGTGCAGTAGGGCAGCAAAATCGTAAAGTGCACAGGAGCAGAGATGGGCCATTCAGTCCATCAGTTCTGTTCCACCACCCAATAAGTTAAAGGCTGATCCGGTAATCCTTAACTCCACTTCTCTGCTTTGTGAGGGACATGGGAATGTAATCATTGATCAGATTACACACGGAGAAAACCTTGAACCAAAGTCATTTACTGAGTAGTTATCCAGAGAACAATGAAGATGTTTACTGCCCCACACATGGATGCAGCTGTGCATGAATGGATAAATGTCTCTGTCCTCATTTCACTTTTCCTACTTCTTCCTCTTACTTCCTTGTATTTTCCTTCAGCTTAAATGTTATTTACTGACCAGAAGAATAATAGGATGAATTTCTCTGAGGTCGGGCATTACAGTGTCAAAGTGCTGTGGTCTGATTTGACCTTCGGACTTCCTTCCTTCATTAATGGGAAGGTGCTTGTTTACATGAAACCTGAGCCAACATGAAAATGGGTTTGGGGGCAGCTCAGAAATCGATGGCACCTTGAAGCAGCACCACATGACTGGGGTGACTTTTCCAAATGAAGTATGGGTAAAGCACTGTTAGAATAGGCAGTAGATGTATGACTTTGGACCAAATGTTCAAACAATATGGAAGTATGCTTCCTTCAATTATTTACAGCTTTACAGTTGAATGTTCTCCCCATCCAAGTGCCAGAAAATGGGATTAGAATAGTTAAGGGCTGGTTTTTGACTGGTGCAGATCTAATGGGCCAAATTTTTTTTCCCTGCTGTAGATCTCTTTGACTCTATGACCTTTGGAAGATTTGCAAGAATTTGTTACAGACTGGGGACCACCGAAGCATTCCATGTTTTCTTCAAATCGATTGTTCACATTATAAAAAGAACTCTCATTTTGATGTTGTGAGCGCAAAGGAGCTGGCACCCCAGAGAGAGAGAGAGAGAGAAAAAAAGTCAACTTGAATGAGAAGCGATGAGCCTTGATCCCGAGTGTTGAAATTTAGAAGCTCACACAGTGCAGGAGACCTCACTTTGATTACAGCCCTTTTTCATTGGCAGGGCAAAGGGGAAGGGACTCGGGGGAAGAAAAGCATAAAAACTTTGACGATGCTTGTGTGAAAGTTAGCAAAAGTGAAAACCCAGACATCTGAACTGTCGGGACACCAGCCCCTTCAACTGGGACTTTCCCAGCAAAACCGAAACATCTGATCGCAATATCCTGTAATTGCATTCCAGAAATATATTTCTGTTTTTGCTCTTGTGTTTATTTCATTTTTGTTTTGCTGCTGATAGAAATAGGACCAGGAGTTGGCCAAATAGCCCTAAGCCATACTCTGTCTTTCCAGCTTGTCTCAGCCTAGGATGGTCTTTATTCTGAGACTGGTGCTGATTGTGCAGTTAAAGCATGTCTGCACTTCAGCTCTTTAAGTGTAAGGATCGGCAGGACCTGTCAGGTCTATTGTGGGAGAAGCAAATCACTTACTGGTCCAACTAAAGGAGACTCTGACATTGGCAAGAAGTAGTTTACTGCATTCAGCACCCAGCTACATGTAGCATTGATATGAAAGACATTATTGCAGAGACTATGAGGACTTGGATGTTAGGCTTTACTCCACTGAGATCCTACGTTTTCCCCACACTAGTTCATAAAGGACCATTCATAGTTGTTACTTATAATAAGGCACATCTAAATACTCACCCTTTCAGACTCCAATATCCTTATGCATCATCCAAGATCTTTGATTTTAGACTCTCCATCCATAACAACTAATATTTATCCTATTAGAGCCCAAGAGCAATGCATGCTTTAAAGAAATAAACTCTTAATTTTTGAAATTCCAGAGACTTTAGGCCCATTTTACTCGGTCTCCTTTAACAGACCAAGCCCGTAACCCCAGTATCCAACCTGGAAAGCCTTTGTTACCCCACCTCTTTGAAAAGTATATGCTTTTTTAAATAAGGAGACATCATGAGATGTGGCCTCATCAAAGACATATATATATTTACAGTAACGCTTCTTTCCCCTTATATTCAAACGCCCTGGTGATGAAAGCTCACATACCATTGTAATATTCACAATTAATCTGCCAAACCTCTGTGAAGGAACTATCAGAAAGTGCATGCAATGAATAACAAAGAGATTAGAAAATGGAAAAATATCATTTATCTCTTTCTGCTGATAATTTTGAGAAAAAATGAGCCTTTTGGCACAAAACATTAATTCCATGAGTTTTTTTTAATGGAATGCTAAGAAAACACAGACGAATGTCTGAACAATAAAGCATTTACTACTCATAATATCAGATATTTATCAACTCGTAGAAACTTACAGTACAGAAAAAGGCCATTTGTCCCATCTGGTCTGTGCTAGCCTAATCCTGCTTTCTAGCACTTGATCCCTAGCTTCGTAGTTTTTTGCCATTTTGAATGCACACCCAGATGTGTCTTAAATGTAATGAGCATTTTTGCCTCTAGCACTGTCAGGCATTGAGTTCCAGATCACTGTCATCATCTGGGTGACAAAGATTCTCCTCACCTCTCTTCTGATCCATCTGTTGCAAATGTCACTATTTACTCCCAGGTATCAGTACATCCCTACTAAAGGAAATCTCGGTCACTCGTGTTGCCTCTGTTCAAAGAAAACAACCGAGACTATCCAATAAAATTCTCCAATGCCAGCTTACAATTCTTCTTTATAATCTCTCATTTCCTCTCCATTATCTCTACCGTTCTTGAAAGATCTTTGTCTGCACCATCATCCAGGAAACTCACATTGATATGTTTCTTTCCTAGTACTAGGGTGATGGACATCAATGGTTTCTGAGAAGGTTGGATGAGCTAACCAGTATTAGCACATTTTAAGAAAGGACAACATTGAGTTTGAGGAAGGGAGCTTGAAGTTAGTACAAAAATTGGAAGGGAAACGTGTTGAGTCCACTATTCACAGATGTGATTCAGATACCATTTGTCTCACAATTTTTTTTGTAAATATTTTTATTGAGCAAAAAGATTTTACATTTTTTACAAAATTACAAAGTCACTACAAAACAGTATAACAACTTTATAATATAACGGCAATAACAGTAAACAAATGACTACTCTACTCCATAAACCACTGATGAGAGAGAGAAAAAAACTACAAAAACTACAATAAATAACTAAAAAACAACTAATTTAAACCATGTTAAACCAAGGTAAATTAAATTACGTTCAGTTAAGTTACCGCACTCAGCACAATCCCACCAAAGCTCCCCACCACTGGGAGCATTAGTAAGCAAATCCATATTTGTTTGGGATTTCTCCCCCCGGGGTGCCCGGACCGCCAGACACAGCCCTCATGACTACACAAAGACCCTGACCAATATAGCCAATAAGTCTGTGTCTATATAATTCAGAAAGGGCCGCCATTTCTATAAAACAGCTCCGTTTTCTGGTGCACCGTACTCGAAAAGAGTCCAGGAGGATGTGCTCCATAACTAATCTACACTACCCGAGTGTCTCCGACACCCAGCTCATTAGAATGTTCTTCCTCTCACAGAATGCAAGGATATTAAACAGTTTCTTCCCATGCGCATCTCTATCACATTTTAAATAATAATGTGTGGCTGGAAGAATATTACGTAGAGCTTTATGTTTGTGAGGATACTGCGGCCAATTTTGGAACAGCAGGGGATTCGACAGAAAGTATGAGCTCCATTTGAGCAACCAAATATAATCCAGCGTCAAGAATAGAGGGCGATAATTGTGAATGTCAAATAATAAATTTGAAGGACTTGAATGGAGAGACTTAAATGATGTGGCAAAGTGTTTAAAAATAATTCTTCAGAAATACAAAGCAAGGGGACTTTTGTTTCCACTCAGAATGTGGTGGGAATCTGGAACTCGCTGCCTGTAAGATTGGGAGAGGCAGAAACCCCTTTAACATTTAAGAAATGTTTAGATGTGCACTTGCAATGCCAAGGCATCCAAGGCAATAGGGCTAAGGGCTGGAAAATGGGATAGTTGGTTGTTTTTGCCCAGCACTAACTCGATGGGCTGAAGGACCTTTTTTCTGTGCTGTCAGAATGACCAGTTCCCTCCTAAGTAATTGCTGAACCTACAAAATGGTTTTCATTATTTCGGGAGCTAGCTCTTTCATTTTTACAATAATATCCTGCTTCTCCATTTTCTTTACTGAACGTATCATTTTCCTTCCACTATATCCTGCCATTAGAAAAAGAGTTCTGGGATTTTGACCTGACGACGGTGAAAGAGCTTTGCTGACACTGAGGAGAATGTGCAGTATGCTCTCAGGATGCTCATGCCCATGCATTGGTGAATGGGATTGATTGAAAAGGGTCTGCGAGCACGTCTTTATCTCAGGGTTGGCTGCCAATGTGAGAAATGGCCTTCCTATGAGCATCTGACAATGTTGAGTCAACCAGCAGGTCCCGCATTGAATGAATGACAACCAGCAACTCTGACACCACATCAATTTGTGGAATTATCATTAGCCTCCCTCCCACCCGCGAGAATAGATATGTCATAGTTTCTCATATTGCAGATTTTTAAAAATTCATTCATGGGATTAGGGCATCACTGGCTAAGCCAGCATTTATTGCCCACAGGGTCTGGAGTCACATGTAGGCCAGACCAGGTAAGGATGGCAGTTTCCTTCCCTAAAGGACATTAATGGATTCAGATGGGTTTTCCACCAGTCATTTCATGATCATCATTAGACTTTTGATTCCAGAATTAAAATGCCACCATCTGCCATGGCAGGGCTTGAACCTGCGTACCCAGAACATTAGCTAAGTTTCTAGATTAACAGTCTTGAGATAACACCACTGGGCCATTGCCCCCTCCATGGTATTTTGCAATATTTCTGGGACATTTGGCGCTGACGAACACTGCCCACATGTTCAGACTTTGGGCAGGCTAGCTGCTTCTTGTTCATTCCTTTTCCTCTCTCCGATCTTTATTTCCATCTGAACTTTTGATGAAGGAGAAAGTGAGGACTGCAGATGCTGAAGAGTTGGAGTCAAAACGTGCAGCACTGGAAAAACACAGCAGGTCAGGCAGCATCTGAGAAGCAGGAGAGTCGACGTTTCAGGCATAAGCCCTTCCTGATGACTCTCCTGCTCCTCAGATGCTGCCTGACCTGCTGTGCTTTTCCTGTGCCTGCTTTTCGACTAACTTTTGACGAAGGTTTCTAAAGAGTGATGAAGCCTCTTGAAAATGTCCAATGGCTTTCTTTATTGTACAATCTTTTTTCTAGTCCAATGCTTTAATTTTAATGTGTACTCCTAATCCTACCACCAGTCTGCTTTTTACATTCCCTCAAAATCACACTTAAATATTCATAAAACATTACAGCACAGTACAGGCCCTTCGGCCCTTGATGTTGTGCCGACCTGTGGAACCAAACTGAATCCCATCTAACCTACACTATTCCATTATCATCCATATGTCTATCAAATGACCATTTAAATGCCTTTAACGGTGGTGAGTCCACTGCTGTTGCAGGCAGTGTGGTCCACGCCCCTACTACTCTCTGAGTAAAGAAACTACCTCTGACATCTGTCCAATATCACCCCTCAATTTAAAGCTATGTCCCCTCATGCTGGCGATCACCATCTGAGGAAAAAGGCTCTCCCTGTCCACCCTATCCAACCCTCTGATTATCTATATGTCTCAATTAAGTCATCTCTCAACCTTCTTCTCTCTAACAAAAACAGCCTCAGCCTTTCCTCATAAGACCTTCCCTCTATACCAGGCAACATCCTAGTAAATCTCCTCTGAACCCTTTCCAAAGCTTCCACGTCCATCCAATAATGCGGCGACCAGAACTGTACTCCAGGAGCGGCTACAGCAGAGTTTTGTACAGCTGCAGAGTGACCTCATGGTTCCAAAACTCAATCCCTCTACATTGATCTATTTTAAGTTATTATCTAACAAAAAATAAATTAAAATCTTTAAAATCCATTCAAACCTGTATCTAGGTAGGCCGGAGATTGTTCAGCGCTGATTATTACAGAAGAATTATAATTCGCTTTAAATGCAAATTATTTTCTAAAAAACAGAAATCTAAAAATTGTAAAGCTATTCACTGTAGAATCTGTCAAGCAGATAAATAGGAAGTGATAGTCACAACTGGAAGCTTTCATCAGGGTGGCACCAAAGCAATTGTGGTCATTTACGTAAATGGTAAAAATGGGACATCAGGGCCAATTGTTTTAGCCACTGGAAAGCAACAACTATTCAAACCGAGTAGCCAAGGAAGGTGACATAATTGCCCTGAAGTAAGAATGCACATATGCAAAGTAATTAACAAATATGATTATAAATGTTAGGAACTCTCAAGTAAATTAAAAGCTAATATAAAAAGCAAAATATATTTGATAAAATAATCAGAATAAAAACAGTTTACAAATACAAAGTAGCAATGAAGATCAAAAAGTACACAATACATTTAATGCAGAAATGCTTTATATGAATGATATGGAAGTGAATAAATTAAAAGTTAAAATGTATATATCGTATTTAAAAGGCTTTTAAAAATCCGTAACATTGGGATATCTCCTGGGGAAGGTGGGACCTGTACAAGAAGGATGGGTTGCACCTGAACTGGAGGGGCACCAATATCCTGAGCGTGAAAGTTTGCTCGAGCTTTTCGGGACGGTTTAAACTAGATTGGCAGGGGAGTGGGAACCAGAGCTACAGATCAGATGATGGAGTAGGTAGTGAAAGCCAGATACAGTGTGCAGAGAATCTGTGAGGAGGGATAGGCACTTGTCAGGGCAAAGGTACAGTCAATGTGATGGTTGAAGTGTGTATTATAATGCAATAATTGTCAGGAATAAGGGTGACGAACTCAGAGCATGGATCAGTATTTGGAACTATGATGTTGTGGCCATTATGGAGACTTGCATATCACAGGGGCAGGAATGGTTGTTGGATGTTCCAGGGTTTAGATGTTTCAAAAGTAGTATCACATCTGCAGAAAGGGAGCTCAGTAAGGAGGGTTTGTCTACAGAGTCATTATGAGTGGAAGCCAGAAAAAGGAAAGGAGCAGTTACTTTATTGGGAGTTTTCTACAGATCTCCCAGTAGCAACAGAGACATGGAGAAGAAGATTGGGAGACAGATTTCGGAAAGTTGCAGAAGTAACCTGTTGTTGTCATGGGTGACTTTAACTTCCCTAATATTGATTGGAACCTCCTTGTTCAAATAGTTTGGATGGAGCAGTTTTTGTCAGGTGTGTCCAGGAAAGATTCCTGACTCAATATGTAGACAGGCTGACGAAAGAGGAGGTCATATTGGATTTGATGCTTGGCAACAAACCATGCAAGGTGGGAGAGCATTTGGTGACAGTGATCACAGCTCCCTAACCTCTACTATACTCATGGAGAGGGAGAGGGAGAGGAGAGATGGCATGGGAAAGTATTTAACTGGGGGAGGGGGAATTAAAATGCTATTAGGGAGGAACTGAGGCACCTCAATTGGGAACAGATGTTCTCAGGGAAATGCGCAACAGAAATATGGAGGTTGTTTAGAGAGCACATGCTGGACAGGTTTGTCCCATTGAGGCAAGGAAGGAATGCTAGGCTGAAAGAACCTTGGATGACATGGGATGCGGAACATCTAGTCAAGAGGAAGAATGAAGCTTACTTAAGGTTGAAGAGGCAAGGATCAGACAGGGCTCTAGTGGGTGACAAGGTTGTCAGGTAGGAACTGAAGAATGGACATAGGAGAGCTAGAAGGGGGCATGAAAAAGCTTTAGGGTGTAGGATTAAGGAAATCCCTAAGGCATTCTACACTTACGTGAGGAAAAGCGGATGGCCAGAGTGAGGGTAGGGTCAATCAGGGATAGTGGAGAGAACTTGTACCTGGAGTTGGAGGAGGTGGGGAGGTCCTTAATGAATACTTTGCTTCATTATTCACTAGTGATAGGGACCTTGATGTTTATGAGGACAGTGGGAAACAGACTGATATGCAGGTTGATGTTAAGAAGGAAAATGTGCTAAAAATTTTGAAAACCATAAGGATAGATAGATAGATAAATAAATAAATAAATAAATAAATAAATAGATAAACCCCTGGACCAGACGGGATATATCCTGGCTTACTACAGGAAGCGAAGGAAGAGATTGCTGTGCCTTTGGCGATGATCTGTGCATCCTCACTGTCCACTGGAGTAGTGCCAGATAATTGGAGGGTGGCAAATGTTATTCCCTTGTTCAAGAAATGAAATAGGGATAATCCTGGAAATTATAGACCAGTCAATCTTATGCCAGTGCTGGGCAAAGTAGTGGGGGGGGGATTCTGAGAGACAGGATTTATGATTACTTGGAAAAGCATAGTTTGATTAGAGACAGTCAGCTTGGCTTTGTAAAGGGCAGGTCATGCCTCATAAACCTTACTGGATTCTTTGAGGATGTGACAAAACACATTGATGAAGGTAGAGCAGTGGATGTGGTGCATGTGAATTTTAGCAAGGCATTTGATACGGTTACCCATGGTAGACTCATTCAGAAAGTATGGAGGCATGGGATACAGGTATATATGGCTGTCTGTATACAGAATTGGCTGGCCCATAGAAGACAGAGGGTAGTGGTAGATGGAAAGTATTCAGCCTGGAGTTCAGTGACCAGTAGTTTTCTGCAGGGATCTGTTCTGGGACCTCTGCTCTTTGTGATTTTTATAAATGATGTGGATTAGGAAGTTGAAGGGTGGGTGAGTAAGTTTGCCGATGACACGATGGTTGGTGGATTGATTGATAGTGTAGAGAGCTGTTGGTTGCAACAAAACAATGACAGGATGCAGAGCTGAGCTGATGAATGGCAGATGGAGTTCAAACTGGAAAAGTGTGAAGTGAATTATTTTGGAAGGTCGAATTTGAATGCAGAATACAGGGTTAAAGGCAGGACTCTTGGCAGTGTGGATGAACAGAGGGATCTTGGGGTCCATGCCCATAGATTCCTTAGCATTGTTCAGTTTTGGTTGCCTCATTATAGGAAAGGTGTGGAAGCTTTAGAGAGGGTGCAATATATTTGCAAATCAGATGGTGAGAAGTTAGGAGGGGAGCTGTCAAATGATGATGTTCCCTTGTATCTGCTTTCCTTGTCTTTCTAGTTTGAAGTGGTCATGTGCTTGGAAGATTCTATCGAAGGATTTTTGATGAATTTCTGCAGTGCATCTTGTAGATAGTGCACACTGCTGCATACTGGTGGAGGGAGTTGATGCAATGCCAATCAAGCGGGCTGCTTTGTCCTGGCTGGGGTAAAGCTTTTTGAGTATTGTTGGAGCTGCACTCATCCTGGCAAGGAGAGAGCATTCCAACACACTCCTGACCTGTGCCCTGTAGATAGTGGACAGGCTCTGGGGAGTCAGGAGGTGAGTTACAAGCTAGGCGGTTAATGAATGCAAAATGGATTGAATGTCTGTGGCTAGTGGCGCGGTTGGTAAGTTCTGGCATTTGGAAGATGCAATCATTGAGTTTGACCTTTCATCTGGGGTCATTCAACTTCTTACAGCATTTCATGAAGATGTTTGGGGTTGGCATCAGCAATGGAGATGCATAGATGTCTGCTCCTATTACCTTCTGTACTGCTAAAGTGCTTCCTGGATCACTGCAGAGAGAGACAGTAGCTCACCCATTTCCACCCCCTCCGCCAAGGCTGACATGCAGCATCCGAAAAGGGTGGAGATCGTGGTCTCCCATGTTGCATCCTCCTTCAAGGCTTCCCAAATCAGTGTCACTTTCTGGGTAACTGGCTGAAACTATTCCAGCCTAACCCCTTTGAGATCTTTGAGACCAGCTTTCAGCTACTCACAATAAAACACCATCATAGTGGGTACTCATGGTGTGGCACAACTCAGTCCTAACTCTTTCAGACTCATATATCCTTATGCATCATCCAGGATCCCTGGTTTTAGACTTTCCAGCCATAAGAACCAATATTTACCTGGTTGGGACCACAAGAACAATAAATACTTGAAAGAAAGGAACTCTGATTCTTTGAAATTCTGGAGAATATAGATCCATTTTTCTCAGTTCTTTTGTCATCGAGCAATCCCCTCATCCCAGGGTTCAACTTAGCAAACCTTTATTTCCCTGCCTCTAAAATAAGTATATCCTTTCTCAGATAAGGAGACATCACAAGATGCAGCCTCACCAAAGGCATTTTTATTTAGAGTAACACTTCTTTTTCCTTATATTCAAATCCCCAGCAATGGAAGCTCACATACCATTATAATTTTCACAATTAATCTGCCAAACTTTCTGAAATAGAAAATGTGTGCAATGAACAACAAACAGAAAGGGCTTAGAAAATGGAAGCCGGTCAACAATGTGGTCAGTGCTGACTGGGCGCTGGAATGAATTGGCAGCTCCCAATTGGCACATGCCCTGAATCATACTCAGTGAGCATGTGCGGTGGGGCCTCTTTCCTTTACTCTGCACTCAGGCCTGTGTCTGGGGTTAACTGATTACTGTGGTGGTCTTTCTCCAGCCTGAAACCTCAATGACCCGGAATGCCGCACTAGGGCAACTCCACTGGAGAGAGAGAGAGAGAGAGTGCTGAACTGAACTCACTGTTTATAACCTGAGCAGCGAGTCAGAACTTATCTCCGCACAGTAATTGCGATCGCCACCAATGCCTGGGTGATTCCCTCTATTGTTGGTGGGACAATGGCCACCTGGGACCTACCCACTCGGGTAGTTCTCCCAAGAGAGAGAAAAAGAGAGATCAAACTGCTTACCCTGGCCAGCAATTCCCCTTGAGTGGGCAGTTCAAATCGCCCGGATCACCCTTTGGTCCTTGATACTGGAATTTTAGTCTAGGATCTGCTGTGAACTCAGCCAGAATTGGTATACCCAGAAGGAGCACAGATGGACTCTAATATGTGTTCAGAATTACCAGTGAACTTTATTATAGAAAAAGAATCCAACTTGCCCAATCCATACAATACTTTGATGAAACTTATACTCTTTACTATGATATAAAATATAAGAAAACTGGAGTGGACACAACATAAATCTTTAACCTTACACAACTTACAGGGTACCTATACTGGATGTAGGTTTGCTCACTGAGCTGCAAGGTTCATTTCCAGACATTGCATTACCTTACTAGGTAACATCTTCAGTGGACCTCATGTGAGACAATCCTGAAAATTCCTGCTTTCTATTTATATGTTTGGGTTTCTTTGGGTTGGTGATGTTATTTCCTGTGGTGAAGTCACTTCCTGTTCCTTTTTTCAGGGGGTGGTAGGTGGGGTCTAACTCGATGTGTTTGTTGCCATGCTTCTAGGAATTCTCATGCATGTCTTTGTTTGGCTTGTCCGAGGATGGATGTATTGTCCCAGTCGAAGTGGTGTCCTTCCTCATCTGTATGTGAGGATACTAGTGAGAGAGGGTCATGTCTTTTTGTGGCTAGTTGGTGTTCATATATCCTGGTGGGTCGTTTTCTGCCTGTTTGTCCAATGTTTGTTACAGTCCTTGCACGGTATTTTGTAAATGACATTAGTTTTGCTCATTGTCTGTATAGGGTCTTTCAAGTTCATAAGCTGCTGTTTTAGTGTATTGATGGGTTTGTGGGCTACCATGATGCCAAGGGGTCTGAGTAATCTGGCAGTCATTTCCCAGATGTCTTTAATGTAGGGAGAGTGGCTAAGGTTTCTGGGCGTGTTCTGTCTGCTTGTTTGGATTTGTTGCTGAGAAATCGGTGGACTGTGTTCATTGGATAGCCATTCTTTTTGAATACATGGTATAGGTGATTTTCCTCTGCTCTGCATAGTTCCTTTGTCCTGCAATGTATGGTGGCTTAATAATGAAATAATGTTCTGATGCAGTTTTGTTTGTGGGTGTTGGGATGATTGCTTCTGTAGTTCAGTATTTGGTCCGTGTGTCTTGTTTTTCTGTAGACGCTGGTTTGAAGTTCCCCATTGGCTGGTCGCTCTACTGTGACATCTAGGAATGGCAGTTTGTTGTTGTTTTCCTCCTCTTTAGTGAATTTTTTCTCAAAACTCGCTAAGGGTACTTATACTTTAGGAATTACACAACCACCCTCCCCCTTATGCCTAACCAATCACTCCAGAGTGTGAGTGTCCCAGCCCTGAAAATGGTTATTACGGTCTCAGAGGGACTTGTTGCTTGTCCGATGGAGCTCCCTCTCTGCCTCAGGTGTTGTTGTGGACTTCGGCAGTCCGAGGTTGCAGTCAGGGTCGATGTCTTCAGCCCCAAAGAGTTGAGGTCCAGAGATGCAGTGAGTTCAGAGCGAGAAGAGTGAAAAGGAAAAGAGCCCCGAAAGCTGGCCCTGCTGCCCCCTTTCACCCTTGCGATTCCATAAGGCCGGCTGGCTCCACCTCTCAGGTCATTCCATTTGATGAAGCTTCTCCGGTGATTGCTGGGGCCGGCTTAATCTCATCATTCGCGGAATCAAAGGGTCAATACCGTCACAAATTTACCTAACTGAAATTTTGATGATTTTATGGAGTCTCCCACACTGTTTTCAGATTAGATAAAATTGTTACCCCGTTAACTAGAGATGCTCCCATTGTTCACAGTTTCAGAGTTCATTACCACTTCTAGGCCTGTCCCCTGATACAATGTCTGACGGGTGCCATTTTGTTGGTCGGGTTGTCTCATATCTCTGAGGATCTCTGTCCCCAGAAAAAAGTGTCCTTATTCTGGCAGGCCTGCTGGGAAATCCTGCATGCACAGATGCCAGGTTGACCAGCTTTTCACAAAAAAAAAGCCATTTTCTTTCAGTCTTTCCTTTTAAAACTGGGGATTGCCCTGAAACTGCTACATCCATTGGCACCCCCACACTCGTTGGCAGGCTCTATTGAAACCAGCCAACGGGTGTGGGGGTGCCAATGGATGTGGAACCTACGCAACAGCATATAAATAGAGTTCCTCGAAGAGGCAAATATTTAGAATTTAATAAAAGAGTAAATGTGTCAGGCAGCCTCAATGGAGAGAGAGAGAGAGAGAGAGAGAGAAGTGGAGTCAACAGTTGGAATTCTATGCATCCTTGCTACTGGGCAGCAGCATCATACTCTCTAGTGAGCATCGAAGGCATTGCCCAGAAGCTGACAACCCAGGATGGCCACCACTGTTTCAGACTGGTCCATCACCTCCATGTCAAACTCAGCCCAAGGTAGATTTAGGTCAATGATCTTTCACCAGAATGGATGTTTTTGATGTCATCAACCTGAAAAGTTACCTCATTGTCTCTCTGTCCAGGGAGGATGCCTGATTTGCTGAGTACAGTGAAACTCCATTATGAGGTGGTTTAATATATCACAAATTTGCTTATAGTACAGGGGCTCGCAAGGCTCTGAAAAGAATGCAGACTTTGTTTAAGTCCCCAGGTTAAAATTAGGGATTTCCTTTTTAACCTGGTCCAGCTATAATGGGTTTGCGTGTTATAATAGACCTCACTATATTTCCCACATTTGCAGGTTTTATCTGGGATTTCCAAAATTACCCTGTACTGTTTTGCATTTGTAGTAAACCTCCTGAGATGGATCATGAAGCATTTGCTGCAGATTGGGATGTCCATAACATTCAGCAACAGCAGAGCTGAGATTTCGTCACTTTTAGTGAGTTAATTTTTCCAAAGCAAGCTCTCATGCGGCCAAAAACTAAATATTACATTAATAAGACAAGGTATAGCCTGAGTGATGATGGCTACTTCTTCAACAGCCAAGTTTGTTTCACAGTAATCATGCCAAAGGAAGAGGAATAATTGTTTACAAGGCTCATTGGCTGTTAGTGAAGAGATATATTGGCAGTGGATGCAGCCCAGAGAAGGTTCACTTGGCTTATCTTGGGTATTGAGAGACTGTCTTAAGAACAAAGAGCAATACTCCACAGGAACGCTCCCTTTAGCCCACCAAAACTGCACCAACATATGATGCCTTTCTAAACTAAAAAGCTTTTGGCCTCTACGTTCTTCCCTGCCAATTAATATATCTGTCAAGATGCTTCTTAAATGTTACTATTGTGTCTGCCCCAACCACCATTTCTGGCAGCACATTCCAGCCACTTAAATTTAAATAAAACATTTGCCTCTCACACCGCTTTTAAACTTTCCCCCTTTTACTTTATACCTGTGTCCCTAGTAATTGATATTTCTACCCTGGGAAAAAGAATCTGACTATCTGTTCTATCCATGTCTCTCATAATTTTACAAACCTCTGTCAGGTTGCCTCTCATTCTTTGACGTTGAAGTGAAAACGAACTAAGTTTGTCCAATCTCTCCTCATAGCTAATACCTTCCAAACCAGGCAACCTCCTGGTAAACAATTTCTGTAGCCTTTCCAAATCCTCCACATCCTTCTGGCAGTGTGCTGACAAGAACTGTACAAAATATTCCAAATGTGGCCTAGCTAAAGTTCTATACAGCTGCAACATGACTTGCCAATTTTTTATTCTCTATGGCCTGACCGAAGAAGGCAAGCAAGCCAAACACCTTCTTGACCATCTTAATCACTTGTGTGGTCTCTTTCAGGGAACTGTGGACCTGTAAGCCTAGATCTCTCTCTATGTTGATGTTGCTGAAGTTTCTGCTACTTACTGTTTACTTCCCTCCTACATTGGACCCTCCAAAATGCATCACCAGGTATTTGCCCAAATTAAAGTACATCTGCCATTGCTCCACCCAAGTCTCCAGCCTATCCCTTTAAATCCTCCTATTCGCAGCTCCTCCAGCAGGAGGGAAATAGACAGTAAGTGGCAGAAGCCTCAGCAACATCAACATAGAGAGAGATCTAGGCTTACAGGTCCACAGTTCCCTGAAAGAGACCACACAAGTGATTAAGATGGTCAAGAAGGCATTTGGCTTGCTTTGTGCCATCTGTAAACTTACTAATCAGGCCACCTACATTTCTCTCCAAATTACTTGATATATCTATTACAAATAATAGAATATTTTTGATTTTGATTTAATTGTCATGTATATTTTACTGTAAAAATACATTCAAATACAGTGAAAAGCTTTCATTTGTTGCCCACAAAATGGCACCATTTTGAGTAATTCAAGAATAAGGAAAGAAAAGAAAGATACAGCTTGAAGGGAGTCCATCAGTCCAGATCCAGCTCATCACAGCCGATCACACCTGTGCCACCACCCCAGACTCACTGATCCTCAGGCGCCATCTTTTGTCGCTGAGCCAAGATTAGGTTGTGGATAGCTGAAAGTCTGGATGCCAATGATGCAGTGAAAGAAGTGGGAGAATGTGCACAAATGCCAAATTGAAAGAATGCAAGGTTCTCTTCCGATATGATTACAAATGCTCAGCAATATATGTGAAAACACGTTGTGACGAAGCTGCTCATTTAACAAGGTTATGCTCTCCTTGAGTTTTTTTTAAGAGAGGTCGTAAACGACACAGACTGTGAAAAGTCCAGGGTTGAAGACTTTTCGGGCCAATTTGTTAATAGTTAACAGATGGTGCCTCTGGCAGAAGGCTTTCAAGTTAAATAAATACTTGTACAATGAAAGGGGCGTGGCCAGTTGTCCCAGCTCAGCTCTTCTCTGGTTTGGTTTGGGTTTTAGCAGCAGTGTGGAAAAAAGCTGCTCGATCCAAAGCAGGTACAGGCTGGTCCTCTCTCTCTGACGTCTTTCCTGTAAGACCGTGTTTGATTTTACGTTTTGTGTCAAGGGGTGTTTATGGGGATTGTTGCAAGTATTTGGAACAGCATCATTAAGTTGGGATAATCTGTTGGGTTTTTGGAGAGGTTAAGTTATTCGGTATTCTGTTTTCTGTTGTTTGTGTTTCGTTCAGTTACCTTGTAAATCTGTTTTGTTTAAAACTAAGTGATTTAACCAGCTGCATCTCTCCTGGAATATCCACTTACACCTATTTAAAACAGTCAGCAAAGTTAAGGTCTGGGCTACTTTCTTGAAAGGTTTGAGGGATAGGGCCTGGTCCATTACAGATTGGGGGGGATTGCGGGATTTGTTCTATAGTTCCAAATTGGGATTCAGGTTGTTGGACTCGAAGGCAGCAGGTGGTAAGAGTTAGTGTCTTTTGTTCCAGGTGTTGAATTCAGCGCTGGGATAGCAATGGCTCTTCCTGAGGGTGGAAGAAGTGACCCAGGGGGCTTTGCAAAAAGTGATTAAGGCCAAGCTGCTGGAATGAGCAGACAAGCTGGAGCAGGAGCTGCCTCCTTCCGTGAGGAAAGGAGAGATAATTACAGCAATAGCTCAGCATTTACATTTGCTGGAAACAACATCAGAATCTTTAGAGATAGCTAAAATTCAATTGAAAATGAAGCAGCTGAGTTAGAGGCAAAAGACAAGGAATTGCGATTAAAAGCAGAGGAAAGAGGAAAAGAGAGAGAGACAGGAAAAGAAGGGAGTTTAAACTTCAGAAATTGGCACTTAGACAGGTGTTCAAAAATTCACCTTCTGAAGTAGTGAGAACTCATGTGGAGGAGCAGAGAGTTAAAATGGCAAAATTAGCAGCTGAAATGGCTGATGATTGTGAGTTGGTCCAGAAATCAGAGTTAGGCTTCCAAAAGCAATTTCAACCCGTGAGGGATAGAAATTGGGGAAAAAAGAATTCCTTGCATGGAAACAGAAAGGTAACTCTCGGTGAAGACCATAAGGATAATTTACCATAGGGTGAAAAGGAAACCCTTGAAGGGGAGAGCGAAGTTAAAAAGCTCCAGTGTTTTCACTGCAATAAAGTAGGCCCACATGAAATCACAGTGTTGGTGGGTTAGGAAAAGCACTGGGAAGCCAGATGTAGGAAAACAGGGTAAGCCAGTGAATTTTATTGGAAAGCACCAGAATGTACAACCTGGTCAGAGGTTGGTTAAGGAGGAAGTGCCAGCTCTTGTTAAACCTGCAAAGATAAAGTTTATTCACAAAGGACAGGAGGAGCAGGTAAAGATGTTACAATATTAAGAGACGCAGGATCCTTTTAATCTGTAATGTTAAATGATTAGGAGACATGTACTTCTGAAGGACTATTGCCAGAAAAGGTACTAGTAATGGGAATTCACAGTGAGACATGAAGAGCTCAATTATATATAAAGTGAGGTTAGTGTGTCCAGCAAAGAGTGGGGATGTCACGGTAGGAGTACTGGACAAACTCTCAACTCCAGGAATACAGTTTGTTCTTGTTAATGATATAGTTGGTTCACAGGTGGGAGTGCTGCCGACTGTGGTTTAAAAGCCAATGAAAACTCAGGTAACTGAAATATTGCAGATCACATATCCTGGGATTTTTCCTGATGGTGTGGTAACGAGGTCACAAAGTCACCAGTTGGAACAGGAGAGATCAGCAACTACAGATAAGAAGGTTGATGTGGATTTAGCAGAGACCCTGTTTGATCAGATGGTTGACACAAACCAGGAGCAGATAGATGACAAAGCAGACATCTTTAACTCAGATAAATTAACAGAGTTACAGCAGAAAGATGAAAATTTAAAGCAATTGTGTCAAAAGGTATACACAGAAAAAAGATTACAAATGTATCCCTGAATGTTATCATCTTAAAAATGATGTCTTAATGAGAAAGTGAAGACCATTACATATTCAGGTAGATGAGAAATGGGCAGAAGTTCATCATGTCATATTACCAGTGGGTTACAGAATGGAGGTGTTCGAGTGGCACACCTTTAAGGGGTCATTTAGGAGTGAGAAAAGCTCAAGCTAAAATACAAAAATGTTTTTACTGGCCTGGACTGCGCAAGAATGTAGTTGAATTTTACCAGGCGTGTCATACATGTCAGGTAATTGTAAAACCCCAGGCAGTAATGAAACCTGCACCTTTAATACCTATTCCTGCATTTGAGGAACCTTTTACAAGTCTTAATTCATTGCATAGGTCCCCTACCTCAAACAAAAGTGAGAATCAGTATTTGTTAACAATAATGGATGTGTCGACTAGATTTCCAGAGGCCAGTCTTTTTCGCAATATCACAGTTAAAAGGATTATAGAGAAATTACTCAAATTTCTTACTAGATACGGACTCCCCACAGAGATACAATCAGATCAAGGTCAAACTTTACATCAAAATGATTCAAGGAAGTTATGGACAGCTTCGGAATAAAGCAATTCAAATCTACTGCATACCATCCAGAGTTGCAGGGAGTGCTAGAAAGGTGCATCAGACGTTAAAGACCACGTTGAGAGCTTATAGCTATCCAGTTGATTGGGACGTGGGGGTTCCGTTTGTGCTTTTTGCAATCAGAGATGCACCAAATGGATCGACTAAATTCAGTCGATTTGAATTAGTTTTTGGGCATGAAGTGAGAGGACCGCTAAAATTGATTAAGGAGGAATTGGTAAGCCAGAGTTCAGAGACCACATATTTGGACTATGTCAAATTTTAGGGAACAATTACAGGGCAACCTTGATTATCCAAATGACATGGGCAGGCAGTATTTTATCTGGATAATCGAATGTTCGGATAACACAGTTTAACCAAGCATTGGGACCTTGAGATCTTGTTCGGATAATCCAAAATTCGGATAATTAATGTTCGGATAATTAAAGTTGTACTGTAAATAGAACTGGGGAGTGGGCTAGACAGCATTTAAAAGTATCACAGCATGCAATAAAAGAGGAAGCAGCCAAGAAACCAAAAATTTGCAATTTTGCTATCGGGGATAAGGCATTAGTGTTACTTCTAGTGATAGGTGAACCTTTAAAAGCAGGGTTTAGTGGACCTTATCAAGTTGAAAGGAAATTGAGTGAGGTGAACTACTTGATAGGGATTCCAGGCACAAAGAAATCTTAAAGAGTGTGTCATGTGAATATGTATTTTGACAGGGAAGGGAAGCAAGAGGAGAATGGGTTACTGGTTACAACACAGAGGGAAGAACCAAGTTCAGAGGATTCCGATTGGACATTCCTCATATTAAATTAGACAATGAGGAAGTTGTCAAAAATTGGGATAAATTATTGAATTACCTCCAGAGAAAAATCAAAATGACCTGAAAGAGTTATTACTGTAACATGGGGAGATAAGTAGAAAAAAGCTGAGAAGTATTAACCTAATTATCCATGATGTAGATATAGGAGATGCTGTTCCAATTAAACAACATCCTTTTAGACATAACCTTCTAAAGTTGGCACAGGTTCAAAAGGAGATTGAACACATGCTCCAAGATGACATAATCACAGTGAGTTACAGTAACTGGAACTCGCCCATAGCAAAGGTGCCAAAACCAGATAGTCTAATAGACAATAGACAATAGGTGCAGGAGTAGGCCATTCTGCCCATCGAGCCTGCACCACCATTTAATATGATCATGGCTGATCATCCTTAATCAGTATCCTGTTCCTCCCTTATCTCTATAACCCTTGATTCCACTATCCTTGAGAGCTCTATCCAACTCTTTCTTAAATGAATCCAGAGACTGGGCCTCCACTGCCCTCTGGGGCAGAGCATTCCACACAGCCACCACTCTCTGGGTGAAGAGGTTTCTCCTCATCTCTGTCCTAATGGTCTACCCCGTATTTTTAAGCTGTGTCCTCTGGTTCGGCACTCACCCATCAGCGGAAACATGTTTCCTGCCTCCAGAGTGTCGAACGGTTATGTGTAGGCTATCGCAAATTCAAAGTTAAAAATCACACAACACCAGGTTATAGTCCAGCAGGTTTAATTGGAAGCACACTAGCTTTCGGAGCGCTGCTCCTTCATCAGCCACCTGATGAACGGCATATCTGATTCTAAGGGACAAGCAACTTATATTTCTAAGTCGGACTTGTTCAGTGGATACTGGCAGAAAGAGCAAAGGTGATTTCAGTTTTCATTACACCGAATAGACCGTATCAGTTTAAAGTCATGAAAAATCTGCCAGCCACATTTCAGAGACTAACCAATAAGGTCATTGCTGGACTACTCAAATTGTTGTATATAACAATGACCTGGTGATTTTTCATCACACAAGGAAGGATCATTTACAGCATTTATCGGACTTGTTCAATCAACTTCGGAACTTTGGTGATAAACCAAGCTAAAAGTGAATTTGCCAAAGCCCAAGTTACCTTCCTGGGCCATGTTATTGGGCACGGACAAATGGCCCCACAGAATGCAAAAACAAAGGTAATTGGGGAGTTTCCCATACCATCGACAAAAACAACAGTACTACGATTCCTGGGATGGAGGGGATTTCATCGAAAATTCGGACCAAATTGTTGCTGTGTGGTTGCTCCACTCACTGAATGGGTAAAGAAAGGCAAGTTTCAGTAGACAGCAGACTGTCAGAAGGCATTTGACAGCCTGAAAGCTGTGTTAACTACTGCCACACCTAATTATGCAAAGCCATTCAAGGTGGCTAACGATGCCAGTGATGTGGGTGTTGATGTCGTGCTCTTGCACGAAGATGATGAGAAGACAGAAAGACCTATCGTGTATTTCTCCAGAAAGTTGAACATTCGTCATCAGACTTATTCAACAGTTGAGAAGGAGACTTTGAGCTTGGTGTTGGCATTACAACATTTCAGTGTTTATGTTACGAGCAACATAGCTGAGGCAATCGTATACACTGATCATAACCCATTGAAGTTTGTGGAGAAATTGAAAATTGTGCATGTGACAGGACAAGAAAATGTGATTGCTGACACATTGTCAAGACTTGAATGAGAAACGGAGGCGTTTGGTGGCAAAAGTACAACAGACTGAAATGGAATATGGTTGTGCATGTTTGCGTGTTTATAGCCAATGTATATGTGTGTTTTCGAGTACTAACAATTTAGGTTGAAGGGGTTTTAAAATGAAACCATCTTTGGATATTGATGGTTCTTTTTTTAAGGGGGGAAGGTGTGATGAAGCTGCTCCTTTAACAAGGTTCTGCTGTCCTTGGGTTTTTTTTTAGAGAAGTTGTAAATGCCACAGACTCCGAAAAGTCTAGGGTTGAAGGGTTTAAGGGCCAGGTTGATAATAGCTAACAGATACTGCCTCAGGCAGAAAGTTTTCAAGTTTTAAAAAAAAATTTGTACAATGAAAGGAAAGTGGCTAGTTCTCCCAGCTCAGTTTTTCTCTGGTTTGTTTGAGTTCTAGCAGTAGTGTGGAAAAAATTGCTGGACCCAAAGAAGCAGATCCAGACTAGTATTCTCTCTCTCTCTGACTTCTCTCCTGTAAGACCCTGTGTTTGATTTTACCTTTTGTGCCAAGGGGTGTTTTTGGGAATTGTTGCAAGTATTTGGAACAGCATTGTTAAGTTAGGATGATCTGTTAGGTTCTTTGGGAGGGTAAGTTATTTGGTATTCTGTTTTCTGTTGTTTGTGTTTCATTTGGTAATCTTGTAAATAGATTCTGTTTTGTTTAAAACTAAGTGGTTTAACCATCCTGGAATATCCACTTTACACCTGCTTAAAACAACTAGCAAAGTTAGGGTCTGGGTGAGGAAATGTTAGGCAAATAGACCAGTATTTGGAAGTGAAAAGATGGGTTAGCATTTTATGTGAATCTTTTCTTTTCAAACGTTACTGAGCAAAACAATTAATCCTTCATTAAAAATCATGCAACACCAGGTTATAGTCCAACAGGTTTATTTGGAAGCATTAGTTTTCAGAGCACTGCTCCTTCATCATGTGGTTGTGGAGTATAAGATCGTAGGACACAGATTAATCAATTGATTGACTTCCTGCTCTTCTCTTGATAGTTCCGGTTCACTTTATCTCTGGTGATAATGGGTTTTCATTTTATTTCCACCGATACTGGAACAGGAATAGGCCATTCAGCCCTCTTGAGCCTCCTCCATCCCTCAATTTGATGTGGCTGCTCATTTACCTCAGCTCCACCTAGCCAACTTTACTGCAGTCCGTTGTTGTCATATCCTGATTGAAAACCCATCTCAGAACCTTATTCTTAAAGGCTACAACTTTAACCCACAGATGTTTAGGGGAGAGAGTTGCAGATTTCCATTACCTTTTTACGTGAAGAGCATTTCTTAATTTCACTGCTGACTAATGTTAACTTTAACATGTGCCCCCTTACGCTGTATTCCCCTAACCAAGGAAATGGTTTCTCCAAATTGACAAATCCTCTTCACCGTTTTAAGCACCTGATCAGATGACTCCTCAGTCTCCTATATTTAGTAATATTGTTCACCAAGTTATGTAACATTGAAACCTAACAGGCATCTTCAGCTTGACTTCAAGAAGTGAAACCAGGTGAATGTGCACTAAAGTAAACAGAAAGGAATTGTGTTGGGGCTTGGAACCAGAGACTGTTTTTCGAGAAACTTAAACACTGATGCCAACTGAAAGATGAGTTATTGACTTTGGACCTGACTTTCAGTTGTGTCAGCCAATCCTTCCCAATAATGATTGAGACATGTACAATCATGAGTGTGTCTGGAACCTTCTAGAAGCAAACAAACACTTGCCCACAGCATTTCACAGAATCATCATGGCAATATCTGTGTACAAGATTTAAATGCCTATTTAAGAAGATCAGTGTTTGTAACTCAGCTAGCCTGGCAGCATCTGTGGTGACAGAAACAGTGTTTGTAACTCAACTAGCCTGGCAGCATCTGTGGTGACAGAAACAGAGTTAATGTTTCGAGTCCAGAATGACTCTTCCCCAGAATTGGAAGGGATTACAATCACAACAGCCCATCCTGCCAGAGTGTCTTGTTTCTGTCGTGTTGAGTTTGACCTCAGTAATAATGCAGCCATTATACAACAATTTTCACTGCATTTTGTAACAAAATACATGTGACGATAAATAAATCAAACCTTCTCACACCTGTTACTTACACCTATCCATCTTACACCATCATTATCGTTCTCTTTGTTTATTGCTCTGGTCACACTCACTGTCTGTTCCCCTCACTCCCCTCCCCTCTGTGCCAACAGCATAAAAACTAGCATTTAGCAGCTCCTTTCAGTCTGATGAAGGATCTCTGGACTCAAAACATTTACTCCGTCTCTCCCTCCACAGACGCTGCCAGACCTGCTGGATTTCTCCAGCACTTTTGATTATTATTTCAGATTTCCAGCATCCCCAGGACTTTGCTTTTACTTGGATTTCTATAATTTTGCTCTTAAGCCCCCAGATGTGCTCAGGGTAAAGTATCTTTTTTCAATTATATTGCTTGGCAAAATCAAATGGATAGTGTCCCTGTTATATTGTTCATAAAGAGTTAGGAACTAAATGTTATGTGAAGGTATATTTTGGATGCTTCTTTCATTGTCACAGTGCAGTAATATAGCATTTTACAAATGACATGGAAAACTTCACAGAGCACAAAAGCATTTTGACTCAGAAAGTTTAATTGTTGCGAATCTCTGGGTACCAAACGATAATATCAGTCACTGAGCCTCCAGCATAATAAACATAAGAAAACTTAATCTATGTTCACCAATAAATATAAACATTTCATCTTCACACACTCTTCAGTTTTCCCATATTCAAAATTTGATATGAGATAACTCCAGCTATATTAGCTGAAGAATGAGTCATGGAGCGGATTCAGAAATCAGACTCACTCAGCCAAGGACAAATTATAATCAAGTGCATCAAACAACTTGCGGAGTTATTAAAAAGTCAGTTGGAATGTTGGAAATGTGCTTCAGATGTTTAAACTGGCCTTTCAAAACATCCCAGTATGTCCCTATGAAGTAACGCCAAATCCTTTTGGCTTGTTGCACCCCTGCAAGTTTACCATTTGTGTGCGGAATAACGGATGACCTTCCGAAGAAGATTATGTTCCCGGCATATGGAACAATGGAGAGTAAGCAGGAATCAAGAGCATGCTTCAGTAATACCATCTGTAAGCACATTTAGTGAAGCAATATTTCACTCAGTCATCAGCAGGTGCTCTAATACCCTTCGTATTTAGATTTGAGTGCTTCCGGCTAAACTATCCTATAGGCAGACAAAGGAATTGGTTCAAGACATATTGAGCAATTATTAGCTCCACCAGAAATTATACTGGAACGTTCTGAAGACAGGCCATATTGGACATGAAATGTTAGCTGGTCTCTCCTCTCAACAGGTGCTGTCAGATCTGCTGAGTTTCTCAAGTACTTTCTGTTTTTGTCATCCCAGAGAACGTGCTGGTGAATCTCCCCTGGGCTCTCTCCCATGCAATCACATCCTTCTGATGATGAGGCAGCCAGAACTGCACACAGTTTCTATCTGTGGCCTAACCAATGTGTTATAAAGTTGTAACAAGACTCTGCCACTATATTCTGTGCCCCAGTCAATAAAGATAAGCTCTCCGTATGCGTCCTTCACCACCCTGTCCACCTATGCTGACCCCTTCAGGGAATCTATGGACTTATGCACCCAAGGTCCCTTTGTTCTTCAGTGCAAACATCACCTCACTCTTATTGGGATTGAATTCCATTTGTTATTGTTCTGTACTGTACCTTCCTCCTTTTTCTTTATCAACCACTCAATAATCCTTTGACATCCAGGGTTCCCCGGACTTGCTTCCCTTGTCTTTCACTCTTAGAGGAAATTCTTATATTTCATTATACAGGTGTTCCCCCCCCCCCCCCCCGCCCCCGTATCTGTGGGTGATATGTTCCAAGACTAAGGCGGACGATGGAACCACAGATTTAATTGAGAAGCTTACCTCCCCTGGAATTATTTTTGGAACGTTCCATGCAATATTTTCAAGCCGCGGTAAACTGCGGATAACTGACACCGCGGGAACCGAATCCACGGATACGGGTGTTCTACTGTACTTCCTGTAAAAGACACCCACTTTCTAATTTAAGACAGAAATGAGGAGGAATGTCTTCTCCCAGTTGTGAGTCTTTGGAAATCCTTGTGAATATTTAAGACTGAGCAGACTGACTCTTGATCAAGTCTCACAGGGAAAGGGCAGGAAAGTGGACGCGATGAGTGTCAGATCATCCACAATCCTATCGAATGGCAGACAGGGCTTGAGGGACCGAATGGCCTACTCCTGTTCCTATTTCTTACTGTTTTATGGACAAATACATACCTTTGGATATTGTTTGACTAAAGAACATGAACACACCCAAATCATTCAGACAGGGAATGTGAACCAGCAGACACAAGCTGACCCCATCCTGTCATCATCCATCTGTAACACAGAATTAACTTGACAATTTGGGGTTGTGTGCTGCAAAGTCCAGTTCCTGTCATGCCAGCTGGTGCCACGTAGCTGACCATCGCTGATGGAATTTGAACATGCCGCATGAGCAAGGATGTTTTTAGAATGTCAATGAAGACTCAAATGGTACTAAAGCTGGATGGGAAGACAGAAAGCAAGGAAGAGACATTTAATGCCTGCTTGAATGATTCTGTCTTCAGCATTGATCACCACGACAGAAACCTGAAAGCAATAGCTTTGCAAAATATAACCGTGATCTTATGGTCAAAGAGCAGAAGACCTGCTCAGAACAATATATGCAATCAAAGCAAGCGTGTATATGTTTCCTTTATATCTGGTTACTACATGGAGCCAAAGGTAATCAAAATTCTTCTTGTTTGCAAAAAGCAAACCTACGGTAGAAATGATGCCAAAGGAAAGAACTATATATGAAAGATCAAAGTTTTGCAGTGAGATGGATTGGATTCACTCCCTTCCAGCAAGGTGCTCTATTAATTTATTTCTTTTATCTAGAGGGAAGTCATTCCAAATTACAACCGTATGGCATCAGACTACAATATCAAATCACACATCTCCAGGTCGCATGCAAAGTCTCTTTGCTTTTTAATGTCTTGCAATGTTTCCACACAGCCTCTTGTGATGAGCTCATCTGTGGGGTTTGAAATGCCAAATTTTTTATGTTAAAACTCACACAACACCAGGTTATAGTCCAACAGGTTTATTTGGAAGCACTAGCTTTCGGAGCACTGCTCCTTCATCAGGTGGTTGTGGAGAATAAGATTGTAAGGCACAGAATTTATAGCAAATGTTTACAGTGTGACGTAACTGAAAATATATATTGAAAAAGACCTGGATTGTTTGTTAAGTCTCTCATCTTTTAAAATGACCAGGTTGGTTTCACTTCTTTCATGTGCAAATTGCAAAACCTTCTTTAAAAGTTACATTTTCAAGTGAACTTTAACAATTGGTGTCATGTCGGCCTAGATAATGTATCGATTATGTGAGCTTCTCTGTGTGAGGCTGTCTGTTTGGATGGATGGTGGGGAGAGGGAGGGCTTGGAAAGAGAGAGAGAGAGAGAGAGAGATGTTCTCCATAAGGGGAATGTAGGAAAATGCATAGAAATGAATAGAATGCCAAGCAGAAAAGGAGGGCCACTAACACAAATGGGGAAAAAATTCTTAAATTCCTAGTTGGCTTTTGTTAAGAGTGTTTCATCACACTTCTGATTTGTGTTCGGGAGATGGTGGACAGACTTTAGCGAGACTGGAGCTGAATCACTCACTGCAGAATTCCCAAACTCTGACCTGATCTTTAGGCCACAGTATTTATGATGGCCAGTCCAGTCCAATTTCTGGTCAGTGGTAACCCAGCACAGGTCGTTCTGCTAGAACGCGAGAGTTATATTCCTCTGTGACCTCGTGTTATTGAAAATCCCTCTATGGAAAACTGCTCTAAAACATCACCCTGTAGAAGATTGCAGTAGAAAATCGCTGTACCCATTCAGTAGAAAATTTGCGTTATCCAAACAGAGTCCACAATTCACCAATCGCATTATAGCTGATTTATGTTGAGGAAATGCACGTTATAACAGAGCGGCCTGGAATGCCATTGCATACCAAGGGGCATGGTTGGATTATCTTTTGTTGGAAATGGTCACTGTCTAGTTCAAATACTGCTCACCACCTAAGCCTGCATGTTGTCCATATCTACTACAAAGGCTGTTTTTGTATCTGAGAATGGTATTGAATACTGTGCAAGCATCAAAAGATTCTGCATTTAAATTGAGAGTAGATCATTGATGAAGCAGCTGAAGACCCTGAGAAACACTTGTGACAGGCCTCCAATCACCACAGCCAATTCATTTGACTCTGGATATGATTCTAACCAGTGGAGAGCTTTTCCCAATCACATTCACCTAAATCCTGCAGCAGTGACTGGATATTACTCTTGGTCAATTCCTCCTTGATGTTAAGAGCAGAAATTCATCCCCATCTCTTGAGTTCAGCTCTTTGTTGCACAATTTGCCCTGGCCAAAGCGGAATCGACCATCATCGAGGGGATTATTGCTAAGTACATGTCACTTAATCTCATTGTTCATGGAACCTTCTGTCTATTTGTTGATAATTGAGAGTAGACTGATCGGGGTGGTATTTGGTCAGATTGGCTTTGTTCTCCATGTGGACAGGACATATGTGGACAATTTTCCCATTTTGTTGATTAAATGTCAACATTGTAGCTGCACTGGAACAGCTTGGCTCAGGGAGCAGCTAATTCTGAAGCACGAGTCATCAGTACTATTGCCAGAATGTTGGCTTAGCTCATAACCTTGGCAGTGCCTTCAGCCATTGTCATTGTATAGGGGTGAATTGAGTTGGCTTGCTGGTATCTGTAATGGCGATGGCCTTGGGAAGAGGCCAAGATGGATCATCCAAATGGCACATTGGCTGTAGTTGCTTCAACCTTGTATTTTGCACTGATGCGCTGTGCTCCCCCATCACTGAGGATAGGGAGTGCCTCATCCTTTTTTTAATTGCTAAACTGCCCACTACCATTTGTGTCTGGATGGGCCACCACATCAAAGCTTGGATCTGGTCTATTGGCTGTGAAACTGCTTCACCCTGTCTGTCACATGTTGCTTTCTGAGGCAGTCTGTGAGCTTTGGCCTGGAGTAGGAGGTTGAGGGGTGACCTTATGGAGGTTAATAAAAAAAATTTTAATCACGAAGGGCAAGAAGCAGAGGTATGTTTTTAAGATGAGAGGAGAAAGATATAAAAAGGACATGAGGAATAACTTTTTTACGCAGACAGTAATTCATGTGTGGAATGAACTGTCAGAGGAAGTGGTGATCCTGGGTACAGTTACAACATTTTAAAAATGTTTGGATAAGTACATGATTGGGAAAGATTTGGAAAATATAGGCTAAGCGCAGGCAGGTGGGACTAGTTTAGTTTGGAATTATGGTCAGCATGGACTGGTTGGGCCGAAGGGTCTGTTTCCATGTTGTATGACTCTGACTAAGTGAACATTTGCTGAAAAAAATACATTTTGTCAAAGCTTTTCTTTGAAGACTGAAAGAACATGCACACACACTGTATCGGCATCAACTTAATAAATAGGCGACAACCATTCTCAGGGCAACGCCTTTCTCAATTGGAATTAACCTGCTTGAGTTAAAATGTAAACAAAATTTAGGAGTCAACAGTCGGTTGTCATCTACTGGTGTATTCTTCATGGCAATACCTCTACCAATCAAAGTCAAGTTGTGAATCGGTTAGCAAACTCCTCTCACACAGTACAAATGTTTTCCCTTTATTCTAGTACGCCTTTTCAACTTCTGTATCACCAAAGGGCTAAGCAAAGATTTGTTCACCTAAGTAACACCCAAAATCTTCTCCCGTGACTACTTATGTTCAACAAAGGAGGGGTTATGGAACGAAGTATTCCTGATTAACATGAAGGTGAACATCAGCAGGTAATTTGATTCACAAATAACAACAGTGCAGTGGTTGCTGGAGATCTAACTAAAAACAAAAACTTCCAGAGAAATTCAGGAGGTATGGAGCCATCTGCAGAGAAAGAGAGAAGTACAGAGATAAGGTTTTGAGCCCAAGATGACTCTTCTTCAGAGTGTACTGATTGGCGGGATGAAGGGGCTGTCATGTGAGGATGTTAGTACAGGGGTGACGCTGGTGACTGGCTAGGCCGATACTCAGTGGAGTGCAGAGGAGTGGGTGATTTGAATTGAATTAGCTGTACTGTCTCACATGTACTCAAATGAGGGAAAAGTTAATAAGTCGCCACTTACAGCATTATCTTAGGTACAGAGTACCTGGGGACAATCCTTAGTTACAAAAATAGAGAAATGAAGGGAAAAAAGTTACATTACAGATATACACAGTATAGCCATAGGTCAGAAAAACAACAAGTTAAAAAGAAGTCTAGGGGCTTTCCACAACAGACTAGGTCAAGGGGGCGTCTCCTGTGGTCTGATCTCTGGCTGCTGCCAAGTTCTGCACTGGGCCACTGGTCATTGACTGTCCCTGCACCAGCCACTGGTCACTGAGTGTCCCTGCTCCAGCCCCTGGTCTCTGAGTGCACCTGTTCCAGCCCCTGGTCACAAAGTGTCCCTGTTCCAGCCGCTGGTCACTGGGTGTCCCTGCTCCAGCCACTTGACACTGAGTGTCCCTGCTCCAGCCGCTGGTCACTGGGTGTCCCTGCACCAGCCGCTGGCCACTGGGTGTCCCTGCTCCAGCCGCAGACCACTGTGTGTCCCTGTTCCAGCCGCTGGTCACTGGGTGTCCCTGCTCCAGCTACTGGTCACTGAGTGTCCCTGCTCCAGCCACTGGTCACTGAGTGTCTCTGCTCCAGTCTCTGGTCACTGAGTGTCCCTGCTCCAGCCACTGGTCACTGGACATCCCTGCTCGAGCCCCTGGTCACTGAGTGTCTCTGTTCCAGTCACTGGTCACTGGACATCCCTGCTCGAACCCCTGGTCACTAGCATTCCCCACTTTGGGTGAATGTTTATATTGAAGCATGGGGGAGCCTGACAGGCCTTGGCAGGATAAATGTTAAGAGAACATTTCCCCTTGTGGGAGAGTCTGAAGCTCGGGAGTATAAGTTTACAGTTAGGAGAAGGATCTACCATACAAGGAGGTATTTCTTCTTTGAAAGGTTTGGTCATCTTTGGAATTCTGTGTTCCACAGGCTTGGGTCGTTGAATTATATTCAAGAGTGTTCTTAAGCACAAAAGGAGTCAAGGATTATAATAAGCAGAAAAGAAAGTGGATCTGAGGCAAAGTTTGGATCAGCCATTATCTCAATAAATGGAGAACAGCCTCAGACGCCTGTATGGCCTTTCTGTCTCCTATTTCTTATGTTCTAAATTGTTGTTCATTGGAGATGAGTTGGATTTAAAATTTAATACACAACTGAACAACTGCATGTCGAAGTATTCTGGAACTGCCTTTCATTGCAACCTGGGGCCTGTACCCCTGAGGACACCCCCCAGTCCAGCACAGGGAGACTGCCTCCATTGTATTGTTAGTCTCTTTGCAATGTGGCACTGGGACTGGGGAAGTGGGGGGATGGGGTGGAGTGCAAGAAAATGCCCACGATGCTGCAAAATCACAGAATACTGAGGCCTGAATCATTTGAATATGCAGTCCACTGAAGTGGACTGCTTGACTACCTGCCCCTGGGAATCTTCCCTAGTGGTGAGAATGTTTTGAAGAGCTCTCCTCAATTGGCCCCATTTCCTATTTTCCTGGCCCCACTACCCCCATCCTGACCAGGAAATATCCAGCTCTCTTAGAAGAAAAAGTATCAATCGGGAGCGGGGGGGGGGGGAGCGACAGTGTCCTGGTGGTCATGTCACCAACTTAAAAATCCAGAGGCCCAGCCCAATGGTTTGGAGACGTGAGTTCAAATCCCACCACATTAGCTGGTGGAATTTAAATTAGATCAATAAATTTAAAATTAGTAAGGATAACAATTCATCAAACTATCATGGACAGCTGTGAAATCCTATCTGTTCAGTAACATCCTGTAGGGAAGGAAATCTGCCATTCTTACCTGGTCTGGCCTACATGTGACTCCAATCAATGGCAATTGGGGATGAACAACACATGCTGACCATATCCCATAAAAGAATAAAGAAAAAAACTGCAGTGATGTGTGTTATTTAGTCTGTGCAGAGTAATTCATGTCATTACATAAAATGCAACATTATAGATTTCCACCCTCTTTACACTTGCTCAAGGTCTGTAACCCTCATGGCTTTATCCAGTTTTGATGAGCCGTCATTTACCTGCAGCTTTGAGTTTGACCCATATTAAAAGCCCTATCCAACCCCTTACGAGCTAAAGACAATCAGCCTAACTCTGAGCTTACACCCTCCAGACTTGCACAAGGGAAACAAACTTTCCACATATACCCTGTTTCAATAATCTACTCAACTTCTGCTCAGAAGACAATCCCTGCATACCCGCTCCAACCTTGTGAACCCTTTGTTTGCTATACTTTTCATTGAGAAAGTTTTGTAAATATGAATTAGTGCCTTACTTTTTTGAGATTGTAAGTGTCCTTTTTGTGACAGCTAATGTTACCTCCTAACCTGGGTTGGACAAACCCTTGTGACAATGGAACAAAACCCATGGAATAGATTCTGGAGTGAAGTTAATCGGCAAAATGTATCCAAAATAAAAGCATCTAAAGACAGGATTTTGATCTGATACATATTAATCCAAAATGTATGTTGGCATTTGTGTTTATCTGCTTCACAATTTGGAAAAATTGTAGGCTTTGGAGAATTTCAGATGAAATATGAAGGCAATGATTTACTCGCAGGATACAGAGGGGAGAGGAGATGGAATGGAACGCAATTTGGAAGGTTCCAAACTGGAAAGTAATTGGAATCACAAAAAAAACCCAGCACTTCATGTTACCTGGATGATGTAGCTCCTGTTGCTGGAAAGATTGAGAACAGTACTGAAGGAAATTTAATCAATATGGCAGACTTTGAGTTTCCATAACAATTTTATGCCTTGTGCAATCCAACTGCCTGAAGAGAACCTTTCAGCGCATTTGCCAAAGCAGTTAATAAATTTTCTTTTGCTGCATGTGTTCCTCTTATAGTAGCTTATACTGACAGGTACAGAACTCACTGACATCCTGGCTCAATTACTGTTGCCTGATTTTGATTTAATCTGTACTTGCATGAGACCAGAGACTAATTTTTTTAAGTCTTCCTGAAAGATACAGCTCTTGCTTGCCAATTGGAACCAATGTCCTAATTCAGGCTCAGTTACATATTGGAAAGAGCTGCAAATTGAGTTTGGGTAGAGATGGAATGGGGGGAGCATGGCTTCAGCAAAATTAGATTTGGGTGTTGTTGTTACCAAATATTATAATTAATTATTGCTATCATGGTTATTATTCACCAAGCAATGGATGGCTCTCAAGGTTGTCCATCTCGATTTCTGTTGTTCCTCTATCACGCTGTACTCCATCATCTCTTGGTTTGAGAGACACATCAGTGAAGCTGAGCTTGCTGCTGTGATTGACTTGATGGGTGCCAGAAAGTGGCTACAATGTAGACAACTATTTTCCATGATTGGAATGAAAACATGTGTTTCCTTGAGGAGGGGAAGTGGGGGGGTAGGTGGGTGGGGACGGGGGGATAACAATTTTACTCCTGTTGGTACATCAATAAAACCGTGTCAACTCATCGCAAGTAACTTTGAATTTCTTTTTCTCCCAGCATTTCCGCATTTTCCCAAATGTGCCACGCATTTAGTAGAAGGGTTAGCTTGCTCCGAACATAATTACTCAAAAGTGTTAAGCAAACTGCACGCCTTTCACCCGACATATTCCAATAATGTTCTTACTTTGGCCACATCTTCCCTTCTCATTAGGTGTGAGCCTGCCAATGGTTAGCGCCCATTGAGGGGTTAAATTGGGCCGTGTAATTGCCCATTATTTTGGTTGCTGTGGAGTTACCACTTCAGACAACAACTGTAAGAGGTTATCCTTCTAATAGAGAGGTGAAGAGGTATCTCTTCTCTCAGAAAGTAGTGAATTGGTGGAATTCTTCACCACAGAGAACTGTCAGGATTGGGTTATTAAGTATGTTCAAGGCTGAGATAAACAGATCTTTAATCAATGAGGGAAATGGGATTATGGGAAAAAGGCGGGAAAGTGGAGTTGAGGATTATCAGATCCGCCATGATCTCACTGAATGGCAGAGCAGCCTCAATGGGCTGAATGGTCCACTTCTGCTCTATGGTCTTTTGTGAGGGACACCATCTTGGTAGAGAGGTTTGCGTGTACAGAGGAACCGTGATTATCCAGCATTCGTTTAACCCAAACTTCAGATCATCTGAACAAGATCACAAGGTCCTGATACGTGGCTCAATATGTTATCCGTCATCAATGATCCGGCATTTGATTAACCAATGAAATAATCCCCGCCTGTGTCCTTTGGATAATCAAGTTTCCTCTGTATGCGATTAAAAATTGCTAGTACTATGCAAATCAGCAAGAGAAGATGAGAATGAGAATAGAACGCTGAAATGAAGCCAATATTAGCGATTACTAATTCCACATTCTAGCCAATGCCTTGAACTAACTTCTGTTGAATGTTACACCAAATAGAACGAAGCATCTCAAACCAATGCTACTTAAAGAGACCATGAAGTACTTACACATTCATTCCTGGATTACTTTTTCTGGGTGCCAGTATAATTTGTATATGTTGCTGGTTTTTCCCGTACTTGGATAAATCTGAATGTCCTGCAGTTCTAGTGATTTTAGGAAAAAGTGAGGACTGCAGATGTTCGAGATCAGAGTCGAAGACTGTGGTGCTAGAAAAGCACAGCCGGTCAGGCAGCATCCGAAGAGCAGGAGAATCCATGTTTCAAGCATAAGCCCTTCTGCAGCATCTTTTGAAGCACACTGTGACTGGGAGAATGAAGAGAAGCCAGTCTGGGCTTCTCTGACTGAGCACGGCAAACTATTGGCTGAGGGAGACAACAGGATGCTAAGAAGGTCTTTCAGCTGGCTGTCAGATCCTCCAAAGGTGTTCAAAATACAATTATCTTCCCCGTAGCTTCAGCGGGAGCTAAGTGCTAGCATGCGAGCTCATGAGTGAAATATATTGGCTGCTACAGCCTCAAAGTAGTTTGAAAACAGCATTGTCTCCAGGTGTCAGTGTGACTGGGGCTCTTAACTGTTCTGCTCCCTACAGGCAGCAGCTAAGCAACAAGCTGATTATAGACCCCAAAAGAAGCACACTTCTCTAGTTACAGAGAAGCAGGAGCCGGCATAAGGTTTTTTGAGGAATGCTTCAGTCCACATAACTCAGGATCCTATTGACTCCATGTAGACCTTCCTGGTGCCTCAGGAACCTTTGTACTACAGTTGCCACAACTGTTTTCAGCATTTTCCAATTTAATAAATACTTTTAACTCTCAACTACATTTAGTATCTTCTCTATAAATGGGAAGAGCTAGTCCGGTACAAAGTTGCATTCATTTCTCATTGTCCTCTGAAAAGGGTCGTTCATGTAATGGCATGACTGTGATCACATCATTTAGCACACACTAGGGGACTCGACGTAGGATCCATGGGTCACTGCATTCAGTTGTAATGGTTTAGTCCAGATATAGGGGACATAAGGTCCACCTACAATAGTGACTTGTTGTGCTGCCTATTTGTTGGCAAGTTGAGCCATTCTCTCTGACCAACCATTGTACCCAGATGTCTGACTATCGATTATACGCAGATTTCCCATAAGAACCACTCTGGGCATTATGTGACTGTGTGACTCAGTGTCCTGGCCAAAACTTATCCTGAACCAGTGTTGCAGAAATGGATCCTCTGGTATCCCATTGCTATCATCCGGATCTTACTGCATTCTGATTGTCCACCACAGTTCCTATATCACAATGGCATCTATGTCTTAAAGCTATTTCCTTGACTGTAAAGCACTTTGTGATGTGCTTGTAAAAGATGCTAGATAAATGCAAGCTTTTCTCTCATGTCACTTCCTCTTATTTTCTGTCTTCCTCAGTCCTTTCTCATTTCTAAACTTTCGGCGCGCTTTTGTTCTGGCCACACTTTATAAGGTGATTCCTTGCTGACAGCACCGTTAAAGAATTGGATTTCAATCTCCATGAAAGAGAACACAAAACGTTGGCAGGCACAAAGCAGGAGAATAACTTCTTCAAACATTGTCCATATGCCCTTAATTACAAACCATCTGCTTTCCACCATACATCTCAAGAATCAGTAGGTATTCTTAATATTTTCACCTGTTCACACAGGAATTTTAAAAAACAGTCCAGTCCAAACAGACTGGTATAAAATTTACTGCTAAATATCTTTATTGGAAAAATATCTGCTAACGTTGTAGGTAATAAATACCTGGGTGATAAGAACACAATACTTCAGAGGCATCTGTTAATGATTTTGGATATCATTATCTTTGTGTTACTTCCAAAAGAAATACAGGAGTTCTTTTTTTTTCCATTTCTGTCTCCTTTTCAAAGTAAACTACACAGAATAATATGATGAGTGCTTATTTACTTTTATTTTGTTTGGCAACAGTCAGTATTTTAATTTTTTTATGTATTTATTTTTTAGAGGAGTTGGCCAGAGCTTAACTTAAACTGTTAACATCTGATGGATATTGCCAAAATTGAGAGAACTGTCCCAAAGATAAGTCATGCAATAGCCTGATAGACTGATACTCACAGGATATACGCTACGGATGATGTCCCAGGTACCATGACGGCCTTCCCTGGGTATGCCCTATCTGAAGAAGGGCCTGTGCCCGAAACGTCGAATCTCCTGTTCCCTGGATGCTGCCTGACCTGCTGTGCTGTTCCAGCAATAAAGTTTCAACTATGCCCTATCTCACCAACTGGAGAGACCTAGCAGACATAGTGATACAATGATATACAGTTGAGGGGAGTTGTCTGGGAATTCTCAGTATGGACTCTGCACTCCATAAATTCTCATGGCACCAGGTCAAACACAAGCAAGGAAACCTCCTGATAACTACTACTCACTGCATAGCCCTCTCCATCTTCTCCCCGGGCACCCATTCCTTCAGCTGATGAATCAGTACTCCCCATGTTGAGGAAGTGCTGAATGTGGAAAAGCACTGAATGTATTGTGGGTCAGACAACTTAATGTCCATCACCTAAGGCCGTCTCAGTAGTTCTACTGCAGAATGGTTTGCCTTAGATACTGAAAGACACAGCTGCTAGACTGGACCTGTGGTAGGTGGTGAGGGAAATCACAAAGGGGGAAATCAACAAGACCTTGTCCTCCCTAATCTGTTTGCTGCTGATGAATGTATCCATGATGGCAATGGTGGAAGTGACTCTGCACTGTTCTTGTGGAAGACAAAATCCTGTCTTCACATTGAGGATACCTTCCATTGCATTTACAGCCTACCACCATACTAATTGGGATAGATTTCAAACAAATCAAGCAATCCACAACTGGGTATATATCTCATGCTGTAGGCCATCAACAGTAACACAATTGTATTCAGCCACAATGGTGAACCAGCATGTCACCCATTCCATTATTACCATCAAGCCAGGGGATCAATTCCCTGGTTCAGTGCAGTATACAGGAGGATATACCAAGATCAGACTCAGGCATATCTAAAAATGAAGTACCAACCTGATTAAGCTACAACAGAGCAACACTTGCATGTCAAAGAGAAGAAGCAGCAAGTGATAGACAGGGCCAAGTGATTGCAATTCCACAAACAACAGAGCAGATCTAAACTCTGCAGTTCTACCAAATCCAGTCAGGAATGGTGATGGATGAATAAACAGCTCACTGAAGGAGGAAGCTCCACAAATCTCTTCCCCCTCAATGATGGTGAAGGTTAGTGCATCAGTGCAAAAGATAAGACTGAAGCATTCACAACAATCTTCAGACAGAATGCCATATGGATGAACCGTCTCGGTCTCCTCCAGAGGTTCCCATCAGAGACCAGCATTCAGTCAATTTGACTCACACCTCATGATATCTGCAGCTTCACACCTGGGCCAATAAAAGTCCAGGCCAAAGTGATTGTTTAATTTACCTGTTTTCACATTTTGGTTAGAGAATGATACAGAACTGTTTAAATTATTTTTCATTTTCCTACCATAATAAATAAATGTGTTTTAATTTCCCAGTACCTTACAATCCTGATCATTTCATTGATATTTGTAATATGCCTCTTTTTCTTTACTCATGGCACATTCTTCTATGTGACAGAAAATGAATGGTTTTTAATAGAGTAGATAAGGAGGTGGTTCCACAACCAAAGAGCACATATTTAAGATAATAATAAGATGTTAATTGCTTTTAAATGTATCACTTTTGATCTTTACTTCTGTACTTACAAGTCTGTGATTATTCCAAAATATATGTTTATTTGTATGTTTACAATGATCATTATCTACCATTTTGTCGTAAGAATTTACATTTACCTGTAAACCTGGATTTACTTGTGCATGATTATATTTTCCCATGAACGTTTACCCTTGTGATAATGTAATGTCTAGTTTTATCTGTTTCTGCTTATGCCCTAGTCGTTACAGTATACTTATATGTCTCTGATGACCTGTTGATTTTCCTGGCTCTGATCATCATGATGTATAGATTTAACTGTGATGATAATCATAGATTTACTGGCTCATGATGACCTTTACCAATGGAATTGTCTAACTGTTGGTCATGATCTATCAACTCCCTTGTGATGACCTATGTAATGCCTTACTGTTCCATTCAGGCATGATACATACGTGATGAGACAAATTGGCAGAGACCAGTCAGAAAGAAAAATGCAATCTCAGAAGACTGGGAGATTGATGTCACTATTTGACACACACACCACCCTTCCCCACCCCGAACCCCACCCCGAACCCCAACCCCAGCACTCCACATGGAAGGAATTCCCCCAGCTTATTCTTGAAGACTGTAACTTCATTTTCGTCAATTCCTTGGATTGAGAACAATTTGGTTCCGCTCAGTTTGATGGGTTTTGAGATGGCTGTCCAATCTATAACCTGCAGACTGTGCTACGTTCTGGGGCAGGTGGTGCTTGGAGAGTTGGGCAGGTGAATTGTTTGGACATTTTTTCACCCTCTCCGATCCCTCTGTGTTCCCAATGGAGTCTCTCAATGTGCTAGGTGCCTCCTCTGCTTTGTTCAGTCACAAGCCAGGGACTCCCTGGAGTTCACTCGCATATCTGACCTCTTCAGGGAATAATTGGAGCCTCTTCCACAAAAACATTTCCTCCGAGACCTCTCCTGCCATGCACAAATACTGAGCAGAGCAGTTGAAGGCTAGAACAAAGCCATTTTTTTTACATTCTAACCAGGGATTCTAGAGGTCATGTGACAATAGAAATAGGTGCAGGAGTAGACTTTGACCCATCGAACCATTTTCACCAGCTATTACAACCTTGGCAGATTTTCTACTTCAACTCCACTTTTTGCCCATCCCCCCAGATCCCTTGATGCCTTGGGAGATTAAAAATCTATTGAAACCTCTACAAAAAATTAGCCCTATTGCAAGAAAATATAGTCTTTCAGAGGCAAGATTGATAGATTTTTGACAAAAGTATCAAGGAATATGAAAAAGGTCACTTAAATGGATTGCAGAATAGCCATGAGACAGTGGGCAGCACGGTGGTTCAGCGGTTAGCACTGCTGCCTTACAGCGCCAGGGACCTGGGTTCAATTCCTACCCTGGTGCAGCTGTCTGTGTGGGTTTTGCACATTCTCCCCATGTCTGTGTAGTTTTCCTCCCACACGCCAAAGATGTGCACCTTAGGTGAATTGCCCATAGAGTTAGGTGCATTCATCAGGGGTAAGTGTGGACTGGGCTGCTCTTTGGTGGGTTGGTGTGGACTTGTTGGGCCAAAGGGCCTGTTTCCATACTGTAAGGAATCGAATATGTGGCATAATGGTGATTCACTGAACTACTTACATGGCACCTGAAATACTGCTTGGGGCATTAGCTTTCCTGACTTTTTGCCTCAATTTCCTCACAGATGAAAATTCTATTGCATACTTAAATATTTCTAACAATGCAGACTCAACAGCCCTCTGCAGTAAAGAATTCCACAGATTCCTTACCATCTGGGAGAAGGAATTCCTCCTCATCTCTGTCTTGATTGATGACCCCTTGCTGTGAGATGATGCCCTCTGGTCCTAGACTCTCCCATAATGGGAAACGATCTCTCTGCATCTACCCTGTCGAGGCCTCTGAGCAACTGTCTGTTTCAATCAGGTCTCCTCTCATTATTCTAGACTCCAATGAGTACAGATCCAGCTACTCAATCTCTCCTCATAAGACAGTCCCTCCATACCTGAGATCAGTTGAGTGAACCTTCCCTGGGCTGCCTCCAATGCCAATATATCTTTTCTTAGATATCCAAGCTGTTCACAGTATTCTAGCTTTGGTCTGACTAGTGCCTTCTGTTGTTTTGCAAGACTTCATTATTTTTATACTCCATTCTTTTCAAATAAAGGCTAACATTCTATTTGCCTTCCCTTTTACCTGTTCAACTCACTGCTAGCTTTTTGAGATTCATGCACAAGGGCAGGATTCTGGGTAATCCAAGATGGAGGACAAGAAAAAGTTTTGTCTGTAACAGCTGCTCTTTTTTTGAGGTATTTTAGGTGTTGGAGGTGGTTTCCTTGAATTCAGGAGCAGCAATTACTGTTTTATATGCTGTTGCATTGTTTTGGAACTTTGGGAAAAAAAAGTCAAAACAACAGCACTTTTAAAAGGGAGAAGAACAGACAAAGGAAGCACATGGTGAGGTCAGTGCAGGAGAGAGAGAGAAAGAAAGAAACCCATATTGCTAACTGATAGAGTTAGTAGTTACTGCCTTTGCTGTTGAATTCATGTATCACTGGATATTGGAGTGTGTCTAGGAAATTAAAAAACAGTGAAATTCGCAACTGATCTTGGAGGAACCTGTTTGGGAGAAGTCACAGCACAGGAACAGATAAGTGGATGTTTTAAGCGTGGTCTTAAAATAAGTCTACAGTAGTGAGTTCTTTCTTGATTATATGTTTTATTGAGCTATGTCTCTTGATTAAAATTAAAACATAAGCCGTAAGTATTAATTTAACCTGGAGCAGTGTTTTGTAGAGGAATAAGACAGTGGTATTTTCTGGGTCTGTAGATTGGAAAAAGCAAAAATAGCCTTCAGTAGAGTGATATGCTCTTCTTGTCAGATGTGGGAGTTTAGGGGGAATTTACAGGTTTTGAGGATTATATTTGCAATAAATGCCATTGGTTGCGAATCCTATCATATCGAATGGATCGGTTGGAGAGGCAGTTAGAGGCAATGAGGAATTTGCAAGAGCAAGGGGGTGATGGAAGGTAGTTATAGGAAGGGGGGAAGTCTCAGATACAGTCATGTAGATGGGTTAACTCCAGGAAAAGTAAGAGAGGTAGGCAGGTAGTGCAGGAGTCTTCTGTGGCTATCCCCATTTCAAACAAGTATGCTGTTTTGGAAAATGTAGGGGGTGATGGATTCTCAGGGGAACGTAGCACAAACAGCCAAGTTTCTGGTATTGAGACTGGCTCAAATGCAACGTCGGGTTCCAAGAGATCGATTGTATTAGGGGGACTCTCTAGTTCGAGGTACAGATAGAAAAATCAGAATGGTGTGTTATTTCCCTGGTGCCAAGATCAAGGATGTCTCAGAGAGGGTGCAGAATATTCTCAATGGGGAGAGGGCCAGCAGGAGGTCATTGTCCACATTGGAACAACAACATAGGAAGGGAAAAGGTTGCGATTCTGAAGGGTGATTACAGAGAGTTAGGCATGAATTTAAATAGGAGGTCCTCATGGGTAGTAATATCTGGATTACTCCCAGTGCTATGAGCTAGTGAGGGCAGGAATAGGAGGATAGAGCAGATGAATGCATGGCTGAGGAGCTGGTGTATGGGAGAAAGATTCACATTTTTGGATCATTGGAATCTCTTTTGGGGTAGAAG
>NC_057741.1:30645488-30660067 GCF_004010195.1 Chiloscyllium plagiosum | reverse complement strand
CTGTACAGGACATTGGTTAGGCCACTGTTAGAATATTGCGTGCAATTCTGGTCTCCTTCCTATCGGAAAGATGTTGTGAAACTTAAAAGGGTTCAGAAAAGATTTACAAGGATGTTGCCAGGGTTGGAAGATTCGAGCTACTGGGAGAGGCTGAACAGGCTGGGGCTGTTTTCCCTCGAACATCGGAGGTTGAGGGGTGACTTTATTGAAGTTTATAAAATCATGAGGGGCATGGATAGGATAAATAGACAAAGTCTTTTCCCTGGGGTGGGGGAGTCCAGAACTAGAGGGCATAGGTTTAGGGTGAGAGGGGAAAGATTTAAAAAGGACCTAAGGGGCAACGTTTTCACACAGAGGGTGGTACGGGTATGGAATGAGCTGCCAGAGGAAGTGGTGGAGGCTGGTACAATTGCAACATTTAAAAGGCATCTAGATGGGCATATGATTAGGAAGGGTTTGGAGGGATATGGGCCGGGTGCTGGCAGGTGGGACTAGATTGGGTTGGGATATCAGGTTGGCATGGATGGGTTGGACCAAAGGGTCTGTTTCTGTGCTGTCCATCTCTATGACTCTATGACTTCCAGATCCTTCTGTTCTGCAATTTTCTGCAGTCTTTAAATGATATTCAACTTCTCTATTCTTCCTGTCAAAGTGCATAACCTCACATTTTCTCACATTATATTCTGTCTACCAGTTTTTTGCCCACTCACTCCCCAGTCTGTTTATGACCTTTTGCAAGCTCTTCTTCCCCGTTTGCACTTCTGTCTATTTTTATGTCCTGCAAACTTAGCGATTGTAATTCATTTCCCTCATCCAAGTCATTAATATATATCGTAAATAATTGTGGCCCAGCACTGATCCCTCTACGCCAGTAGTTACAGGTCTCCTTTCTGCAAATGTTCCCCTTATCCCAATTCTCTGTCTTCTATTAGTTAGCCAATCCTCTATCCATGCTAATAAACTACCTCCAACACCATGGACTCTAATTAAATAGCCTAATGCATGGTACAGTACTGAATGCCTTTGGCACATCAGAAATATATTGCTGTGTAATTCTTCCTGTCAAAGTGCATAACCTCACATTTTCTGACATTATATTCTGTCTACCAGTTTTTTGCCCACTCACTCCCCAGTCTGTTTATGACCTTTTGCAAGCTCTTCTTCCCCGTTTGCACTTCTGTCTATTTTTATGTCCTGCAAACTTAGCGATTGTAATTCACTTCCCTCATCCAAGTCATTAATATATATCGTAAATAATTGTGGCCCAGCACTGATCTCTCTACACCAGTTGTTACAGGTCTCCTTTCTGCAAATGTTCCCCTTATCCCAACTCTCTGTCTTCTATTAGTTAGCCAATCCTCTATTCATGCTAATAGACTACCTCCAACACCATGGACTCTAATTAAATAGCCTAATGCATGGTACAGTACTGAATGCCTTTGGCACATCAGAAATATATTGCTGTGTATATTTATCATTTCCCTTTATTTAACCTGGAGGAGACAGTGAGGACTGCAGATGCCGGGTATCAGAGTCAAGAGTGGAAAAGCACAGCAGATTAGGCAGCATTGGATGCTGACCTGCTGTGCGTTTCCAGCACCACCCTCTCGCCCCGTTATCTACCCTGTTTGTTACCTCCTCAACAAACTGGAATAAATTTGTCAGGCATAATTTACTCTTCATGAAGCCAATCTGACTCTGCTTGATTATTTTGTACATATCTAATTGCTTTGATACTACAGTACATCCTCAAGAATAGACCTTATCATTATTGTACATTCATTATATGATCTTCCTGTAAACAGACAAGACAACGCTTTTCACTGTACCTCGGTTAACATGACAGTAATAAAACAAATCAAATCCCTTTGAATCCAGTAATGGTAACCTGTTGTAACCTGCCCTTTGCATTTCTTCTGAAGAGTTTGTGTGGAAAATCTGCTCGTGGTTGCCAACAAAATCCTAGACATTTACTTTACATTGCCTTTGGTTCTCACCAATTTCAACGATCTAATTCTCAGACGCTACAGCAGAGTTAGAAAGTCCCCAAACCAAATCTGAGCAAGGGATTTCTCTGCATTACTTAGCTATTCTTTAGTGGGATGTGGATGTTTCTGGTGTTATTATTGGACAGTTAGTCCCTGAAAGGATTAACTGATATCATCAAAATAAATTCTGGAGTCAGGACAGAAAGGACTGCTCCTGGGAGGAATTATCTGGTTTTGTATTCCTAGCCAAAGTTGTGTGAAAATGTTTCAATAGTAGTGAGGTGTATGTAAACTCATTCCTGATCTCTCATAAGAGACTGCAATATATCCCCTGTGTAATGGAACCAGCTATTAAGTAATAAATAATGAACTTGTTTATTGTTCATCAAGGGGAAAGTGAGGATTGCAGATGCTGGAGGTCAGAGCTGAAAATGTGTTGCTGGAAAAGTGCAGCAGGTCAGGCAGCATCCAAGGGACCTGCTGCGCTTTTCCAGCAACACATTTTCAGCTATTGTTCATCAAGGTTGAGCCTATCTTCTGCTGAAAACATCATGTGAGCATCCTTCCCAACACGGTACCAGTGGTTTAGACCTATAGCAACAAAAAGATTTGGACATAAGAACTGGGAGTAGAAGTAGGCAATTCCATCGCTCAAACCTGCTCTGCCATTTAGTACAATCATGGGTACAATCTGCCATTTAGTACAAACCTGCTCTGCCATTTAGTACAATCTTATCTCGACCTTCACTTCATTTCCCGTCTGCTCACCATTGCTCTTTAACCCGTTACTAATTAAAAATGAACTCCTCCTTAAATTTACTCAGTGTCACAGCATCCACCACACTCTGGGCTAGTGAATTCCACATCTTCCTATTCCTTTTGAGAGATGTAATTCCTTCTCATGTCTGTTTAAAATCTGCCACCTCTTATCCTAAATCTGTGAATCCTAAATCTTCTCAACAAGGAGCAGCATGGTGGCTAAGTGGTTAGCACTGCTGCCTCACAGCGCCAGGGACCTCAATTCAATTCCACCCTTGGGTGACTGTCTGTTTGTCTGTCTGTCTGTGTGGAGTTTGAACATTCTCCCCATGTCTTTGTGGGTTTCCTCCCACAGTCCAAAGATATGCAGGTTACGTGGAATGGCTGTGCTAAATTGCTTGTAGTGTCCAGGGATTTGTAAAATGCAGGGATAGGGGTGGGTCTGGGTGGGATCCTCTTCACAGGGTCAGTGTAGCATTAATGGACTGAATGACTTGCTTCCATGATGTAGGGATTCCATGAACCCCACCCTAGTAATAGCTTGCAAGGCCAAAATTTGTTGTCCGTCTCGAATTGCTCTTGAACCTAGTGAATGACTTGTTTAGCCAACTGAGAGGGCAGTTCAGAGTCAATCACATTACTGTGGACTTGTGGGAGATTTTTTTTTCCCAAAAGGCATTAGTGAATTGGGAGAGTTTTTTAACAGCAGTCAGTGAGAGTTATCATGGCCAACATCACTGAGAGCAGATTTTATGAGTTGAATTGACTTTAAATCTCACTGGTTATCATGGTGGGATTTGAATCCGGGTCCCCAAACATTAGGTTAGGCCTCTGATTTACCACTTCATCACCAGTTATCTTTTAAGAGGGTATTGCAAAGTTTAACTTCACAAAGAAACACCACATTTATATTTTATAAATGATCTCTTAAACTTTGAGAATGGTGGCTACCAGTGCTATATTAGATTAGTCCCTACTTCATATCTCACAGCAAGCATTACAAATAATCCCAAACATGAAAGTGTGCCACATACGTCTTTGTATTTTTGGTTATCCTATTTTGATCAAGGTTTAAGCAAGCTCAACTATCTTGCCTCTTGCTGATATATTAGCAATTTTGAAATAAATAGAGTGTTCAGAATCTTATCCCATCTCAAATTGCAATTGCTTTTGATGTGGGTAATGTTTACAATCTCCCTTTAAGTGAAAACTTCCCACATGGAGCTGAAAGGGATTAGAGGTACCAAGTATTTACAGCAGTCATTTCCCTCCTGCCCGGTTACAGTGACAAATTGAGGAAATCAAAATTGAATAGGTGAACAGTCACACTTTGAAAAGGTATGTTACTATTGATTGGGTGTTTTCCCTCCATAGTTTTAAATTACAGTGTAGGAAGACCCGTAGAAAGAGATAGCTCCCCAGTCTTAGGGGGAGCAGCAATCTAAAGATGTTGGGACTGCACTGTGTGCCTTTGAAGAAGTAATTCAGCAGATACTTTTCAAAGGCATTATCCCAGAGTGCAGACAGTTAAGGTTATGTAATGACCAAATTTTAGAGAGGAGATAAGTTCTCATATATCAGTCTCAACCAACAGAAACTATATACCTTCTTTGTGGGGTGTATCAGAATCACCCTCTGGCATTTCCAAACTGGGGAGGGCGACATAGTTAGTGACATGCAGGCCAAAGAGCTTTGCTGACTCCAATCGGCCTCCAGCTATACTAAATGGCTTAGGATGGATGTGAGACCAGAGACCAATTGTTTACAAGGAGGAAACTATATTTTGAATAGCAGCTCAGTAGGCAGGTTGTAACAATGTCAACCTATTCAACAGACAGACAGTAATTCAACCTCCACTGTCTCGTCCCCAAGGAGCCAATGTTTCCCCATCTGATAAACCAGCTTCCTTCTTATATATCGGCATCTTTAAAGACTATTTCAGATCTTTGTTACATTTCATAAAAAACAATTATCTTTTGGCACAAGGAGACCTCCATACCTTATAAATGTACATGAAAAGACAATTGGAAAATGCATACATGAGGGTATATTTTCCAGTCTTTTCTGCTGTGCTGCGTACATTGGATGTCCTGCAAAGAAATATTTATATCGCACTCTCTCACATCCCAAAACCTTTTACAGCTAATGGAGGATTTTGAGATGCACACAAGATTGCATGACCAAACAGTATGTTTTAGTGAGGTTGGTCAATGGATAAATATTGTCCAGAGCATTCAGGAGAATGAAAATAAAACAACAAAGTGTGAATGCTGGCGATCTGAAACAACAACAGCAAACAGTTCTGAAGAAGGGCCGCTGGACTTAAAATGTTAACTCTCGTTTCTCTCTGCAGATTCTGCCAGACCTGCTGAGTTTCTCCAGCAATTTCTGGCTTTCGTACCAAGGAGAACGTCCCTCCTCTTTTTTGACATTATGCCTTGTCCATCTGAGAGGATCTCAATTTAGGCCTCAGGCCTGCGCAGCACTCTTCTTGTATCAGCTTTGAGTATGTGCTTAGATTCCTGGACTGGGACTTGAACTCACAACTTTCCGATTCAGAAGTGAGAATGATGCTAACTGAGCCTTGGCTACTGCAAAGAAAACAAATCCAATTTTCTATTAAACTTAAGCATTTATTTGACCAGAATTGGTCTGTTTATCTCAGTGAGCCTGGAAAATAGCTCTTGTGATCTGCATTTTACAGATTGCTTCCAGAGCAATGCATCATAAATTATGGCCTGAGCTATATTGAGTGACAGTAAAATCTTAACCCTTAGACTGCTTATAAAGTTCAGACAAAGGTCTCTAGGTATTGGTGATTTCAGTTAATAGGAGAGTTTGTTGGGATGGGGGAAAAGAAGGTATTTTAAACAAGTATACAATTTTCAAGTATATTTCTTCAACAGCATGAAATGATTAGACTCTCAGTGAATGAGCTTTTGATAACACAGGATAGGAATGGAAAAGGCTCTACAATACTGCTTCAAGGAAGAGCAGAGAGTTCTTGCAAATGTTTATTCCCCTGCCCAGCTTTGTATGAATACCCCCAAGCCCCCCACGCCCTCACCTCCACCTACCCTTCTGTGACTCAGCTTCTCCTTCTCTTAGCTTATGATTTGGTGCAGCGTTGTGTGCATTGCTGCGTTGTTCCGAGATAAGACTCCCTGCACAAATATGGGTTGAGATTCTGATGTGATCTAAACCAAGAACAGAGGCGAACTGAACTTGCTTTTTGCTGAGATTCTGAATGAAGTGCACACGTCAAGAGGAAAAAAATTATCCCGGGATATGGGTGACACTGAGATAGCTACATTTACTAGCCTTCCCTATTTGACCTTAGGGAACAAAGAGACAACCACAAACTAGGACTCGAGCTTATGCAATCATGCAGCTGGCTTTCCATTCATGAAGGACATTGCTTAACCAACATTTGTGCAACTGTTTTCATGCTTAAATCCAACCAAGACTCATTTGTTTCCTAATTTGCCACCCTGGGCCATCATTCACTGCCTTTGATTTGACAGCCTGGTACCAGGCAAAGTGGAAAATGTTTCCAGAATGCGGCGGGCAATCCAGGAAGACATCACGAGTTCAGCAGATTGTGTGGTGTTACAATTCAGTCAACGAGTCTGGTTGGCTGTAGCAACATGTACTTTTACATGCCTGTCCTAGCCTGGAGCTATGGATTGTGAGGGGAGAGACTCCAATTTTCTCCCCATTGCATGGTTAACAAGGAAATTCCCCCATTCTAACAGCATGCCTTTGGCGTCTGTTGGAAGAATTTACTAGTTGACACTCAAGTTGTTTGGTCATTTTATGAGGGAATGCTCTTTACCAACAAGTTTTGGCATTGGAACCCAAACCCACAGCTTCCGGCTTACAGACACCTGACCTCTGCCCAGTTAACTAGATAATTATGTGAACAAGTGTTGGTGACTGTGAAGACAAACATTCTGGAATGAAAATTAAGGAATGGAAGGGGGTAAAATTAATGGAAAGATAGTGAAAGGCCTGAATGAACAAAGAGCTGCAGGCGTGGAAATACCCTCAAAATGGGACTTATGTATATTTTCGTATTTTAGAGTTTGGATTTTGAAGTAGTGGTATGTAGATTTTGGTCTTTGTTTATGGGTTGATTTAATGATCAACTTGTTGGTATTTCTGGAGCCATAATTTTTTTTAAAAACATTGAGATGTACAGTTCCTGAGGTATAATCAGGGTTTGTTTGCATTGTGAAAGTTTTCTGTTTAGAGGAATGAGGAATTGATTTTTGTTTTTTGGTTAAAACCCACACCTTGGAAAGCTTTTGGTTTCAGCTTGCAGAAGTCCTAGTTGAAGTTGAATGTATGAAACAGTTTTTCCTAGAGAAAATAATTAATTCAGAAAAGTTAGAAAATAGGTTACCTCAGTTTTTGGGTTTTAGTAAAATGCTTCAGTCCAGAAGTGTTGAAGTAGAACCCTGAAGAGGTCATTTGAAACGATGAAAGTTTAAGCTCAATTGTGTGAACAATCAAAGAACAGACTATTGGAATCTTAAGAACAGGAATTGAAAGAAACAGTTAAATCAAACCTATAGGTATAATAAAAAAAGGGATTCTCCCAGATGTTTGAATGCTGTAATATGATGCTTATGGGATATATCAGATTGTAATTAACTATGAATCTTGAATTCTTTCAAATTGTGTTAACTGTAAATAGTTTGGTTTATTCTATTTCATCTTCATCTTTTGCATAATAAATGCTTGTGTTATTGCTAAAACAAAATTGGCAGATTTGTGTGCCTGTGTTTGAGTGAAAAAGCACCTTATTACATAAAACAAAATAAAATTATAATGTCAATATGGAATTTGAATTGCCCAATAGTAACAATTGTGGTTACATTACATCAGAGAAAAAACAGCAGTTTTGCAAATATGAATATATAGAGTACAAAAACCAAAAAAAAGGATTTATAGAAACATTTGTTAGATATTTTTGAAACTGCTGTCTGTGGGATGTGGGTGTTGCTGGCTAGGCTGGGATTTATTGCTCATGTCTAGTTGCCTTGAGAAGGTGGTGGTGAGCTGCCTTCTAGAACTGCTGCAGTCCATGTGGTGTAGGAACACCCACAATGCAGTTCAGGAGGGAGTTCCAGGATTTTGATCCAGTGACAATAAAGGAATAGGGATATAGATCCAAGTCAGGATGGACAGTGCCTTGGATGGGAACTTGAAGATGGTCATGTTGTGATTCACCCACTGCCCCTGGCCTCTAGATCATAATGTCAGCATTTGTGAGCTGCTGTCTAAGGAGTCAAGGCGGGTTGCTACAGTACGATTTGTGTGTGGTACATACTTCTGCCACTTTATTAGTGATGGAGAGGGTGAACATTTAAGGGAGTGGATAGGGTGCCAATCAAGCAAGGGGCTTTGCCGTGGATGATGTTGAGCTTTTTGAATGTGATTGGGGCTGTGTTCATCTAGACAAGTGGAGAGTATTCCTTCACACTCCCGACATGTGTATGTAGATGCTGGATATGCTTTGGGGAGAAGAAAGTGAGGTATTTGCCACAGACTTCCCAGATATTGCCCTGCTCTTGTAGCCACAGTATTTATCTGGCAAGTCCAGGTAAGATTTTCATCAGTGGTAATCCCTCCTGGATGTTGATAGTGTGGAATTCAGTGATGGTAAATTGAATGTCAAAGGGAGAGTCTCTCTTGTTAGAGGTGGTCATTGTTGGTCACTTGTTATTTGCCACCCATGGGCCCAAGCCTGGATATTGTTCAGGACCTGCTGTATTTGGGTACGGTTTGCTTCAGAATCAAATGCAGCTGAACATTGTACAATCTTCAGTGAACATCCCGACTTCTGACCTTATGAGAGAGGGAAGTTCATTATGAAGCAGCTGAGGGTGGTTGGGCTTAATACAGTCCCCTATTGAACGCCTGCACAGATCTCCTGGAGCTGAAATGGTTAACTGGCCCAACCACAACTACCTTCCCATGTACTAGGCCTGACTCCAACCAATAAGGAGCTCTCCACTATTCCCACGGACACAAGTTTGTTAGGTCTGCCTTGAAGTCAATATCATCCTTATTGAACTCAACTCTTTTTTTTGGAGCGAGGCTGAATGAGATCAGGAACCAAGTCGACCTGGCAGAACACAAACTGAGCATTGTGTGAGCAAATTATTGCTATGTAAGTGCTGTTTGATTGAACTTTGTTGATATTGGAGAGTAGGCCAATGAGACAATAATTGTTGAATTGTATTTGCTCTTGACAGAACACACTGAGGCAATTTTCCACATTGTCGTGTAGATTTAAAGAATTGTGTGCACACCCCACATTAGAGAAAGCATGTTAAAGTATTCGGGATAAACTCAACAGGATGGGGAGCTATTTCTGAAGCAAGTTAGAAACTAGGACTGTTTGCGATCCAACAGGGGAGGCCAAAATTAAGATTTAATTGAAGCTTCTAAAACAATGAAGGCTTTTAATATAGGGAAACTGGAAAGGATATTTTGTCACATTATTCATTCAAAGTCATTTCAGGGAAGGAAGACAAAGCGAAGCTAAAATTCTTTTGAGGAAGCTTTTAAAACATGGAATGTTTTTGCACAGGGTGTGGTTGAGACAGGGTCCACTGTATCTTTCAAGGAAAAGTTCAGAATAAATATTTGAAACAGAACAAAACGCAGATCTGCGGGAAGACAGCAGGCCAGTGAAGTTAGTTTGCTTTGCTCAAACAGAGAGCTGGCACCAAGACAATGGGGTGAAAGGCCTTCTTCCTTGCTGTAAACCTCGATGGCTGTATGGTGTGGTTTCTAAAGGAATGTAAGGGATATTGTGCTGAAGGAGAGTTAACATGCAGTGCCATGTGATCTCGTGCCAAGATAACACTTCCCTCCCTGTTACTGCTGGACAAGGTCTTGAATCTGCGCCAGGAACTCTGAGGTCAAATAAAGATCAGAGTGAAGTGGGACATTTCTGTCTATGGGAGGAGAACTCAATACAGTCTAACGGTGGTTGCAGTAATCCAAGCAAGAAGCAGCATCTCAACTTATATTTCCATTTCCAAATCCTATCTTTAATATATTATGGCAGATGCAAAATGTCATCACGAAGGAAACTTTCCGAGTCCTAAACTCAGATAAGATCATGAAAGAAGAAAGCATTTAACCTTGCCAGGGTTAACCGATGCAACATCTGCAGAACAGGCACAGGGTGACAGAGCCAAGACATGTTCTTAAAATCACTAATGTGACTGGAGGTAGGAACAAGGCAGAACAGTGAAGTGAAAGAGCAATAAACCAGCGCATCGTGCTAGCAACTGACAAGGCCCCAGGTCAATTACTTTGCTCTGAATAGACTCTTGCTGGAACTTAATGGGGGCCGGGGATAATGGGATTTTCAGCTCCCAGCTGAAGAGGCATTGAGACCAACACCACCTCGTTTTGGAAATCAGCAATGGGTCACCCCTCTGGATTAAGGTCAGCGGGGTGTTGGAGGGGTGTGGTAGACCACCAGGACCTATCAACTGCCAGACGATTAGCAGGTCTATTAATTAGCCATGTCACAAAGAAAGATTACCTTGAACAGTATGTTAGTTTCCAAGTATCTTTGGGTTCTGTTGTTGCTTTTTCCCAATGCTCAATACTGATTGTCTCTGAATGCGGAACCTTATTCACCCCCACCCACAGGAGCCCAATTTTTGTGTATCGTGCTTCCTGCACAGCCCACTGCTCACACTCTCTCCCCATTCCCAAAGATTACCCACACTTGTACCTGGGAGTCCTGTCAGTCCCTGGAGGTGAGAAAGTGCTTGCTGGTAAAATGATAGTTTGCTGAAGGGAATCTCCAGATTTGGTGATTAATGATTGCCGTCTGTCCAGTCTAGACGACAAAACACAGAAAGCAGCTGTGGAAATGGCACCTGCAGAGTCTGCTGCAGCACAGTGATTTGCAGAATTCCATTCTTTCCTTAGTTTAATGGGATCCAGAATGCTCTGATTTAACTGATTGATACTCAGTATTGTAGTGACCAGTGATTTTCATCAGATTCGGATCGATCCTGGAGTTGCTCCCGTTTTGTGCTGAGACGAACCTTCCTATTACAAAGTGTAAATATCAAATAGACTCAGTGGTTAGCACTCTTGCCTCAAAGCGCAAAGGACCCTGGTTCAATTCCACCCTCAGGTGACTGTCTGTGTGGAGTTTGCACATTCTCAGTGTGTCTGTGTGGGTTTCCTCCGGGTTTCTCCCACAGTGCAGGTCAGGTGGATTGGTCATGGGCAGTTACCTATAATGTCCAGGGACATGCAGGTTAGGTGGGTTAGCCATGGGAAATTAGTTTAGATTAGATTCCCTACAGTGTGGAAACAGGCCCTTCGGCCCAACCAGTCCACACCGACCCTCCGAAGAGTAACCCACCCAGACCCATTTCCCTCTGACTAATGCACCTAACACTGTGGGCAATTTAGAATGGCCAATTCACCTGAGCTGCGCATCTTGGGTTACAGGGAGGGAGTAGGTCTGGGTGGGATGCTTCCTGGAGGATCAGTGTAGAGTTGGTGGCCTGAGTGGCCTGCTTCCACACTGTCTGGATTCTATAACAAAAAACATACACTCCAAAACACTATTGTTTCTTTTCTCCCTCCCTCAGAACATCACAGTCCAGCACCACCCAAAAACCAATGAGCATAATTTCTTTGACATTGCTTCATAGTTTCAATTACTAATATTCTGAATAACAATTGACCTTAATTATAGAATCATTGAGAATTGGAGCAGGAGTAGGCAATTCGGCCCTTTGAGTCTGTTCCTCCGTTCAACTTTGGGTGGCATGGTGGCTCAGTGGTTAGCACTGCTGCCTCACAGCACCAGGGTCCCAGGTTCGATTAAAGACTCGGGCGACTGTCTGTGTGAAGTTTACAGATTCTCCCCGTGTCTGTGTGGGTTTCCTCTGGGTGCTCCGGTTTCCTCCCAAAGTACAAAGATGTGCAGGTCAGGTGAAGGCCATGGTGAAGGTCTTCAGGTGAAGGTCAGGTACAGGCCACGCTAAATTGCCCATAAAGTTGGGTGCATTAGTCAGAGGGAAATGGGTTTGGGTGGGTTACTGTTCGGAAGGTCGGTTGGACTGGTTGGGCTGAAGGGCCTGTTTCCACACTGTAGGGAATATAAAAAAAAAACTTGATCATGGCTGATCATCCGACTCAATACCCTGCTCCCACTTTCTCCCCTTTGACCCCATTTAGCCCTCAGAACAGTTTCTAACTTCTTCTTGAAAACATTGAACGTTTTGGCCTCAACTGCTCCCTGGGTGAATCAGAGACCTTTGCCCTGAATGTCATTGAGCATTCTACTCCATCACCCTGAGGCCTTCAAAATATTCTGACCGCCCCTGAAGGGCCATCACATGCTCTGTTAGGAATCTACGCACCTTGCCACCCCCAACAAAATAAAGCTGCTGGTATCCAGTGTGAAATGACACAGGTTTGCAGCACTAAATGAGGCCATTCAGCCCAGCTGGTCTGTGAATGTAGGAGCTAGGAGCAGCAGGATGCCATTCAGTTCCTTGAGACTGCTGTGTCAGCCAGTAAGTGTTTTGAATTTCATATTCCCTTCCCCGCTGATATCCTTCGATTCTTCACCTCACACGAGCCTCTTCGTCTCTGTCTTCAATGTATTCCTTCTTAGGCCCAGAGTTCTAAAGTCATTCGGAGAGAAAAATAAATTCTCCTCAAATTCTCCTGAAAGGGCCTCAGATTTTCAAACGGTGTCTCGTTCTGGATTCAGCCCAAGAGCAAACATCCTTTCTATTCCCACCTTGACATGACTTTCCTGGATTACACTTTTCAATTAAGTCCCCCCTCACCCATGTAAACTCTTTTCTCTACCTTGGAATTCCACTTAAGTGATACTCTGTGCTTTCATTCTTTTCACCAAAGTTAACAGCTTCACGTCTTTCCACATTATACTTTACCTGACAAAGTTTTGCCAATTCACTCAACCAGTCTCTAATCATCTGCAAGCTCCTTATGATCTCTCCACAACATGCTTTCCTACCTACCTTTGTATCATCTGTAAATTGAACTACCATACTTACGTCATTGAAGTCATTGATACAAATTGTAACAAGTTGAGACCTCAACACCGACGCCTGCAGGATTCCATTCGTCGCTTACTGCCAATCAGACAGGGTCCCATTTAGACAGCCTCTGTTTCCTGCCAAAGAACCATGAAATTTTACAGCCCAGGAGTAGGCCTTTCGGCCCTGCAAGCCTGAGCCAATCCAAATCCACTGTCTAAACCCATCGCCCAATTCCTAAGCATCTGTATCCATCTGCTCCCCATCTACTCGTGCATCTGTCCAGTTGCACCTTAAAAGAATCTACCGTTCCAAGCACCTACCACCCTCTGTGTAAAGTACTTTCCGCATGTATCCCCCTTAAACTTTTCACCTCTCACCGTGAACGTGTAACCCCTCATTATTGAATTCCTCACCCTGGGAATTGAATCCCTCACCTTGGGAAACCAGCCAGCCAATCTTCTGTCTGTGCTCTGATGTTACCCCCTACACCGTAAGCTTCCCTTTGTGAGTGACCAAGCTGGTATTTAGGCCTCATTAGGGTCTCCTCAGAACTCAACTTCATCCAAATGCTCTCAGACTATAAAACCAGAAGAAATAAGAACAGGAATAGACCATTCAGCCCCTCAAACCTGTTCCACTATTTAGTAGGATCATGGCTGATGAGACATTCTTCGCATCCACTTTCCTGTCCTATCCCTGTAACCCTTCATTCCTCTACTGATTGAGAATCTATCTATCTCAGTCTCTGTGCTAAGGAGTTCCAAAGACTCACAACCCCCTTGTCCTCCTATACCCTTCAAAATGAGCCTCTCACTCCCACAATCATCTTGTCCCTTTTCACCACCAAACCTGAGGCCAAAGGATATTTTGTAAATATGTCGTCCACAAAACTTCTTTTGACTGCACAAATTATTTCTAACGCTCACCTTAAGGGTTTGTGTATTGCTGTTTTTCCAGCTAATCTTTATTCAGGGTTATTAAAGATAGCATTGCAACCATGTGAATGCTTGATCTTATATAAGCCCTCAGGGAGAGGCAGAGTGATTTTACATTCTGTTCTGTACAAATATAAGTCTATTTCGGGAGTGGATCAAAGGTGGGGCAGAATATTCCAAGTGGAGGATTGGGTAAGTTGGTGAAGGGCATTGGCTGAGAATCTTGCTCCATTTATGGGAGCAACTCTCCACAAGATGAGACCTGGCCCAATCTCAGCTACCATATTTCAAAAGACAAGCTTCTACAATGACCTGAGAAATGTTTTTCTTTATTTCAATGCCTCAGCATGGGCACACATGTGCTAATTGTCACTGAGTGAGTTCAGTGAGTTCAGGCTGAGTCAGATTTGAAGGATTTACAGACAGAATCCAGGCTGAGACTTGAGTACAGCACTGGGATTCAATACTGGGGGAGTGTAACATGGCCAGTGTGCCTTCTTTAAAGCAAGATGTTAAACCAGTCTGCTCTTTCAGGTGCTTGTAAAAGACCCCATAACAAAATGTTAGCAAGAGGAAAGAGGAATTATCCTGAGTTTTTTTTGACAATTGATAATAGTTTCATGGTAACTGAGATTAGACTAGTTATGCTGGAGCGTCAGAGGCTGAGGACTGACTTTATAAGATTAGATTACGATTTTTTTTTAGATTAGATTACATTACAGTGTGGAAACAGGCCCTTCGGCCCAACAAGTCCACACCGACCCGCCGAAGCGCAACCCACCCATACCCCTACATTTACCCCTACCCTAACACTACGGGCAATTTAG
>NC_057741.1:30588643-30645437 GCF_004010195.1 Chiloscyllium plagiosum | reverse complement strand
CTGAGGCGGGAATTGAACCCGGGTCTCAGGCGCTGTGAGGCAGCAGTGCTAACCACTGTGCCACCGTGCCGCCCACAAACAGCAGGATGCCATTCCTGTTTATTGAATCATGAGGGGCATGGACAGGGTGAATTGCCAAGCTCTTTTTCCCCAGCGTAGGCGAGTTCAAAACTGGAGGGAATAGGTTTAAGGTGACTGGGGACCGAAGGGGTAATGTTTTCATGCAGGGGTGGTCTGTGTAAGGAATGAGCTGCCAGAGGAAATGGTGGAGGCTGGTACAATTACAGCATTTAAAAGGCACCTGAATGGGGACATGAATAGGAAGGGTTTAAGAGGGATATGGGCCAAGTGCTGGCAAATGGGACTAGATTAATTGAGGATATCTTGTTGCGATGGCCGAGTTGGACCGAAGGGTTTGTTACCGTGCTGTACATCTCTATGACTCTATGAATTCCTGCTTTTACTAATTGAATTTAAATTCCACCAGCTGCCATGAGGGGCTTGGACCTATGTCAGTTTCAGGAGCACAATCACCTTCGAGGAGGTGGTAACAATGGCAATTTCTCCCATGATTAATGTCCTCCCAAGCATTTACCTTGATTGGTGATTTATTTGTCTGATAACGATACCCCATTCCACCATCACAGCTCGGAAAGGTTTGACACTGACCTCTTTGGTGCTAAAAGCACCAATGTTGCTGATGTCACAGGGGACAACTATTGCTGTTCCACTCCAATTTCTATCTTTGCCTTTCCTAATGCTTACGGCAATGTAAGGTTACTGATTCCAGTCCTTTCTGGAGTAAGAGCAAGGACCTTTCTGTGTTTAAAGGAATAGCACTAGTGGACTTGCTGAAAGGTCAGGTCATGTGGTAAATTAAAATTTCACACTGCTACAATATAAATCTCAGGAGCAAAGAAGAGAGTTTGATGTTCCATTTTCTGCTTTTTAGAGAACTAAGAGTTCTCACTCATTGAGAGACCTGTAAACTATACCAGATTGAAAACAGAAACTGATACCTTTATTTCATGGGATCGTAACCTGGCTAGACCCTCTTCTAATGTGTTATAAAATGGGAGACAACACTCACTCATCAAGTAAACAGATAGCTGATAAAAAGGCTCTGTTAAATGGATAAATAAGCAGTTTAAAGGTATTAGCATGGCGCTTGACAGATGGCAGTGATTTGGAAACATACTAACCTTTTAGAAAATCCTTTTAATGTGTGATTTAAGTTGTCATTGTCACCATTATTGCTTTGATGGTTAATTTGATCAAACTCATAATCCCTAACAGTTGAGCTTCGACATCAGAAGAAAAATTCCCTTTAATCCATGAACATCTCAAGATTTCTAGTTATTTGTTTACCTCATAGTTAATAAATACTAGGACCCCCCAATACAGCCTCAGTGATTTTCTTAATGCAATTTACTATCACAGCCTATATTTCCAGAAACTGTTAAGAAGATATGACAAGAAAGGTGTTTATTAACTTCTTGTTGTCTGGTTCCATTTTTACTGCTTTTGTATATTCGTTTTCAGTGTGTTTTCTAACCATAAGTAAATCTGACTAAGCAATTTAGCCAGATTTGGTCACATAATTATAGCTCCATGTAGGCTTTTGGTTTTCTATCTTCTGAAATGTTGGAAGAATGTAAAGGTATTTAATAAATTTTCAATTTATGATTCATTAGAATTTAGGTTTAGATGTTTAGACCTATGTGAAATTAACCTCCAGTAATTACAAACACAAGTTCCAATTTGGGCTCAGTTGGAGTGTGATTGATCATTCAGTGAGGAAGCAAGACCTCCTTTCACATTATTGCCATGAAATCTTAAATCCATTCAATTTTCTGCCACAATTTTGTAACTTCTTTACAATCCAGCTGGGAGCTTCATGTGTCAGTTTCTGTTTTCATCACAGGACAGTTTACAGGTCTCTCAATGAGTGAGGACTCAGTTCTCTAAAAAAGAGCATTTTCCTCTGTGTCATGTCATATGAAGTTCCCAACACTCATGAAAAGCTTGGTTGGAAGCATGCCTCCAATGAGTCTTCCATGTGAGAGTCTTTAAAATTCTCAAGCTAGATACATTGAGGCCATTTCTGGGATGTTACTGAATATAATTGTTTTGCTGGCCATACTTTGAACTCTACCAACTTTAGTTCTGTCCATTCCATTTTGTCAGTCTTCTTTTGTCACCACTGACTACAGTTTTGTGCTCCCCAATTTAGTATCCACATTGGGGGTAGGGGGGTTGTCTAGCTCAGTTGGCTGAACAACTGGTTAGCAATGCTAACAACAGGTTCAATTCCCAGACTGATTGAGGTTTCCATTAAGGTTACACCTTCTCAATCTTATCCTTTTCCTGAGGTGTGGTGATCCACTACCAGTCATCTCTCTCTTTCTAATGCGAGAGCAATCCTACAGTCCAAGATGACTTTAGATGCATTAAGATATAACAGTTCATTTTCATTGCAACTAAAGAAATGCAACTGTTACATAAAAAGCAAAAAGCATAGTTGATGAACAATCATGATTTACTTTATTTAAAAAATTATGAATTGTCATATGTAAAATAAATCATTCTGAATACATGTAAAACTGCACTATACAAAAAATCGTTATTCATTCTAAAATTTGGAAAAATACAATAATTGAATATAATCAATTCCTGTTGAATGATATTAACAGCTCTTGAATGCAACACTGACAACGAATGTAAGAATTCTACAGCAAGACAGTTTGATTACGTTGTTTCAATGTTCCAATACTTTTGATGATAGAATTCAGTAAAATATTAAGATTTCTTCAATCCTCTGAAATCTGTGATGACTGCTTAAGAAAGTAAGTGCAAAACTTTAAGGATATTCTCTGATTATAATGGCTACTTTTTAAGCAATTAAGAAATTGGGCAATGAGATAACAGTTTTCATTTAACTTTGTTCAGCAAACCATGATTAATTGTTGCCACAAAGTGAATAAAAAACTAAAAGCTTTATTATAACATGCACTTGGTACTTCACCCCCTAATTCTCCTGCTCTGAAATCTTTGCTTATGCGAACAAGTGTAATCTGACAACTTATTCATCTGCAATTCTACATCCCTGACAATTGTAACATCACTGAAATCAAGCTGGTGTTTATCATTTCCTAACTCTTCCTCACTTGTAATGGGCCAATTTTCCTTTAGAGTGGGACAACAGGGTGTAGTACCTGCATACTTTATTCAAAATAATAGTCAGTGGGATGCAGCAGAGATGAATCAAGGTCCTCTGCAAGAGTCAGATCTAGTTTGTGCACATACAGGTCCCAAACCAGCTTGGAAACCCATGCCTGCACCCATTCAACCTATGGATGTCTGTATTACGTTGACACAGTGCCATCTCTTAGTAACATACCGCAGACTGACTAATCACAAAGTTAATCATGATATCATCGACAGCACTGCTGTAGCTATTAGGAAACTAACTGCTGAAATGATTACAATGAAAATAATCTCATCAAGGGATACAGGTGAAGATAGATAAACAGTAAGAACAAAATTCAAGTGATTAATAAACAATTTGAACTCTTTTTTAATGAGATGATTTTCTAGTAAACACTCCCATTATTCTCTACAACATGCTTTCAAATATTGTTTTGCTATTCATTCTTCTGTACTCACTGTTGTTATGTGTTGGAGTAAGAAGGGAAAACTAAAATAGCCTTATTTATGTTACATCTATTGTAGAAAGCACTTTTCATCAATAATACATACTTCATTGCGCCCTTTATGTGCTTTAAACCCTCAGGGTGTCCTCATATTAACAATATATTTTGATATTTGTAGGGAACTCTTAAACAAAACAAAAGCAAGTTACATGCAGTCCCAGCAAGCCTGAACTGAGCATGCACTGCTGAAAAAGGAACTGACTTGATTTTATTTCTTTAAGAAGGCCCCAAGTTTTGGCTTTCAATACTGTACATAAAATCCTGTACAAATTTACATTGAAAAGGTTCAGCCGTCACTTACAGGGTTCATTTTTGCTTCTCTGTCTTGATACCACAGACTATAAATCGTGACTGACACCTGTCTTTTCTTTCTTTGCTAAACCTGGCTCTAAAATTTTCACGCACTGCCCCGAACTGTAAGCATTGTGACAATTCCTCCTGTTGCATTAAAAAAAAGCTCCATATTCACTGGCTACCGCAGGGGTGAAGTTACATTAAACATTAACAGGTGTGTGCATATGACTGTATCTGTGAAGTCTAACAAGGTTATCTGATCCCAAGTGAACACCATTAGGGGAGGTTTCTATTCCCAGTACCTACCAGTAATGTGCACTTCAGACATACGGACCCTGATCTTGCATTCATTAATTTTATTACAGGAATTGTGCAAATTCCTGATGTGTACTTACATCGTATGTTGGCATGCTTAAATGGAAAGCCTCTTTTAAGATAACCTGGAGGCAACATTACTAATGCTGCATGGGGCTCCATGTATTCCTGATGAAGGGCCTTTGCCCGAAATGTCAATTTTACTGCTCCTTGGATGCTGCCTGAACTGCTGTGCTTTTCCAGCACCATTCTAATCAAGACTGTGGTTTCCAGCATCTCCAGTCATTGTTTTTACCTGGGGCTCCCAGCAAACTGGCAGCTCACTTTCACAACAGAACTGAAAATGGAAAAGAAAATTTGGAATGGTGCATAATGGGTTTCCGCTTTGCTAGTATCCCAGTTCTGCTACAGAAGATAGCAATGTTTTTTTTTTAAGAGTTGTCATTCGTTTTATTGTGCATTATTCTGCTTGTAACCGTTTTGTCTGTCTGAAACGATCAGGTCAAAATCTCTAAGGTTTCACGATGAAGATATCAACATGAGTGCAAATTATGTTGCTGCTCTATTGAATTGAAAATATTGAGATCAAATAGAACCTGCAGGAACAGAGGATGACTGACTGAGGCCTTTTGAAAGATCAACCCCACTAACCTCCCTTGTCACTTCTCTTTCAATCCTTTCTGCCTCCAGGTAACACAACTGTTTCAAAGGGCTTGATCTGATTTTTAACATGTGCCCCATGTTAGTTGAATCTTTCACGTTGAACAAGAGGTAAGAATTGGAAAACAGATCAGTATAAACAGAATCACATGGCACAGAAGCTTTGTAAAAGCTATTCAAATAGATCAACTCATGCTGCTCGTTGCTCAGAGTTCTGCAAGACTTTCGATTTCAATTACGTATCCAGTTACCTTTTGAAGTTATTATTGAATCTTCTTTCAACATCCTTTCAGAAAATGCGTTCCAGATCATAACAACTAACTGTGTAAAATAATTTCACCGCATCCCCTTCCTCGTTCTTTTATCAATTACCTCCATCTGCATCTTCTGGTTGTCAATAGTGGAAATAATTTCTCTCTCTGGAGTCCACTTCTTAAATTTGAGACTATCTTTTAAATACTCCCTTGACGTTTTCTGCTCTAATGAGAAAGATCATCTCTGGAATTCCACTCGTTGCATGTTTTTAAAGCAAAGATAGATAGATTTTGAACAGTAAAGGAATTAAGGCAAGTAAGTGGAGCTGAGTTCATGAAAAGATCAGCCATGATCTTATTAAATTGCAGAGCCGCCTCGACGCGCCAAGTGGCCTACTCCTGCTCCTAGTTCTTATCATATTCGTATTACAGTGGGACTATGTTCATATTCGTATTACAGTGGGACTATGTTCATATTCGTATTACAGTGGGACTAGTGTCGCTACATAATTGAATTTGCTTATCACTGGGAGCATCTTTTTTCAATGTCCTCTGCACCCTCTCCAAGGTTTTAACATCTTTCCAAAATGATGTTGCCCAGAATGGGACACAATTCTTCCCTTGGAAGTTAAGCCAGTGTTTTCTTAAAATTTTGCCATAAGTTTGTTTCTTTTGCACCCTGTGACTCTATTTATAAAGCCAAGGATCCCTTTTTATTTCAATGTCCTTGTCAAATTATTTGGCCATATCCTAGAATCTGTGCCTGTGATCCTTTAGATCTCTGTAACATTTCTCCTCAGTCTTCATTCCAGAATACATTACTTCACTGCATTAAACTTGATTAAACATTTGTCCATCCTACCAATCTGTCTGTCTGCTCTGAGTCTGTCACCATCTTCTTCCCAGTATTAATAGATTTTAACCCGTTTTACATAAATCTGTACAATATAAAGTAATGACAGATTTACTACAGCACAAATTAACATATGCCGCCCTCAAATTACCTTTCTTTACTTTGTTTTTCAAAATATATTCATTAGTTTAAGCATCATGGAAGAGAAATAAAGACTTGTATGGTAGGCTGAAAAAAGAATTTGATTAACAGGCCCATTAGCCCATTTCAGTCAACATGATGAGACCTAATAACTTCAACCATGTAGTTAGTGATTAATTTAAAATGGCCTTCTCACATTTTGGTTGGCATTATGTTAATGATACATTAATATTTATTCCTAGTTGAGCTAAGTTAGCAGATATTGTCCTCTAATTGCTTTTAATTTTGTTGCATCATTGCTACCTTTTGTGATACTTGTGAATTAATTCAGTGAACAACTGTGGGAATCCCAGGCTATTAAACAGAAATGGTGAGTACACTGAGGTACACGGCAGCCACGATCTGATTAAATGGCAAAGGAGGTGAAGGGGTTGAATGGTCTACGCCTCTTCCTATATTCCTCACGTCTGCGTTTGTCAATTATGTCACTAACAATGGAACTGTAAATTAACTTATATTTTCATGGTCTGGATAACACAGTCACTGTTGTAGGAAATACACTGAATTATAAGCAGAGCGTTTCACTGTGTAATATTAACAATTGTGTGGATCTGCTAAATGGGATCATACAGTTGAAATGAACACCATTTTGGGGCAACACCATTGACGAGTGACTGATCTTCCCTAGTTTGCTAGGAAAACAAAATTTGAGATGCAGATCAAAGGGACTGCAATGGTTACAGAAGAAGGCTGAACCACTGCAGAGCTTGTGATAGTCAATATACAGATGGCATTGCACTGATCACAAGAAGAAATCGTTCAAAATGCCAGTGTAGAACCAATGAGGCAGGAGTGTGGAAAGACATTTGCAGAGACTTACTTTGTGTTATAATTATTTGAATCAAAAACTTGAATACCTTCAATGCCTCAATACCTTCACCACTGACTGAAACAGTTCAAAACTACCATCAGCTCAAGGAGCAGCTAAGGAGGGGCTAAAAATGGCCACCTTTTCTGCAATGCCTACATCCTGAGAATTATGCTTTTTTCATATACTTTATAAATGGAATAGTAAATGAAAGACTAAACTCAACACTCCCCACTAAGGTTTCTGACTGTCTTCAATTAATTTGGATGTGCTAGGCTATCATAGAATGATCAGAATGGATGTGCTGTGGTCTTCAGACCTGGTGCTCTATGTTATTTTGCAATAAGCATGGATGAACTCTGGTGAGAGAAATGGCACTTTAACAAATCCTGTATTATTTACACAATGTGCTCCGACAAAAGCACCTTGCTTCACAGTCTCAGGGCCGCAGTGGAATCCCGACATACTCAGATTTTCTGGCAGATGTGCAACCTTGATTTGGCCTCTTTCCAGATTTTACAGGCTAGTCCTTTTGCACAGTCACAGCGTTGGAAAAGCTCCAAACCATGCGAACCCTTCCTCTTCTGCTTTGTACATACTTCCCCTTGGCGGAGGACTGGCTTACAGATCTTGGTCCAAAAGTGGCGAGCACAGCAGAACCCTTCTGCGCAGTCTGAGGAGCGCAAACACGAGTCCCCTTCGTGACCTGCGTAATAAGAATGACAACCAACGTGTACTTATTTGGTATCTTTAATATTGGAAAAGCAAAGCTTGGCCACATATATGAATAGAGTCAAGAGTGTGGTGCTGGAAAAGCTCAGCATCCAAGGAGCAGGATAATTGACATTTCGGGCAAAAGCCCTTCATCAGGAATTTCCTGCTCCTCAGATGCTGTCTGACCTGCTGTGCTTTTCCAGCACCACAGTCTTGACTCTAATCTCCAGTATCTGCAGTCTTCACTTTTGCCACAAACATGAATAGACAATTAGCACCAAAGAACCAAAAGGTGAAATCTGCAGGGTTGGACCCAATACGTTTTTTTTATTCGTGTGACATGGACATGGCTGGACGGCCAGTGGTCAAAGAGCTTGAATGTGAAGGAGAGGGTAAGGGGTTTAAGAAGTTAACTCCATAGCTTAGCAGCAGGTGTGGGACAACAATGTTGCCAATCCTGGGAGGAGAGGTGGGAATGCATCGGAGGTTAGGTTTGGGCAGATGGTCGACTGATCTCAGAATACCTACCTCATCTGAAGTGTGGTCACCCCAGGGGAGTGAGATGGAAAGGGGGTATTGATAATAAAACGTTTCCCTGGCAGATAATGGTGTTTATTGTTGTTGATAGTGCTTTGCATGGTCTTTTGGAAGGCCATGCATCCCACATCAATTGCATTACCCTAATCAGCTCTTCTTGTTACTTCATCAAAAATGTCAATTGAGTTAGTTGAATATGGTTTGTCTTTAACAAATCTTCTCTGGCTTTCTTTCATTGGCCAACTGACTGCTAACTTAATCCCAGGGTAAGTTATCCTTACACCCACTTTTGAACAATAATATAACATTTGCAATTCTCCAGGTATCTAGAAGTACCTAGTGAGGTGTTGGAGGACTGGAGGGTGGCTAATGCTTTGTCTTCTGCCTGGGAGTTATAGACATGTGAGCCTGACATTGGTGGTAGGTAAGTTGTCAGAGGTGATTATGAATGATAGGATTTACATGCATTTGGAGAGGCAAGGACTAATTAGGGATAGTCAGCATGGTTTTGTTTGAGGGAAACTGTGTCTCACAAATTTGATTGAGTCTTTTGAGGAAGTAACTAAAAGGATTGATGAAGGTAAAGCAGTAGATGTTGTTTACACAGACTTTAGTAAAGCGTTTGATTAGGTTCTGCATAGTAGGCTAATTAGTAAAGTTAGATCACATGGGATTCAGAGGGAGCTTGCCAATTGGATACAAAATTGACTTAACAGTAGGAGTCAGGAATCCTGATGAAGGGCTTGTGCCTGAAATGTCGACTCTCCTGCTCCTCAGATGCTGCCTGACCTGCTGTGCTTTTCCAGCGCTACACATTTTGATTCTGACTCTCCAGCATCTGCAGTCCTCGCTTTCTCCTAGTTAATGGTAGGAAACAGAGGGTGGTGGTGTTTTTCAGACTGGAGGCATGTGACCAGTAGTACTGGGCCAACTTTTGTTTGTCATTTATATAAACAGTTTGGATGAGAATATCGGAAGTATGGTTAGTAAGTTTACGGATGACACCAACATTGGTGGTGTACTTGAAAGTGAAGAAGGTTATCTAAGATTATAAAGAGATCTTGATCAATTAGGTCAATGGGCTGAGGAGTAGCAGATAGAGTTTAATTTGGATAAATGCAAGGTAGTGCATTTTAGTAAAACAAACAAGAGTAGACTTTATGCAATTAATGGTAGGGCCCTGGGTAGTGTTGCAGAACAGACAGACATATGGGTTCAGGCACATAATTCTTTTAAATTTACATCACAGGTAAACAGGGTGCTTAAGAAGGCATTTAGCGTGCTCGCCTTCATTGCTCAGGCCTTTGAGTATAGGAGTTGGCACGCCATGTTGAGATTGTACTGGATATTGGTGAGACTTCTTCTTGACTACTGTGTGCAGTTCTGTTTGCCCCGCTAAAGGAAGATATTATTAAATTGGAGAGGATTTGGAAAAGATTTACCATGATGTTTCAGGTAATGGAGGGTTTGAGTTATAAAAATAGGCTGGATAGGGTGGGACTTTTCTCACTAGATTGTTGGTGTCTGAGGGGTGACCTTAGAAAGGTTTATAAAATCAGGAGGAGCATGGTTAAGGTGAACATCGAGGGTCTTTCTCCACAATGTGGGGCAATTCAAAATTAGGACAAAATCTTAACTGGCTTGCATTGTCTCTAAGTAGGATTATTAAAGTACTGAAGTGCATGACCACATCAATGAAGAATCAAAAACAGCAGTTAATAATAGGGGTTGAACAAAGCTGGCGTCAAAGAAGTGGGTTAAAAGTCTCTCTCTGCGATGCAGCGGTAGGAACGTGTGAGAAGGGAACTGGAGAGAGTTGGAAAGTCAAAGACACAGCCAATAACAGCAAAGTGTTAGATTAGGCAGGGCACCTCCAAGAGAGAAATGTCATAGGAATGTGGAGCTTGTAGGTGATTGTAAACTAGGAGGGAGTTCCACAGATAGGAGGGATTTGAACATAAAAATGAACTTTAAATTGAAGGCATTGAGGATGTAGATCAGATAAGACAGGAAAAAATGAGTCTCTATCACTTGATCTGGGATGGAAGCAGAGGTAGGGGAGCACAGAAAAGGAGAGGTACATTGAAGTGGTGAAGTCTGGAGTTGACAAAGGCAAGGGTGAGTGTTTCAGTCATAGGAGCAAGTGCTGGTACAAAGCTGAAACGAGTTGGTCCTTATGAATGAAAGAATATGTGTCAGAAACTCAGCTCAAATAGGAGGGTGAGGTTGGAGGAAGCTTGGTTGAGCTGGTTAACCCTTCCCCCAACAACACTTTTCAACACAAACTTTGGAAAACTGCTGCTGACCATTGCAAACAGTATGCAGTACTCTACCAATGCGAATCAGCGAATCAATCAGTCTGCGTTGATAATTTTCATCTAAACTCTTCAGGAAATGATCAACAGTAGCTGAGCAAGTCTTTCATTTGCTAGATTTAAATTTAAAGCTTGAGTATGTGAATAAAGAAATTGGAAACCAGGAGTCTAAATCTAACAATGCTGGCAAAAGCTTGACATCTGAATTCTTCTAATACGTGAACACATTTGACCAGATTGGGAGGAACAAGTGGCTTCTTCTGAGGTTCCCTTGGAGTTTTAACAAGCATGTCACAAAGCCAAACATCCTTGCTATTTCACTTATTGTTATTCATGGAAGCCACTAATGGCCCAGTGCGTGACTGCTGCAACTTAACAGAGCAATAGGAGAACAGAACTATATTAGCAATGTACAGGGGAACCTGCCAAGTGTAGATTACGGGGTTGAAGAAAAAGTCTTTGGGTTGACTGAAAACCATTGCAAAAACCCACAATTATCTTTGGCTACATTCAGCCTCAGGCACCTTCATTACCCTTCAGAAGTTGCTGTCGTGAACTTCAAGGGCTGTACTAAATGTACAGATGAAAAATGTTATTCTCATCCTTTCCTCTCTTTCCCCCCAGCTTACTTCAGAGTGCCTCAGTCAGTATATACTGTAAGTGGCACTGTATCATACAGAATGATTTGATCCAAAGGTATACTGGTTAGGTGGATTAGCCATGGGAAATGCAGGGCTACAGGTATAGGGTAGAGGGGGAGGGTCTGAGTGGCAAGTTCTTCAGAGGGTTGATATGGACTCAATGGGCTGAAGGGCCTGCTTCCACACCGTAGGGATTCTATGATTTCTATATGGGTAGCACAAAGCAGCTGGTATTGGGTTCTAGATCTGACTGAAGTCGTTCTCACTCCACATTGTCTCATTATTGCTGGAGATGGCAAGGTGTGATATTTTCCCACATGTTGCTGATTCTGCTGAAAGATGATGGTGCCTACTAACCTTTCTCACGTGATGGTTTCGCCTGTGTGTTTCCCACAATCTGCCAATATGTGCCCTTGGATCCATGGTGGGTTCCCTTCTTGGTGTGCTCTTGTATGTCCCCGGGGAGGGTTCTGCGACTGGTGCCTTCAAGAAGTGGTACACAGATACCTGAGGGAAAGGATAATAATAGCTGCAACTAAATCAGGCATTACACACTCATGGTTAAAGATTAGCTGCAATTAATTGATCAAGGTGGAGTAGGGCAGAGTTAGCTTTAACTTGTCCGATTTGCACAGAAGTGTCTCTCAGTCTCTTACGCCTTCAGCACAAGAATACTTAATTCCCTATATCCGCTGCATGGTAGATTATTAATCCTTCCTCTTTGGATATCTGCACATGTATCTATCTGTACTTGTAGACATGCAAGTGGGTGTTTAAATACACTTGTATGTGTGTGTACCTGTGTTTATGTGTCTCTGAATGTGTGTGTTTTATTTATGTATTTAATTATTTGTGTCTGATTGTGTGTTTGTGAATTTGTGTCTTTGTTTATGTGTGTGTCTGTGTTTGTATGTGACTGATTGTGTCAGAGGGGGATAATACTTAGTCACATCAAGAATGTGCATGTTACACCTTTTATCATCGGGGGGTGGGGGGGGGACATGGTTTGTGCTCCAACTGCCACTCAGTTCTGGTTGACCAGGAAACCTTTCCTCTTTTAGCGCCTACCAATGGAGCATTAGAAAGGGTAACGGTTTGATAACCAACATGTCTGGTCGTGTTATGTCAAAACAGAGTTAGTGTTTCAGGTTTTCAACTACAACTGGAAAGAGTTACAGACTTGGGAATTTGTAATCCAGTGCAGAGAGTGGGATAGGAGACATGGAAACAACAGAAGGGAAGGTCTGTGATAGAATGGGAGGCAGGAAAAGGCAAAGAGTTGGTGGGAATGGGAAAAGTTATAAAACAAAAAGTGGGTCAAATGGGAATGACATTGACTGCTGCTTGAAAAGCTGGGATCAGAGGTTGTGGTGTGCTGTTATTTTCTAATCAACCTGCTCACCTCAGTTATTGCTAATCATTGGAGTACTGGGGCTTGAACCCAGGCTCAAGGTTAGAGCGGTGCTGGAAAAGCACAGCAGATCAGGCAGCATCTGAGGAGTAGGAAAATCAATGTTTCGAGCAAGAGCCCTTCATCAGAACCCAGGCTGCCTAGATGAGAGGTGGAGACACTATCAGCGCATCCTAAGACCCTCACTAAAGTTGTTGAATGCAATGTGAAATCTGGGAGGTTGCAAACTGCTAATTTTGTGCTAATTTTGAACCTACATTGAGGAACAGTGTAGCAAGCAACAATTGGATAGATCAGAATGGGAGGGGTTGCAGGATTAAGATTTAAACACATCTGTGTACATGTGCTTGTCTGTACGTATAGCTGTATAGCTGTGATTAAGGACGTGTGAGTGTGCACCTGTACAGTTCAGGAGTGATTGTAATAAGGAAGCAAGGGACAAAAAAATTGCTGGGGATGGAGAGGAGAGGCTGACAGCTCACCAAGAAAGGTCAGCAATATCAGGCCTGTCTTGCAGCTATAATGCATTGTGGTTGGGCTAAACTGATGGATTTTGGGACTTCTCCTCTGCAGTGGGAGGAAGTCTCACTTATTGAACAGGGCTCATGCCCGAAACGTCGATTCTCCTGCTCCTTAGATGCTGCCTGACCTGCTGCGCTTTTCCAGCAACACATTTTCAGCTCACTTATTGAACAGCCAAGCAATCTGATTGGCTACTCCTGCAGTCCCAACAGTGCCAAAGCTACGTAGTGGATGCTGTCGGAATTACAGGTAGTTCCAACTTCAGCGGCTTAGTGGGATAATTTTCAACTCCAAGTCAGAAGCTTGGATGCTTCAATTTGGAACAGTAAGTGCATACAGTCAGTCCTGCTCTCATGCAACGACTGCCTTCTTGTGCAACTCCACATTATAGAAAAATCATGCTTTAGGAACAGCACTTAAAGTGTTGGTGCTGTAATTGCACTAAACGCTCACACGTTAGAAACAGCATCCCCAATTTGTGAATCGCTTTACAGCAAATTTGCATTCACAAAATGCAATGTAATCTAGATCATCTCTCCAGTCAACACAGAAGGACTGACATCTTTTTGATGAGATGTTAAAATCAGTCCCCATCAGCACACTCAATCCAAAGCAGAAGACAACATCTCCATGGAGACCTGGCCAACATTAATTCTACACAAACATCACTAAAACGATTTGTATTGCTGTTTGTTAGATCTTGCTGTGTAAAAGTTGACGACCACAACATTCAGTTGGCTGGAAGATTCTGAGCTTGTTAAAGGCACTAACTCAAAAGAAGTTCTTGCTTTATCTTCAACAAGTAGGTACTAGTTACAGTTAAGAGTGTGGTGCTGGAATGATGAAGGGCTTATGTCTGAAACATCGATTCTCCTGCTCCTCAGATGCTGCCTGACCTGCTGGGCTTTTCCAGCATCACACTCTCGACTCTGATCTCCAGCAACGCAGTCCTCACTTTCTTCTAGTTAGTTAAGATTTTTTTCACTAAGTAGAATGGAGTAATTATGTGGGAGTCACAAATCATTAGACATCAGCTGGTAGAAGTCCCTTGAGAATCTTACACAACTGGCCCGAACAATAATAACGTGAGAAGTTCATATCATTAAATAAATGCTGTATCTCCCTCTCTTTTCCAGTGGCTCTCTCAATTCTATAGGCATCGGTAGGATCTGAGTAAGCTTCTCAATCATATTCTATTGAAATAAATTACATCAATCAAAACTAGGCAACTTGTCCAAATTTGCACTATTTGAGTATGCCTGACCTTTTTAATGGTTGTTGCTATTGCAAATTATGCTTTTTTTAGATTTCGATTTTGAGTTGATTTACTATTGTCACATGTACTGAGACACGGTGAAAAGTATTGTTTTGCATGCTAACCAGACAAATCATACAAAAGCGTAATAGAACAGAATGCAGAATATAATGTTACAGCTGTAGAGAAGGTACAGAGAAAGATCAACTCTAATACATGAGAGGTCTGTTCATAAATCTGGTAACAGTGGATAAGGAGCTGTTCTTGAATCTGTTGGTATGTGTTTTCAAACTTTTGTATCTTCTGCCCGATGGGACTCTTGCTCCAAAAAGTTCAATTCTAAAGATATATACAGAACTAATTCAGAGGCCTGATGTATAAAGTTGGTACTGCCATCAGTATGGTCATGAAATAAAAAGAAATGATGCCTCCATGTTCTTTTAACAAAACGTAACCATAGCTTCTGTTAAAATCATGTTTGCCAAAATGGTGTACAAAATAAATAAAATGCAGATGTTTGTTTAGGAGCTTGATCTAAATGGGATACAAAGTGGCACAGGGCCATGCATTGGAACTTGGCAAGTTGAAGAATTTGCTTCAAAACTGGTTCGATGGGTCAAATGGCCTCATTCTATATCGCAATGTCGACAATTCTAAATGATTTTCCAGAGCACAAAATGACGCAGTCCTTGATTCCAGTCTATTGGTTAAGTTGAGGTTCATGTCTTATGAAATCACATGACTTCAGACTTGCTGCTCCCAGACATAAAATAATGAAGAAGATGAGGGGCAGGCTGTGGTGGGCTGTGCACTGTGTGTCAACTCTTAGATGACATTGGTTGGAGCGACATGAAGTCACAAGGCAACGTGGTTGCAATTATTACAAAATAAATTACAAAGCACTGATACTGTGTGGCACACAATTTCCCAGGAGAAATAAAACAGTAACAAACCAACAATAGTTTAAAATACACACAATGGTGATACTGGAGCTCCACTTTGAGTTATGCAAGATACTTTGGACTCTTGTGTACCATTTGCATGTTTTACTGTTCTTTTCCCTTCTGAGAAGGATTTATGCACCCAGTGTCACTATCATGAACTCCTGAACTTGGAAAAGGAGTAGTTAAACATCAAACACACATCCAAAGAGCAGGTTCTGAAATTGCTCTGTGTTTAAAAGCTCATTCAGGGGCATTGGTCTCAGGAGGTAACACTGGAACAGACAATGACAAACCACTCCATTCTCTATACTCTCTGAATTCAATGGAAATCTGAACTGAGAGTCATAGTCATAGAGTCACAGACTCATATAGCATAGAAACAGACCCTTCCGTCCAACCAATCCACGTTAATCATGTTCCCAAACTAAACTAGTCCCATCTGCCTGTATTTGGCCCATGTCCCTCCAAACCTTTCCTATTCATGTACTCTTTTAAATGTTGTGACTGTACCTGCATCCATCAATCCATAAGGCAGTTCATTCCACACATTAACCACTCTCTGTGTAAAATGTTGTCTCTCACAAACTTTTTAAATCTTTCTCCTCTCACCTTAAATGTATGTCCTCTAGTTTTGAACTCTCTCATCCTAGGGAAAAGGCCCTTTCTATTCTGCTTATCTACACTCCTCATGATTTTATAAACCTCTATAAAGTCACCCCTCAAGCTCCTACACTCCAGTGAAAACATCCCAGTCTATTTTTATATCTCAGCCCCTCCATTCCTAGCAACATCCTAGTAAATCTTTTCTGAACCCTCTCCAGTTTAATAATATCCTTCTTAGAACTGCACTCAGTACTGTAGAAGATGCCTCACCAATGTCCTGTACAGCCTCACCACACCATCCGTAGACTGTCGACTTACTATAATTTTGTGTTACCTATTCCCCTACTATTCTTTTCTATTAGACTGTTTTCTTATTAAATGGATCAGACTAGACGAAACTGATGATAAATGCAATGTACTCACACTTATTCAAAGTAAGCTTAACATCAACATTCTGAATTTCAATCCCAAAGTTCATACCTGAGGTTACTTTGTGTCTTCCAAACAGACCTCTCTCTGCAGTTTTGAGTTTCTGGACAGCTCTCTGCTACCTCACAATAGAGAAACCTGAACCAGGTGTAGGGATTTGCACTGAATCTCAAATACTAAGGTCCAACCTGGCGTTCATTAGACTGCTTTGGACAAACCTGGAATCAGATGTGTTGCCTTTTCAGCTATACGGGGTCAAATTTGACTTGGGGCGGGGATGGGGGGAGATGTGACTCAAACACAATTGCCACAGAGAATTTGAAACTTATTTTAATTCCCAGTGTGTTAGTTGGTTAACACACAGAAGACAGGGAGCTGAGATTATAGGATCTTTTATTCAGTTTGGACAAACTTAACTAGTGGAATGCCATAACAGTCAGTCCCGGGCTTCAATTATTTACTCTCTACATTAATGACTTGGAGAAGGGAGGAGAGTGTAATGTATCTAAATTTGCTGACGATATAAAAATAGGTGGGAGGGTATGTTGCGAACATACTGGAAGGGGATGTCGGTTGGTTGAGTGAGTGGGCAAAATCTTGCCAGATGGAGTGTAATGTAGGAAGTGTGAGGTCATTTACTTTGGTGGGAAGGATCCAAAGCCAGACTATCATTTAAATGGAGAGAGACCCCATAAAAGTCCAGTGCAGAGAGATCGGGGTGCTCTTGTGCGTGAAACACAAAATGTTAGCATGCAGGCACAGCAAGTAATTAAGAAGGCAAACAAAATTTTGGCCTTTTTTGCTTTAGTTTAAAAATACCAGTCTTTTTAAAGCTGTGCAGGGTGTTTATGAGGCAGCACCTGGAGTACTGTGTACAGTTTTTGTCCCTGTATTTAAAAAAAGGATTTACTGGCATTGGATGTAGTGCCAAAGAGATTCACTAGAACCATTGAATTCCTTCAGTGTGGAAGGAGATCATTCGGCCAATTAAATCCACACTGATCCTCCAAAAAGCACCTCACCCTACCCTACCCCCATAACCCTGCATTTGCCATGGCTAACCCACCTAGCCTGCACATCCCTGGACACCAAGGGCAATTTAGCATGGCCTATCCACTTAACTTGCACATCTTTGGACTGAGGGAGGAAACTGGAGCACCTGACGGAAACCTACACAGACACAGGGAGAATATGCAAACTCCACACAGACAGTCGCCCAAGGCTGGAATCAAACCCAGGTGTCTGGCACTGTGAGGCATCAGTGCTAACCACTGAGCCACTGTGCCACTCTAAGGCTGATCCCTAGGATAAAGGGGTTGACTTATCAAGAATGGCTAAACATGTTTGACCTTGATTCATTAGAGTTTAGTAGAACAAAGTGTGATCTTATTGAAAATGCAAGATTCTGAGGGAGTTTGACAGGATCGATGTTGAGGAAATCTTTCCACAGTGGGGTCATGTGGAACTTGGGAACATAGTTACAGAACACAGGGACACTCATTTAAATCAGCGATGCAAGGAAATGCCCTCTGAGGAGGGAGTTAGATTTTTAAAACATTGAAGAGTTGAGGCCTGATCTGATAGAATGCTGGGTAGGTTTGAGGAGATGGATGTGATATTCCTGCTCCTAATACTCACGTGTAACTATTTCTCATTGCCACACAAAATTAGTCCATTTGTTTTTAAAGTTTCTCCATTTATGATCTATTATGGTATGAAAAGAAATCAGTTCAAGGAAACACCCACCAGCCTCCTGCCCAAAACAGCAACTGTCCAACATGACAAAGGCAATGCAGTGTTAGCACCTTATTTGAGAAATATAGCTGCTCCCACGCTGTTTATAATTGCCAAGCTTTCCATCATATTAAAAAGTCCTGGCCTAGTTCATGGTTTTTTTAAAATTTGATCTATGGCCATTCCATAGGTGAGGTTTTTGGAAGGATGTACAAGTCTCTGTAACCCTGCTACTCATAACACAGGTGGTTGGTCTAGCATTGCCAAGTGTATCAGTGAAACCTCTGATAGGTTCTGACACATGGGTTCCTACGTTGAGGGCTACCAGTCTGCTCCATCTCTGCAATTGTTTGGCCTTTTATTTCCTGGCTTATTTTCTTTTAATGCACTCAGGAATTTCCTGGCTCCTATTCCCCTTTGAACATTAATCCTATCCCATATGAATCATCCTGTCCACTCATCATCCAATTACTCTCTCAAAGTTCATCAGCTTTGTTCAGCTCATGTGCCTTCAGTACACACAATTCCTCTCATAGCACAGCAGTTGAAAGGTCTTCATCTCTGCCACTCCCTAAGCAATTTTTTTTTCCATTCCGCAAGGCTCTGGCTTGTTTCTCTTTCTCACGAGTTACAATAGAGTTTTCAGTGTTTATTTCTGATTGTTTCGGTTATAGCTCTGCTAATGTTCGCGGCCTAAGTATTGTCTCTCATCCCAAGTGGATGCCCCATCTCTCAAAGCTGTGAAGTGGGGCTTAACCCTCTGACTCAATGGCCAGAGTGTGAACACGAAGGAAAGACTGGCATGCAAAGGTTAAAATAATATGTCAAGATCTAAACCAAACCCATCTGCCACTTAGCAATATGTTCCAGCTCACAATATACAGCTGCACCAAAGCATTACTAAAGCGTTACGAATCAGCGTAATGTTATAACTGCTATTTGATTGATAATGATATTGCTTGACTTGAGGCATGTTTCTACTTTGCTGCTGTTGTGTGTTAGGCAGACAGAAGCAAGGTGGAACTGGAAACAACAGCAACAGCAAAGACAGATGAGTTATGAATCAAAACCTGGTGGTTTCTGTGGATACAGAAGATGTGCAGAAATTGCATTAGGTTAAGAGTTGTCAGAAGTTGTTTTTTTTTCCCCAATGCTTCAACAATAAAGTGACAAACAGTAGGCAACAACACGGAGTGGGAGGAAGTTCCATAGAGTTTTTTTTTTATTCATGGAGCATCACTGGCTGGGCCAGCATTTCTTGCCCGTCTGAAGACTACTGCTTGAACTCAGTGACTTGCTGGGACCATTTCAGAAGACAGATTAGAGTCAGTCACATCGGCGTGGGTGTGGAGTCACATGTGGGCCAGGCCAGGTAGGAACAACAGATTTCCTTCCCTAAAGTTAGCCTTTTGAGTCTGACATGATCTTTCTTCAGAGCTGTCCCTCAAAGGTTTCCCCAATTGTTAGCACAGATTCGAGACGATTAAAGAATGGAGAATGTTTTCAGTTTAGTTGGTGATGCTGCTGTCAGGATATGGAAGGGGTAGTGGGGGCATGTTCAACATCAGGTCGTTTGGTAGAGGAATAGCTCAGCAGAAGTGCTCCCAGGATGGAGGGGTTGCCCATGAAGAGAGATTGGGAAAATTGAGCCTGAATCCTCTACAGTTTCAAAGAATGAGAGATGATTTCATTGAAACTTAAAAAAATACTTAAAGGCATAGAATGGGGTGGATGCAGGTAAGATGTTTCCCCAGTCGGGGAAATCTAGAACCAGGGGCATAATTATAAACAAAGGGGATGATTTTATTCGGAGAGTTGTGAATCTTTGGAATTCTCTACCACAGAGGGCTGGGGTAGCTCAGTCTTTGAGTATGTTTAAGGTTAAGATGTATCAGTTCTGGTTACCAATGGCATGTCAGAGTCATGGGGATGGAATGGGGGTGAACGGTTCAATCAGCCATAATTGCATTGAAGTGCAGGGCAGGCTCGATGGACTGAATGGCCTATTCCTATTCCTATATTCCGATAGACTGGCTCTTGTTAGTGTTGAGGGGTGATAAACTGATTGTCTTCACACTGAGTGGTAGATTTAACTTCTTCACCAAACAGAGACCTGACCTCAAAGGATAGGAGGCAGGAGGAGAGTGCTGATTTTCTGTGGTGCTATCTTTCAGCATGTATGCCGTACTGGTCACAGAGAATCAACAAATCCACCCTTGAAGATCAACCCAAGGTAACTGATCATTGCCAGACTTGTAAACTGAGTGGTAACCATTCACCAAGGGGTGACGTTGTCACCATCAGCAGGAATCTCTTAATTCACATCCAGCAGTTCCTTGACTAGAACGAGGGAGGGATACTGCCTGAGTGGTCCCGAAACCTAAGCACTTCAGTGTGAGCTGAAACGCATTTTTCATTAATCGAAGCCTTGAAAAGTCAGGAATTGCGAGGCAACGATATTTTCGCAGTGCCTGACACTTGAAAACAAATTCATGTGGTGTTCTTTGGGCAGAGTGGTTTCTGGCAAAACTGTAAAAATAAAGTGCCAGGGTACAGCAGTGATCACATCACTCAGCGTACTCCTTTGATGAGTCACAAATGTGAATGCACAGCTGCCAGGCTAAAACCCAGCTGTCACAACTCCATTAGACAGGACAGGCGACCACAGTCTCTTGTGCCCAATCAATTGTGTCTTTCACCACTGGGAATTGGGTATCGTGTGAACTGCCACATAGAACTACCCAGTGTCGCAGAGAATAGCAACAAAATGTTGCCTTCCTTCATTATCTGTTTAAAAAAGCATTTTCATATTGTCGCCCTGATCAGGAATTTCCCCAGAATGAGCCAGCATACTATGGCAAGTAAAGCAGTGTGCATTTTGGAAATGCGTGCGAGTTATTCAAGCGGCCTACTCCATTAATGTTAAATTATCTAATGCTGAAGGAGACATGCCTCTCTCCAAGCAATTCTAGCTCAAGTAAATCCAGGGTCCTTGTGCACCTTTCTGTTTGAAAACTAATCTTTGATATTGGTCCTGCAGCTCTGCACATACTTTATGGGTGGAACTTATGGCTGCCTGGTGTGCCATGTGTAATGGTTCAAAAAATGGAAAAGTACAGACAGAATGAGAACATCCGAATCAAAACATGAGAATTTTGCACCTTTCCCCATAAGTCTTAAATGGCCATTGAATGGTGACTACCTTATTTCAATGCATCTCACTAAAGGCCCAACTCACCTTATTTATATAACTCTCCCAATTCCCGTTTCGTTCCCCAAGAAACTGGATGGTGCAAATTCCCAACAAATAAACCGGAGCAGGTAGCTGGAAGCTGCAGCTCACCAAAACCTCATCCCAGTCAGCATCCCGACTGCTTCTTCACGACAACACCCCTGCATGCTCCTTGGCTGGCATCCTTCATCCCCCCATGTCAGCACTGGCAACCCACCAGCCTGACCACGGTGCCATGCCAGCTCTCCGGGCCAACTCTCACACCACGTCAGTCCATCAACCCTTTAGGGACACCAAGCACTTGTGTATTTCTTCCTGAACACTTTGGGAACACACATACATCTGCACAGGACCCATCTCATGACTCTCAGCCCGCTTTCTCAGTAATCACTGCCAGCCCGTGTGTGGCTCACCCTGCTTTCTTAACACAGACGGGTTTTCCATGCTCAGTCACAGGCTGCCAGCTTGTATTACTTTGTTAACTCGGAGGGCAGGGAGGGTTGGCAGTTTCAGAGGGTGAGAGGCATTAAGTGGAGGCATGTAATAGTGAGAGGTGCAGTCTGTGATCTTGGTGAGAGGGGGGTGCAGTACCAGAATTAGAGTGAGTGATGGCCCTATAAGTGTGAGGTCGTACTGAGAAGATGGTGACAGCTATACTTGTGGAGCACAGAAGGTCACTGACTTTTTTCTGCTGGACATCCTGTTTCCCCTGGGATACAGCACCAACCTGGGTTCCAATCTGTTCTCAGGCTGGCGGGGTCTGGTAGGGTGGCTGTCTGTGGGGGTCTACAGGGTAAAGGACTCCCCTCCTTTCCTCATCTCGTTCACTATCACCTCCAGGTCCCTGTCTGTGATGCAGGGAGTGAGCTCTCCTTTCCTCTGGGCCTGAGGGTAGGGGCAGTTCCTGGCTTGCAGCATCTGGACTGGTGTGCGTGGCTGGGATTCCAATACAGTGTCAGTGGATTCAACACTGTGAGCTCCCGGCAGCGATATCTGCTTCCACTCATGGGCCACAAAATTCCCTGAAAAAGCCACCCAGGAGCGCAGTTACATTACTGCTGAGGTGTAAGGTGGAGGATTGTGTGTGAAAAGTCACTCTGAGCCAAGGAGAACCATGAATGTCACTCGGCAGAACACTTCAAGTGGAATTGGGTGTTTTCTGCCTCAACCTATTATATTCTATTAGTTGCAAGAAGCTGACAGAGTATTATGAAGGTAAAATGTAACATCACTGCACCTGTTTGTTAGGGCTATACACAGGAACAGAAAGATCCAAACTTTATTAGAGTAAAACAATTTGATCATCTGATGACAAGAAGCCCTTGTCTTGAACAAAGATGTACTTTATTGCGTGATGGTGCTCAGATGTATTAGTATGGTAGACATTATGTGGAGGTGCCAGTGTTGCACTAGGGTGGGCAAAGTTAAAAATCACACAACACCAGGTTATAGTCCAACAGGTTTATTTGGAAGCACTAGCTTTCGAAGCGTTGCTCCTTCATCAGGTAGCTGTGGAGCAGGACCATAAAACACAGAATTTATAGCAAAAGATTACAGTGTCATGTTGAATATATCATTTCAGTTGCACAACACTGTAATCTTTTACGATAAATTCTGTGTCTTATGGTCCTGCCTCACAACCACCTGATGAAGTAGCAACGCTCCGAAAGCTAGTGCTTCCAGATAAGCCTGTTGGACTATAACCTGGCATTGTATGATAGACGTTGTTACAGAGACTGGGGAAGACCTCAATATTTAGTCTGACTCCCTCAAGATCTCAAGCTGTTCCTCCCACCCCAGGGTCCATGTGGCATCATTACATTGGATGGGTGCTTAATGCACTCCTCAATGTTAACTCTTTGATAGCCATAGACCCTTAAACAACAGAAACAACCAGATATTCTGCTTGGTTTAGGGATAAGTATTGACCAGGACACCAGGGATAAAAGCCCTCTCCTCTCTGACTGGTGCTGTGGTTTGTTTCATAGCTACCAAAGAGGGGAGTTCAATTAGCATCTCATGCAAAGGGGAACACCCCTGTCAGTGCTGCACTGGTGGAATGGCCTGGATTGTGAACTCAAATTCCTGCAGTGAAATTTGAACCTCAACCTTCTAATGTGGAGGTAAGGCTGTTGAACCTGAGCCTTTTTATATATTCTTTCACAGGATGTGGGGTCGCTGGTTGGGTCAACATTTATTGCCCATCCATAGACGCCTTGAAATGGTGATGGTGAGCTGCCTTCTTGAACCTCTGCAGTCCATTTGGGGTGGGTCGAGAGGGAGTTCCGGATTTTGCCCCAGTGACAGGGCAGGAATGGCAAGTTCTAGCACAATGGTGAGTGGCCTGGAGGGGAGCTTGCAGGTGGTGGTGTTCCCATGTATCTGCTGTGCTTGTCCTCCTAAATGATTGTAATTGTGCGTTTGGAAGGTGCTGTCTAAGGATTTTTGGTGAATTTCTACAGTGTACCTTGTAGCCAGTACACACTACTGCTACTGAGCATCAATGGTGGAGGGAGTGGATGTTTGTGGATGTGGTACCAATCAAGTGGGCTGCTTTATCCTGAATTGTTAGAGACAAAAACACTACAGGTGCTGGAATCCAAAGTAGACAAGTAGGAGGCTGGAGGAACACAGCAAGCCAGGCAGCATCAGGAGAAGTCAACATTTCAGGTATAACCCTTCTTCAGGAATCTATCCTGAATAATGTCAAGCTTCTGGAGCTTTGTTGGAGCTGCATTCAGCGGGGAGTATACCATCACACTCCTGACTTGTGCCTTGTAAATGGTGGACAGGCGTTGAGCAGTCAGGAGGTGAGTTAATCGCGACAGGATTCCAAGCCTATGACCTGCTCTGGCAACCGCAGTACTCATATAAATAGTACCAACTCAATTTCTGACGGTTCAGAACATAGCTGATCTCTCTTGATGGAAGAACACTCGTTTTGTACCCCTCCCCGCTCCCTTGATGATCAAATCAACCCTTCAATTCCTGCCCAGTGGATTCAGTTAAGATTAACATCTGCCAAGTTTAAATACTTCTTTCTCTTGACCAGACCCCAGTGAAGTAAAAACCAATGTACCGTTACTGCAGTAGTTTCCTGGGCAGCACATTGAGTCTCTATGACATCGTTTCTTCCTTCGCCTGCAGGATACACAGGATGGGTAGCCTTGATGGTGTGAATGATGACAGTACCCACTGGGTCCACACTCTTTATCATTGCTGCATGCCTGATTCTGAAACACACAAAACAGAAACACATCCTATAAGCCTTTTTATAAAGCAGTGGGTTAGCATGAGACAATCATTCAGATTGAGGGAAGGCCATTAGGGTGGGGAATGGGAAAGGGATGATCATGTAAAACCTACTCAGCAGTTGTGCCCTGAAGGGAAAAGTATCAGGTTTTAATGTGCTTTTGGTTGCAAATACTGGCTGTACTCGGTGAGCTACCTCACATTATCGAGTGCCTCTGAAAGCTAGCTTTGTCTGAAATCATTTTCACACAGATATCCTCTTCTTATCTCAGTCACAGCATCATGCACCTCAAACAATGTCCCCTTGCTTCACAGTAATCATAGGGAGACTTTGCTCACTGCTCACTGCTAGGTGTGACAGAGCACAGAGGAAAGGGAGATGATTAACATGGCAGCAGTATAAGCTGTGGTTGACCATTACAAATACCATGTAGCTTATTTGTACAACTCAGTTAAAGATAATTCACCACATTGAGATAATCATTGAACAACAATATGTACAGGATGTGCCAGAAGCTTAGTCCTCAAGTGTTCTGTATCATGAACAAATAATTATAGGTTCCCTTACTATCTATTATATTAAAACCACATATGACTGAATAAACTTCCTGTCAACTTTATAATAAAAACTTCAGTACAGATATGAACATGCATTATTGAGTCCTGGTTATCAGAGATTGCTCTGTAGCACTGTTACTGGTGGGATAGTGTAATTACAATGTGATAATTTCACACAAAAGGAATTGGCATTGAGATAGCATCACTGAAGAGCACAGCGCAACCCAAAGAGATTTACAGAAATGAAGTACTTTTTAAAATGTTGTTACTTCTATAACGAGTTTTGAGAAGATTTGCAACTCAGGTTGAGGTTCTGGGTGTAGATTTGCTCACTGAGCTGGAAGGTTCATTTTCAGACATTTCATCACCATACTAGGCGACATCTTCAGTGAGCCTCCAGACGATGCATTGCTGATGATTCCTGCTTTCTATTGATATGTTTGGGTTTCTTGGGGTTGGTGATGTCATTTCCTGTGGTGATGCCATTTTTGATGGTGATGTCATTTCCACCAACAGCTGCTGGCCAATCAGAGGCTGGCAGTTCATGTGCTCAGCAGCACTGCAGGAGAGAGACTGTGGTAACTGCAGGAAAAGCATTTGATGAAGTTACAGGATCATGAAGAGTCTGGTTAACTAATAGTTGGGATTGGGGTGGAGAGGATTCATGAAGTGGGATTCAGGGCAGACAGGGAGGACAGTGGGTTCAGTAGCAAGGACAGGCTTGTTGGAAATCGGCTCTGCCCCATTTCCCAGTGGAGCACGGATTACCTTTGATCAAGAGTTCACCTGGCATCAGGGCAGGCAGGTCAACCATGGGTCTTCCCAACCAGAAACTTAACTCCAGTGGAATCACTATAATGACCGACTTCAGAGAAACCGGCACCCTCCCAAATTAAATGCCTTTCATGTCTCTACATTTGCCACCTCCAAGATCAGAATATTCCATTAGTGCATTCTGGTCTAAATGTTCCCAATTTGTAAAATCCCTAAAAAAAATTAACACTATGCGTCTCTCCACTTCATGGAAGATCGACCAGTTATTTTTTTAAAATATCCCTCGCCACTCTTTGGGTACTTTCAGAAAGTGTTGAAATGTTTACAATATACAGTAATGACTTAGAGGAAAGAAGCAAATACACTGTAGCCAAATTTGCAGATATCATAAAAATAGGTGGAAAGGTAAGTTGCAAAGAGGGACACAAACAGTTTACAGAGAGATATTATTAGGTTAAGAAACTGGGCAAAAAGTTGGCAAATGGAGTTTGATGTGGAAAAATGTGAGGTTTGTTCATTTTAGAAGACAGAACAAAATTACAGAGTATTAGTTAAATTGAGAAAAGCTGCAGAAAACTGTGACTTTGGTGGTACTTGTGCACAAAACACTGAAAGCTAGCACACAAGCACAGCAGGGAATCAGGAAGGCTAATGGAATATTGGCTCTTATTTCCAGGGGGTTGGAGTATGAGAGTAGGGAAGTCTTACTGCAACTGTACAAGGTGCTGGTAAGACTACATCTGGAGTATTGTGAGCAGTCTTAGTCCTGTTAATTGTAGGCAGTTCAGAGAAGGTTCACGAAGATGATCACTGGTATGGGGAGTTGCCTTGTGAGCAAAGGTCAAACAGGTTGGGACTCTACTCATCGGAGTTTAGAAAAATTAGAGGTGATCTCATTGAAGCATATAGAATTCTTGAAGGATTTGACAGGGGAAACATTCGGGGGGCATTTCCCCTCACGGAAGAGCCAAGGACCAGAGGGCATAGTCTCAGAATAAAAAGGCGCCAACTTACGGCTGAGATGAGGAGGAATTTCTTTTCTTGGGGGATTGTGAGTGGCTGGAACTCCTTACCACAGAGAGCAGTGGGGGCAGAGTCCTTGTGTAGTTTTAAGACTGAGATAGATAGATTCTTGATCAGTCAGAGAATTGAGGGTTATGGAGGAAAGGTAGGAAAGTGGACATGAGGAATGTCAGTTTAGCCATAATCCTATTGAAGGATCAAGAGGCAGAACAGTCTATTCCTGTACCTATTTCTTACTATCTTCTTTTCATCCTCATAGTTTTACACATCCCCTTATTGCACTTCTGAAAGTTCCTGCAAATTCTTTTATTCATTATTTTGTTATTTTTAATCAAAAGATTTTTGATGTAATGGTCAGTGTAAGCCTAAAGCACTTCTTTTTGTTGTGTTTGTTCAAGGGATGTGGGCATTGCTGGCAAAGGCAGTATTCATTGCCCATCCTTAATTGCCCTTCTGCTATGCTACTTCCTTGAGCTGTCACCATACACAATGGGAGTTTCAGGATTTTGCACCAGCCACACTGAAGGAAGATATATTTCCAAGTCAGGATGGTGAGTGGTTTGATGGGGAGCTTGCAGCCGGTGGTGTTCCCATGTATTGCTGTGCTTGTTCAACTAGCTGGTAGATCTCAGGTAGATCTCAGGGTTTCCAAGGTCGCTGTTGAAATAGCCTTGGTGATTTGCTGTAGTGCATCTTCTAGATGGTTAACACTGCTGCCAATATGCTCCATTGGTAGAGGGACTGATTGATTATGGTTACAGATTGGGATTGCAGTCAAGTAGACTCCTGGATGGTGAGTCTCCTGAATATTTTGGAGCTCAACTTATCCAGGCAAGTGAATCTAACAATGAAACAAATATCAAAATATACATCAGATTGAGGGGCACTGGATGACTCTAACCCTTGGTTTAATTTGTTTTAATTTTTTAAAAAAATATTGACCAGATCGATTTTATAATCTTTTTATTAAAAAGTTATGATAGCAGACAGAATGGGGGCTGGACGGCTTAATTGGAAAGATCATGTCGGATCTTATTGTCGGTTCAGCTCCACTTACCTGCCTGCTCACCGTAACCCGTAATTCCTTTTTGGTTCAAAAATCTAACTTTGTTTTTAAGGCAATCAACAAGGAAGTCTCAGCGGCTTCACTGGGCAGGGAATTCCATAGATTCACAACCCTCTGGGTGAAGATGTTCCACCGTAACTCCACCCTGAATGTTCTCCCCCTTATTTTGAGGCCATGCCCTCTGGTACTAGTTTCATCCACCAGTGGAAACAACCTCCTATCTTTTATCTTATCTATTCCCTTCATAATTTGATATGTTTCTACAATATATCCCCCTCATTCTTCTGAATTCCAATGAGTATAGTCCCAGTCTACTCAATCTCTCCTCAATAAGCCAACCCTCTTAACTCCGGAATCAACCTGGTGAACCCCCTCTGCACCCTCTCCAGTGCCAGTACACCCTTTCTCAAGTAAGGAGACCAAAACTGTATGCAGTACTCCAGATGTGGCCTCACCAGCACCCTATACAGCTGCAACATAACCTCCCTGATGTTAAGCTCCACTCCTTCAGCAACAAGTGACAACATACCATTTGCCATCTTAATTACCTGCTGCACCTGCAAATCAACTTTTTGTGATTCATTCTGAGGGCAATGTGATGTCCCAAAATTGTGAGGAGGGGAGCTCAATGACAGAGGATATGCAAAGATTTTCAGTCGCAATATCTATGAATGTGCATGTCACCACTTTAAACATTGCGCAGAAAATAGACTTTCAGAAATGATTAAGTCGCAATTCTGCCTCGACTTTCTGACTCTGATAGCCTGGCCTTTTCTCAAGGACATAAGTCAGGAATTTACCTAACAATTACCAATCCAGAGAGATGTTCCTTCAACATCAAACTCTACTTGTCTCAAAGATGTTTTTACTTCCAGCAGGGAACTTCCCCAGATCACTTCCATAGGGAAAAGCCAAGTAACAATTTCAAAGGGACTGCTCAGGTCAAATGCTGCTCCATTTTAGCAACCAGACTATCCCTGACCATGAGACTAGGGATCAGTTAGCTTGTTACAGAAAAGAATTAAATATTGTATTCCAATTCAAAGATTCAATGGGAACTCATAAACCAATTTCTTTCTCATTTCATGACTGCGTAATCATTTTAACATCACTCTCACATGCTTGTGTTATAGAGGCTGTATATTGTAGCTCCTGAAGATCCACTGAAAAATGCATTCAACCTTTTGAAGAAAAGTGAGACTGTAGTACACCAAACTACAGGAAGTAGCCGACATTAACTTTCCATTAGTCTTTCTATCAACTATCAGTAGAATTTAGCTTGATCTGTAAGGGCACATTAGTGATGTCCCTACACCTCAGCCTGCAGCCCCGGGTTCAGGTTCCACCCACTTGTGACATATGTAAAGCATCTTTGAACTGATTGATTCGGAAGTATCGAGTTCGGTTCAGTACTCCTGTCTCTGAGCTGAAAGGCTTCAATACCAATGCTTAAAACTCAAACACATGTTCCAGGCTACTGCATTACATCTGTTATGATGCAGATAAGTTCAACTAAGGCCCTGTCTGCTGGTTCTGGCTCAAATCATACAATCCCTGCTCCAGTATATATAAGCAGGTTATTTGGCCACCAAGTCCACATTGATCCTCTGAAGAGCATCCACCCAGACCCACTCCCCCTACTCCAGTCCTGTTACCCGGCATTTCCCTCGGCTAATTCACCTAGCCTGCACACCCCCGGACACTATGGGCAATTTCCCACAGGTAATCCACTCGGGCCTGCACATCTTTGAAGTGTGGAAGGAAACTGGAGCACCCAGAGCAAACCCACGCAAACACAGGGACGATGTGCAACTCCACACCGACAGTTGCTCAAGGTTGACATAAAATTTTGTGTCACTACTCAAATGAGAGAAGGGAGCATTTGTAAAGGGACCAACTGATAAACTCGTGACCAATGTTTATGAAACTTTGCTGTATGCAAATTAGCCACTTCACGACAGCAATAATAATATTCCAAACATTGTGTGAAGTACTTTGAGAGGTCCTGAGGATGTAAATAGTGCTGTATCAATGCAAAATTATTTCTTTCAAGACTAAAAATAAGTTAAGTATTATAAAATATAATCATTCGAGATAAAAATTAACCAATATTGGAGAAGAAATGTCTTCACTCAGAGAGTGGGGAGCCTGTAGAATTCACCACCATAGAAAGCAGTCAAAGCAAAATACTGTATGGAATTGGATATAGCACTCGGAGCGAAGGATCAAAGGACATGGATGAAAAGCAGGAACAAGCGAATGAATTGGATGATTGAACAACACAGCAGGCTTGAAGAAAAAGAATGGCCGACTTCTGTTTCTATTTTGTCTGTTTCTATAAACTCTGGAACTTTTACACTTTTAGGATTATCCCCCACCTATTGAATAATCATTAGACTAGAGTTGTCTTGGCTTTTTTGCATTTATTTCATAATGCTCCGAAAGGAAGATTGCAATAGAAATAACAGACACACCACTGAGGCTTTGACAAAAAGGTGACTCAGAACGAGTATATTAACAGGCCTTTTCCTGTTTAGGTTGATGTACTGATTAGCTTGTTTGGAAACAGTGCAATCTATACCAGCCCAAGTTTCTCATTCACAATCCCCTCGCTAATTTCAATAGGATTGAATTCCTATTGAAAATGAACAGTTCCAATGGTAAATAGTTCCTTTCTTTAGCAGCATCCTACCCCAAAAAGCTGAAGCAATGTCACGTTTAGTGGTGCTGTCCAATGCTTTGCTTCCCTTTCAGAAGCTCTCACATTTCTTCCGTTTAACAAGCCTGTCTTTCTTTCTGAAGCTTATGAAATCTACCCCTCCCCTCAGTCCCCATCCCTGCCTTCCCAGGTTCTCTCCCTTGGACTCATCTCTCCAATATGGCTGAGCGAGTACGTGAACAACTCACCAATTCCTCACACCTGTGTCAATGCTGCAGTACGCCATCCACATGGAGTTGGGGCAGTCCTTTCGGTGGTTTTGGTGGCTGCTTTCGTCGGCATTAGTCTGGGGTTTTCTTGTGGCACCTTCAGTCCGTCTCTGACTCCATGCAGCGTTTTCCTCAGCATTGTGGTGGAGCCTGTCCAGAATTCCATTGGGGATTCAGGTCCTTGAGCCCGGAGCTGTGAAATGGACTAAGTGGACTTTGTCTTAAATTCCGCTCTTTTAATTTTTTTTCTTTATTCTATCATCGTGTACTTTCTATTTCTTTATTTTTCTAATTTATTAGTGTGATTTTGCACCATTGAAAGTCTGTAATGCTAGACTTTTTATGTCTTTATTTTTCTAACTTTCTTTCCTAAGAATTCATACCCAAGAATAGATTCCTTTTTATCTAAGGTGGCGTCAGAACTGGAAACTTTTCATTGTACTCATGTGTGGAGGTTCCAGTGTTGGACTGGAATGGACAAAGTCAGAAATCACACAATACCAGGTCATAGTCAAACAGGTTTGTTACCAGGAGCGAAAGCTTGTGATTGTAAATAAACCTATTGGTCTATAACCCTGGCGTTGTGTGACCTCTGACTTTGTCCTCATGTCAGTGCATGTGACAATAAAGCTAAGTCAATTAAAATTCAATTCAAATACTTTGGGAATACTTTTCCTCCTCCTCTTTGAGTACACGTGCGGTCTGCTCTGGATTCCATACCAACCGTTGTATGGGTCAGGTGAGAAACGTATTCAAGTGGGTAAGGGAGAACAGGAATGACATGAGAAAAGCATGCCTTAACTCTTGGAACACCACCTTAACCTCCACTCAGAAATCCATGGCTTCGCTGATAATGACTAATTAGTATAGATCCGAGCAATTCAAAGCACAATAATCCCATGATTTAATTGGGTCTTTGAGAAATTTTAAAAAAAGCACTCTAGCTTTCCTGCCCAGGTGACCAGGCCCTGACTTCAGATGAGAAATATATCGATGTGGACATATCCAGGAATGGCCAGGTCAAGCTGCTGTTTATCTGGTCCAAGTCAGCCTGCTCTTGCCTATGGGTCAAGCATGGATGTGGCAATTTGAACCAGGCAATGAACTCACCTTGAGCCTGTAGCATCACAATCAACCAGCAGCTTCGGACAGTGAGAAAAATGCAGAAAAATCCAGTTCATGTGGAAAGTGGTACTCCATTAAAGTCGAGTGTCATTTTCACCTTCCTCAGCTGCACACCAGATAAGGAGAAAGTGAGGATTGCAGGTGCTGGAGATCAGAGTCACAAACTATGTAGCTGGAAAAGCACAGCAGGTCAGGCAGCATCCGAGGAGCAGGAGAGTCAATGTTTCGGGCATAAGCCTTTCATCAGGAATGGGAATCAGATAAGCCAGTTTCTCTCCTGTGGTGGAACAATGTCTATCGGATGTGAGGCACAGAGTTCAGCCAGGGTCTTCCCTGGGTCTTCTCTGGGTGGATATGATGCCATCACTAATCCCATTTCTAGAGCTAGTCTAAGACCTATTAATGGTGAAGGTTGGCCAAGTCTTTGGAAGAAGACTTGAGTAGCATGAAGGTTATTACATAATTGTAAGAAAACAGGTTCCAGTAGAGTTTCCACTCTGGCTGAAGTTACCATGAAAATCCTACCTCCTCAAACTCACCCCTCACTTGAGGCATGGTAACTGTCAGATTAAGCTCACCACCAGGTTATCTCTCTCTAATGAGAGAGCAGTCCTCTGGTCCTCTAGGACTATACCAACTTTTACCTTATACAGCACACGAAGATAACTTCATTACAAAGCAAGAAAACCTATATATGAAAACCTGCAGCTTGGTCTCAGCCATGTGTTGACTGATTACAGAGACTGTCTTATGTATCTTAGTGGGGTAGAGCTAGCCAGAGATTTCTTATTAACCCTTTCAGGCCAACCACCTCATACAACAGGTCAATCAGCCCCTTGATCCTATCATTCAATCATGCTGAACCAGCAGTCCTGCCCGATTTTAATCAATATCAAAATAAAACTTGAGTGGCTCCTGTAATTCTGGGAGATGCCACCCACAAAGCCAATTTCCTGAGCATGGGAGCAATGACACTGTATGGAGAGTTCTAGTTCGATTCATTGAATGATAAAATGGTTAGAAGAGAAGTTTGAAAATACTATTCATTTTCCACTCTTCACGTCACCAATAGTGACTGAGAATTCAGCTGGCAGTCCCTAGAATTCCCTCCCTAATCCCCTCCACCTCTCCTTTAACATTTACCTTAAAAACCTGCCTTTTGATCAAGAGGTTGGTTGCTTCCTTTGATTTCCCTTTGGCAAACGTCCAGATTTTCTTTGGGAAAGTGAGTTGGGATATTTGTTGCTTCTGAAGAGGAGTTTAGAGTGGCAACTATTGTATCTGTTACAGGCATAATCCCATTCCAATTGTTTTACATCAATACTCATTGCATAAAAGTTAGTTTATTTCTTGAAAACCCAATAGACAATATGAAACAGATACAAGTTTGCATAATAATAGCTGTAATCTCAATAATGATAGTGGACAGCCAGGATATGATATGAAATGATATGATATGATGTGATATATCATATAATGTGATATATGATGTGATATGGTATGATGTGATATATGATATGGTATGATGTGATATGATATGATATGATGTGATATTGGTTATGATGTGATAAATGATATGATGTGATGTGATATGATATGGTATGATGTGATATATGATATGATATGATGTGATATATGAAATGATATGATGTGATATATGTTATGATATGATGAAATATATGAAATGATATGATGTGATATATGTTATGATATGATATGATGTGTTATATGAAATGATATGATATTTCTCTGCCATCTGAAGACAGACATCAACCATCTCCAAATTATCATTCTTGTTCCCCCTCCCTATTTAAAGGAGTGACCATAGCTATCCTAAAAATGCGCTTCTCCACCTTAGCACCCATCTCTCTTCCCTTCAATGTTCATCCAATTCCACTTTGAAAGCTACTGTCCTATCGTGCAATGCATTCCAGCTTCTAACTGATCACTAACATGATCAAGATCTGAAGATGTGCATGTTAGATGAATTGGCCATGCTAAATTGTTCAAAATATTCCAGGTTGTGTAGGTTGGGTGCATTAGTCAGGTGTTACATGTAGGGGAGTGAGCCTGGGTCGGATACTCTTCGGTGGGTCAGTGTGGACTTACTGGGCCGAGGGACCTGTTCCCTTACTGTAGGGGTGCTAATTCTAATTCTAATGTATAAAATTAGATAGGGTGGACAGGAAAAGACTTTGCCCTGGGTGGAGGGAGCAATTTTCCCCTGGATGGAGGGATCAATGAGGACTGGGCAGATTTAAGCTAAGAGGCAGGAGGTTTACAGAGAATGTGAGAAAATATTCTTTCTACCCAGTAGTTGTGAGAATCGAGGAGTCACAGCCTGTCTGGGTGTTGAGGCATAAGCCCTCACAACAGTTATGAAGTATTTAGATGTGCACTTGCAATGGGAAGGCATTCAAGGTTACGGTCCAAGTGTTGGTAAACAGGAGTCGCGTAGTTAGGTTCTTGTTTTTGACTGGCTCAGTCTCAATGGGCCAAAGGGCCCTTTGCTGTGCTGTAGGCTTCTATGACTATGGGGGGATGTTGATGCAATGGTAATGTCAAAAGACTAGTAATTCAAAGGCCAAGATTAAATGGATTCCAATGGCAACTGATGGAGTTTTCATCAAATATAGAATTAAAAACTGTACTTAGTAATGGTAGCCATGTAACTATCATCAATTGTTTTTAAAAGCTCTTTTGGCTTATTGATATCTTTTCGTGACGGAAATCTGCCATCTTCACCTGGTCTGGTCCACGTGTGACTCCAAACACAAAGAAATGTGGTTGATTCTTAACTGCACTTTGAAAGGGTCTAGCAAAGGCACACATTTCAATCGGGATGGGCACAAATATTGGCCTTACCAATGACCATAAAGGAGGAAAAACCTCATTGTACAGGCTGCACCTATTGTAAATGCCACCACCAGGCGGAGTAATGAGCACATCCACATACACTTGCAGCACAATGTCACTGCCCAGCACCATGCTGCCAATATGGTTCTGTGTATGAATTTTGTTAGACATCTTAAATCAGTGTCCGCTGGTTATTGACTCTTATTGTAAGCACTCTGTACATCTAAACACTTCTAAGATTTTAAACACCTCTATCACATCTTCTAAACATCTCTGCTCTACAGCTTCTCTAGTTTATTCATTGACTCACTGATCTTATGCCTCTCTGAACTGCATGAGGTGGGGAATTCAACATTGAGTAACTCCCTTCTGTCTCGCCAACACCCATCTTTCTCTATTTCTTCATTTTTCTGCCTTTATATGCTATGTTTTGGTTTACTTCTGTGTAGTTTAAGAGTGGTGCCAGAGAGTGGCCGCACTATACAATATTTTTCACTGGTTTTTGTGACAAGATACATGTGACAATAACAATTAAATCGAACCAACCTATCTACACTCTGAAATGATCCAGCTCCAACAACACTTAAGGAACTGAACACCAAGCAGATGATTGGTACTCCATCCACCACCTTCAACAATAAATCTCCTCATCACTGATGCATAAGGACTGTGGTGTGTTCAATTTAAATGTTGCACTCAGTAACCAAAAGCTTTTTCTGACAGCTTCTTTGGAACTGGCGACATCTACCAACTAGCAGGCTAGGGATATCCAGTATTGCTGTTGATAGGTGCACACACTGTCCTAATTTCGAATGAAATCCCTGTTCCTTCACTGTCGTTGGGTCAAACTCCGGGAGCTCCCTTCCTAATAGCACTGTAGGCATACTCACCCCACCACGGACTGTCTAGCTACCTGAAAGAGCAGCACTCTGAAAGCTTGTACTTCCAAACAAACCTGATGCTGTGTGATTTTTAACTTTGTCCACCCCAGTCCAATACTGGCACCTCCACATCCTGTTCAGGAAGGCAGTGCACCTCTTCAAAGGCAGTTAGGGATGGGCAATAAATGTTGACAATGCCAGAAATGCCCACATCCCATTAAGATGGAAAAAACATTTTATCATGAAAGTTCTCAGCTCCCCTTAGTGCCTGGGGAATGCATCCAGTAAGGAACAGCCATATAAAGTCACATGAAGCCAGGGAAATCTCGGCTTCAGTCCTTAGTCTTCACTGGGGCAGCTCATTTCTGCTGAAGTGGAAGTAGTGGAGCCTATAATTGGCTTAATTGCTTATGCAAAAAGGATAAAATCAGCCTGATTGCTACAGCAAAAATTCCAAAAACGTTGAAAGAAGGTGGACACCAGATATGAATGGGAGTTGCAGTAACACCCCAAGCAGTTGAATAACTACAACCCTAATTTAAGAGTCGAATTGGGAAGGGAGAGAGGCTAGTCAGTACATCTCTGAATTGTGCCATGGGAAATGGTAGGAATTGCTGGAAAATGTGGGTACATGGTTTTAGATTAGATTACTTACAGTGTGGAAACAGGACCTTTGGCCCAACAAGTCCACACCGACCCTCCAAAGAGCAATCCACCCAGATCCATTCCTCTATACCTAACACTATGGGCAATTTAGCATGGCCAGTTCACCTAACCTGCACATTTTTGGACTGTGGGAGGAAACCGGAGGAAACCCACGCAGACACGGGGAGAATGTGTAAACTCCACACAGACAGTTGCCTGAGGTGGGAATTGAACCCAGGTCTCTGGCGCTGAGAGGCAGCAGTGCTTACCACCGTGCCGCCCACGTTTTGCATACTGAAATCCCACACCTGATTCAGTTTGGAAACCTGCTCATCCTCGAGCCTTTGTGGGGCAGTGCTTGTGCCCCTGCCTCTGGGCAAGGAGGTCTGGGTCCAAGTCCTACCTGCTCCTGAGGTGTCTAACAACATCTCTGAATATAGACGATGCAGAAAATATCTACAGCACTCATCCTCATGCAAGTGAAAAGTAATATGTTTGCAAGCAGTGTGGAGAGCCATGTATAATAGCACATAAACACCAGCATGGTAAACTGTCTGATACAAGTCTGATCCTGTGCAAGATACAAGGGAGCAAGGTTGTTGCTGGTGACCAGGAGTTGAAACCCATCAATCCCTCGAGGTGACAGGACTGAACTGAATTGGCAGCTTTGTGACTGCATTATGTGGGGGTGGAACGGAAGGGCGTAGCATAGGGGAACACTGATCAAACTTGGGAATATTTCCCCATGTAAACATGCTGCCTTCTAACTCCTGCTCAAGAAATAAAAGATCACAGATAATGTTCTGACTGATAAGCATCCCCTACCTTTACACCCACTCCAGGCAATGTTGAAAGTGCATGGCTTTTAGATGTTTAAACCTCCCTCATTATCTCATATTACTTTCAGTTTCTAAGAACATTGCCTTTAGTCACATTTGATTCCCTGCCTGTCTCCTCCTGTCTCATTTATTTTGCACAGAAAGTGAAACAAGACATTTTAATATCATTTTCTTTGGCTCATCACTGTTTATAGCACAGGTATTAGTTTGCTATTAGTTATCCTTTGAAACCTAGTTAATCGCAGATGCTCATTTACTGTTTATTCACTCCACTTCTGTTAACAAAATGACTCCCTCCCAAGTCGATCTCTTCCGACTATGAAACAGTAAGGACTGCGGATGCTGGAAGCCGGAGTCAATTGGTGTGAAGCTAAAACAGCACAGCCGGTCAGGCAACATGCGATGAGTAGGAAAGTCAACATCTTGGGCCAAAGTCCTTCGTTAGTCCTGATGAAGGGTTTCAGCCTGAAACACTGACCTTCCTGCTCGTCAGATGCTGTCTGATCAGCTGTGCTCTTCCAGCTTCCCATCTCTTGACTGATCTCTTCCTACATTTGATTGTCTGCTATTCCGTCCCATTCACGTCACATTTTCAATCCCGTCACGGCTTTTTCCCAATAAGTCTCTTTCCTCTCTATCCCAACTTTTCACACAACTATAGAAAGCAAGATTCCAGTGCAGCACTCATCTCCCACTGGACCACACCACTGTCACATCAGAGCCAGGCCTTCTGACTAAGCAAAAGAAGATTTGCAAAAATGTTCCTATTTGAACAATCATTTGTTTATTATGAGATTCAAGTGTGGCACAGGCAGCTCCTACCGATTCAACATAATAGGATGTGGGCGGCACGGTGGCACAGTGGTTAGCACTGCTGCTTCACAGCACCAGAGACCCGGGTTCGATTCCCGCCTCAGGCAACTGTCTGTGTGAATATTCTCCCTGTATCTACGTGGGTTTGCTCCAGTTCCCTCCTACAATCCAAAAATGTGCAGGTTAGGTGAATTGGCCAGGCTAAATTGCCTGTAGTGTTGGGCGAAGGGGTAAATATAGGGGAATGGGTCTGGGTGGGTTGCAGGTTGGCGCCGACTTGTTGGGCCGAAGGGCCTGTTTCCACACTGTAAGTAATCTAAGTAAATTATCTAGTGCATTGAACTGAGCAACATAAATATTATGCAGCAAAGTGAAACTGGGATGTTTGAAAGAAACAAAAGGATGAGATAATTCGAACTTGGGCAGAGAACATCTGACCTGTGTATGTGGTCTAACATCAGATTGATCTGACAGTGTTACTTTGACCCACTTGCTTTTCAATCATTGGTATATGTAAACAGGCAAATTCTGCACTCAGCAGATTCCCTTCCATATGGTCCATATGGAACTATAATGAAAGGCTTGGAACACCAGGGCTGTTTTCACTAAAACAGGGAGATTAAAAAGTGGTGGGCAGAAATGTTAATTATGCTGAAGGAATGGGGCAGATTGTTTTCAGTGGTTGAGAGGTGTGTGTGCATGTGGGTGGGATAGTGTTATGGAATGAAAATGAAGCTTATTCATGGTCAGAATCCTCCACCAGAATCTCTTAATGTAGGGAGGCTGCTGTGCTGCAAATGTTCAGTCCTAAGATGTGAATGGTGCTGGCTTGGCTAGCATTTATTGTCCAACTCCAGCCCCCCTTGAGAAAGTGATGGTGAGGTGTTTTCAGGAACCGCTACCATCTATGTACTGTAGGTTGACCCACAATGCTCTTAGAGAGGGAATTCCAGGATTTATACCCAGCAGCTCTTAAGAAATGGTGATTAATATGTTCCCAAGTCAGTGGCTTGGAGGGGAACTTGCAGGTGGTGGTATTTCCATGTATCTACTGCCCTGTCCTTCTAGATAGAAGTGGTCATGAATTTGGAAGATGCTGTTGAAGGATCTTCAGTGAATTTTTGGAGTGCATCTTGTAGATAGTTCACACTGCTGCTACTGAGTGCTGCTGGTGGAGAGAGTAGATGCTTGTGGATGTGGTACCAATCAAGTGGACCACTTGTCCTGGATGGTGTCAAGCTTCTTGAGTATTGTTGGAGCTGCCCCATCCAGGCAAGTGGGGAATATTCCATCACACTCCTGACTTTTGCCATGCAGATGGTGGACAGACTCGGGGAGTCAGGAGGGGAGTTACTTGCTGCAGCATTCCTAATCTCTGACCTGTCTTTGTGTTTATGTGGGGAGTCCTGGTGAATTTCTGGCCAATGGTAACCCCAAGACTGTTGATAGAGGGAGATTCTGTGATGGTAATACCATTGAATGTCAAGGGGGGATAGTTATATTTGTCTCTTATTGGAAATAGTCTTAGCCAATGTTACTTGCCACTTGTCAGCCCAAGTCTGGATATTGTCCAGATTTTGTTGCATTTCAACCTGACAACTCAAGAATGGTGCTGAATATTCCACAATCATCAGTGAACATTCCCACTTCTGACCTTGAGATGAAGGGGAAGTCATTGATTAAATAGCTGAAGATGGTTCATAAGCCATAAGACCATAGGACCATAAGACATAGAAGCAGAAATTAGGCCATTCAGCCCATCAAGTCTGCTCCACTATTCAATCATGGCTGATAAGTTTCTTAGCTGAAAATGTATTGCTGGAAAAATGCAGCAGGTAAGGAAGCATCCAAGGAGCAGGGGAATCGACATTTCGGGCATAAGCCCTTCTTCAGGAATCCTAAAGAAGGGCTTATGCCCGAAACGTCGATTCTCCTGTTCCCTGGATGCTTCCTGACCTGCTGCGCTTTTCCAGCAACACATTTTCAGCTCTGATCTCCAGTATCTGCAGCCCTCACTTTCTCCTCCCTGATAAGTTTCTTATCCCTATTCTCCTGCTTTCTTTCCATAACCCTTGATCTCCCTGACAATCAAGAACCTATCTATCTCAGTATTAAATACACTCAGTGGCCTGGCCTCCACAGCCTTCTGTGCCAGTGAATTCCATAGATTCCCCACTCTCTGGCTGAAGAAGTTTCTCCTTATCTCTGTTCTAAAAGGTCTTCTCTTTACTCTAAGGCTGTGCACTCGGGTCCTGGTCTCTCCTACCAATGGAAACATCTTCCCAGCATCCACTCTGTCCAGGCCATTCAGTATTCTGTATGCTTCAATTAGATGCCCCTCACCCTTCTAAACTCCATTGAGTATAGACCCAGAGTCCTCAAACGTTCCTCATATGTTGAACTGTTCATTCCTGGGACCATTCTCATGAACGTTCTCTGAACACGCTCCAGGGCCAGTAACAATTTTCCTGAGATATGGGGCCCAAAACCACACACAATACTCCAAATGTGGTCTGACCAGATCCTTATAGAGCCTCAGAAGTATATCCCTGGTTTTATATTCAAGTCCTCTCAAAGTAAATGCCATCATTAATTTTCCTTACTAACTCCTGACACAACCTGTAAGTTTACCTTGAGAGAATCCTCGTCTAGAACTTCCAAGTCTCTTTGCACTGCAGACTTCTGAATTTTCTCCCCATTTAAAAAATAATCACTGTCTCTATTCTTCCTACCAAAGTTCATGACCTCACACTTGTCCATGTTGTACTCCATCTGCCACTTCTTTGCCCACCCTCCTGAGGAACTCCAGCAGTGATGTCCTGGAGCTGAGATGACTGACTTCCAACAACCACAATCATCTTCCAATGTGTAGGGTATGACTCCAGCCAGAGGAGAGTTTGCCACCTGATACCTATTGATTCCGGTTTTGTTCGGGCTCCTTGATGCCATACTCGGTCGAATGTCAAGGGCTGTCCCTCTCCCCTCCCCTCTGGAATTCAGCTCTTTTGTCCATGTTTGAACCAAGGCTGCAATGAGGTCAGGAGCTGAGTGGCCCTGGGGGAACCCAAACTGGGTGTCACTGAGCAGGTCATTGCTGAGCAGGTGCTGCTTGATAACACTATTGATGATACCTTCCATCACTTTACTGATGGTTGAGAGTAGACTGACGGGCGGTAATTGGCTGGGTTGGATTTGTCCTGCTTTTTGTGTACGGAACATATTGGGGAAATTTTCCATATTGTTGGGTAGATACCAGTGTTGTAACTGTACTGGAACAGCTTGGCTAGTGGAGCGGCAAATTCTGGAGCACAAGCCTTCAGTACTAATGCTGGCATGTTGTCAGGGCCTATAATCTTTGTAAAATCCAGTGACTCCAAATGTTTCCCAGTATCAGATGGAGTGAATCGAATTGACTGAAGACTGGAATTTGTGATGCTGGGGAGGAGGCGGAGATGGATCATCCACTCCACAATTCTGACTGAAGATTGCTGCGAATGCGGTAGTGGTTGGGGGATTATTACTTGGGATCTAGCTCTGATTTGCTGCTTAACTGTTTGGCATGTGAGTAGTCCTGTTTTTTGGCTTCACCGGTGACACCTCATTTTCAGGTATGCCTGATGCTGCTCCTGGCATGCCCTCCTGCACACTGCATTGAACCAGGGTTGATCCCCTGGCTTGATGGTAATGATTGTATGGGGGATATGCCGGGCTATGAGATTGTGGATTGTGCTGGAGTACAATTGTGCTGCAGTTGATAGCCCACAGTGCCTCATGGATACCTAGTGTTGAGTTGCTAGACCTGTTCGAAGTCATCCCATTTCTTTTGGAGATAGTGCCACACTACAAAATGGAGGTATTCTTAACGTGAAGGCGGGACTTTGTCTCCACAAGGGCTGTGAGGTAGTCAGTTTTACTGATACTGTCATGGACAGATGCATCTGCAGCTGGCAGATTGGGTGAGAACAAGGCAAGTATGTTTTTCCCTCTTGTTGGTTCCGTCATTATCTGCCGTAAACCCAGTCTAGCAGCTACATCCTTTAGAACCCAACCAACTCGATCAGTAGTGCTGCTGCCCAGCCACTCTTGGTGGTGGACATTGAAATCCACCCACCCAAAATACATTATATGCCCTTGCCACCCTCAGTGCTTCCTCCAAGTGTTGTTCAACATGGAGGCGTACTCATTGATCACCTGAGGAAACAATTTCCTTGCCTATGTTTAACTTGAAGCCATGAGATTTCATGAGGTCTGGAGTCAATGTTGAGGACTTCCAGGGCAAATCCCTCCTAACTGGCATAGTACTATGGTGTTCTACCTCTGCCAGGTCTGTCCTGCCAGTGGAACCAGAACATATCCAGGGATGGTGATGGCAGTGTCTGGGACATCATCTGTAAGGTGTGATTCCGTGCATATGGCTATGTCAGGCTGTTGCTTGACTAGTCAGTGAGACAGTTCTCCCAATTTTGGCACTAGCCTCCAGATGTTAGTAATGTAGACTTGGCAGGGCCAACAGGGCCATTTCTGCCATTGTTTTTTCTAGTGCCCACGTTGATACTCCATCTGGCTTCATTTCTTTGTTGAGACTTTGTATCAATAGATACCATTTCAGGGTATTTCAGATGGCAGTTGAGAATCAACCATGTTGCTGTGGCTCTGAAGTCAAACCAGGGAAGGATGGCAGATTTCCTTCCCTGAAAGAGCATTAGTGAACAAAATGAGATTCTCCCAACAATTAATTCATGGTCATCAGTATATTGTTAATTCCAAATTTTTAAAAATTGAATTCAAATTCCCACCATACCTTGACAGGATTTGAACATGTGTCCTCAGCACATTAACAAAAAGCAGAAATTGCTGGAAAAGGTCTGGAAGCACCAGCGAAGAGAAATCAGAGTTAAGGTCCAGTGTGACCTTTCGCCAGAATAGAAGGATGTTCTTCTGAAGAAAGATCACTGTACCCAAAATGTAAACTTTGCTTTCTCTCCACAGATGTTGTCAGATTTGTGAATTTCTCCAGCATTCTCGATGTTTGTTTCAATATCCATTCCAGCTATGAGGCCTCCTCACCCCACATTTGCAAAGTGTTTATCCTTAACCAATTGTCTGTCTCTGACAGTGAAAGGTGTTTTAGACCTTGGCAACACCCGGTTTGTTGTACTTGAGATATTGTATGCAATATTTTACCAGTCTCTAAAGCAAAGAGATGATTCTTTGTGCTCAAGGGATTAGTGATGAAGTCAGTGTGCCACTTACACTTGATATCATAGTGATATGGTGCACCTTCTGACTTAACTGCTCTCTCCTTTACTAAGAAGAGAGAGTTAAGTTCCTCTTTAAAACACAATGATGTATGTGCCTTTAAGACAGCAGATTTACTGTTACCTTTGATTTGTGAACTTCATTCCAATCAACTAAGATTTTAATGCACATTAACACCTTCTGATGTAGGTTCACACAACAGTGCTCAATGTAAGTCATCAATCCACTTCCAGATTGTATTTTTGACAGTAATTGTCAGTCCTGGCTCTGGGTAGCACTCATGCCTCTGGGCAGGAAGACTGTCAGCTCAAGTTCCAGTCTAGAATCATGAACATTTAATACAGGATATTCCTCACAATACTAATTGGTTCTGCATTGTCAGAGGTGACATCTTTCAGGTGAGGTGTTAAAACAAGGGTTCTCAGCCCTTTCAGATGAATGTAAAGATCCCATGCCATAACTTAGAGTCATAGAGTCATAGAGATGTACAGCATGGAAACAGACCCTTCGGTCCAACCCGTGCCCATATCCCTCCAAACCCTTCCTATTCATATACCCATCCAAATGCCTCTTAAATGTTGCAATTGTACCAGCCTCCACCACATCCTCTGGCAGCTCATTCCATACACGTACCACCCTCTGCGTGAAAAAGTTGCCCCTTAGGTCTCTTTTATATCTTCCCCTCTCACCCTAAACTTATGCCCCTAGTTCTGGACTCTCCGACCCCAGGGAAAAGACTTTGCCAATTTATCCTATCCATGCTCCTCTTAATTTTGTAAACCTCTATAAGGTCACCCCTCAGCCTCCGACGCTGCAGGGAAAACAGCCCCAGCCTGTTCAGCGTCTCCCTGTAGACTTGAGGAAGAACACGGGAGCTCTCCCTGGTGTTCTTGCCAATTTACATCCCTCAACACCCTCAAAAGATTATTTGGACCTTTATTTAAGTGCTGTTTATGGAACATTATTGTGTGTTAGTTGACCTTTATGCTTCCTAGATTGCAAAAGTGACATTTTAAAAGTTACTTCACTGTAGATTGAGAAAGATGGTTTGTAAATACAAATTGTTTCATTTTGTGTAATTCAGCAAAGAATATGTTGCCTCATTGCATTCGTGGTTTTCCACTTACCTCCCGAAGAATATTTGTAAGATTACTCATTTTAATTCCTCACATATCGAAACAAGTATACTAGCATCCTCGGCAAGTGTGCTACCAACTGAATCAGAGCTGACACCTAGGGGTACATTTCATCATCGCTGCTTGGGTGGTAATCTGCTGCTTGCCATGTGTCTAGGGCAGTGATCTTCAAATTCTTCCCAGAAAAAAAGTTGGCAAATTTCCCATGATTCCACACACCACAAACATTGCTTCACTCCTGACCCACCCCAGCACTAACATCTGACATTCGGTATTAACCCATCCGAAAGAACACAGAAGCATGGTCTCTCTGAGTATTCTTGCACGTTAGTAAACACAGTAAAAAACTGCAGAACAGTACTGATAAAACCAGAAGACCTCAAACACCACAGGCATCCCTCAAGAGATTCCAGTTTTTAAAACCTATGATTCAGAAGATCAAGGTTCAACTTGAATTGATAAAACAAAGACAGTTGAAGAATGATGAGCTTGATGTTTGCTTGTTAATGTCAAATGCCAAAACCATAATATTCAAGAGAATAATTTGTTCAATTTTACCTTTAATAATAGTTAAATTACATTTCTAGGTTTCAATAAAGTAACAGAAAAGTAGACATGAATCCTTATTATTAACAGTATTTTCATCAATCTTCCAGAGGGTTCACAGTTATCATGTTTGCTACAGTTTTTAGCTTTTATCATCGAAATGCAATGATATTACTCCTTTGCAAGTAAAGACATTGCACAAACCAAAATAATGGTTCAAAGAATAAAATGCTCTCACATTTGTAAGGTACCTTTCACAATCTCAAGATGTCTTAACATGCATCAAAGCCAATGATGTATTTTGAAATGTCATCCCTCTTACGATGTAGGAAATGAGGCAGTCAATTTGTGTACAGCAAGCTCTCACTTGATAATAACTGTAAAATTGGTTGTTAGAAGAATGACAGATATTGGTCAGATCGCTACAGGCGACTTGCCTATTGTTTATTGAATGGTGTCACAGAACGTTCACATTGAACTGAGAGAGCAGGTTTTTCATCTCATCCACACAACAGCAACATCTTGCAGCTCTGAAGTGCCAGCCTAGGTTACGTGAGCAAAGCTCTGTAGTGGGGACTTAATCTTCTAATGTAGAGGTAAAAACTTCACGAACAAAACCACAATTGAAACCGAGAAATTACCAAAATAAACATTGCCAAAAGAAGAAGCTGCACATACCAGGTAACATTATGTGCCATTAATAGCAGAATTATTAAAGTTGAAGCAACATTGCATGGCATAGAAAATTCTCCAACTTTACAATGCGCACAATTTTCAGATGTTAAACTTTCCCCGTAATCTTAAAGGGGGTTTGTTTATCCATTAAATTAGAGGTACAAAAAGTCAACGGCTTGTATCATACACTATTACAGAGAATTATTTTAAAATCACTTAGAAACAGAATGTTGATCCAAACAGTCCATATTAGTGATTATCCTCTATACAATTAACAATAATCTTCAGCTTGGGTGTCTATTTCTTTACCAATTTATCCTATCATTGTTTCTTATCCTACTTGGTATCCATTGTTGACATGGGTTTTGACTGAGATTTCTCCAGCCCCCTCACTGCTACTTTGGCCGAAGCAACAAGTGGTATTTATATAGCACTCATAAATAAATAAATGTCTCAAAGTCTTCACTCACATCAACAGGGGGTCCTTCACAAGTTAAATTGGGTTAAACCTCAATTTCATCACCTTGGCGGCTTCAGTCCTTGACTCTGGTGGCACTCCCTAATCCTTTCTGGATGACCGCCTCCCCTTGTCGTCTGTCCTCCCTCATGTTGAATCTCAATTTGTTCTACACCTTCTCAACAATGGAAGGGAGAGTGTCTTCTTTTTATGACTCCATCCACTCTGACCAATCCCTTCATGATCTTCAATTTGCTCATCAAATCACTCTGTTCTTTTCTTCTCTATTCTAAGCCTGCAACCTTTCAGCATGTTTGTGGGGAGCGAAAATAGTTTTGGCGAATATATTCTAACAGGACAAAATGATTCTTATCTGATATTTATTGTGCACTGACCTTATTCTAGTAACATCCACAATCTCTGTTTAAGCAACCCGGGAGCTGATTTCCCTCAATTTAAAGCATGACATGTTTAACCTGGTCAAATGGGGAATTTGGCATTCTCTTTACCTGTCCACGGTGCATGGTCAGAAATAAAACAATTCAAGTCCTCGCAAGCCGAACAAGAAAGAAGGCAGTTCAATTCCTGGTCTTGGTCAGAGTGACCTGGTCACCAGGGCAGCTACCCTCAGGATCTGAGGCTGAGGACTGTAACCGAGCCTGCTGGATGCTTCAAGCTACAGATTCGCAGAATTATGTCTGCACAGATGGAGGCCATTTGGCCCATTGTGCCTGCACCAGCTCTTCAAATGAGGGTTGTTAACCAATGCCAATCTCCTGCTTTAAATCTCCATACACCTGCACACTTTTTTCTGTTCACACAAACCATCCAATGCCCCCTGGAGTGCTTGAATTGAACCTGCTTTCACCACATTTCCACGCAGCGCATTCCACATTCTAACCACTCGCTGAGTGAAAAAAAAAGGATTTTCTCACATCACCCTTGGTTCATTTGCCCATCACATTAAATCTATGCCTTTCTCACTCCCATTCCTTGTACAATCAGGAGTGACTTCCCCCTATCTATTCTATCCAGCTGCTCACGATTCTGGATCTCCTCTCAACCTTCCCTCGAGGGAGATCCGTCCCCAGCTTCTTCAATCTATCCTCATCACTAATGTTTCTCATGCCTGGATCCTTTCTTGTAAATGGTTTCTGCACTCTCTCTCCAATACACCTTACCCATAACATGGCCAAGAACTGGACTCAATACTCCAGCTCAGGTCTAACAAGTGTCTAGTACAAGTTCAACATCACCTGTGTGCTCCAGTGACTCTATGCTCCTATTAATAAAGGAGCAAATTACTGCAGAGGCTGGAATATGTACTGAAAACAAAAAAACAATGCTGGGAATCACAGCGGGTCAGGCAGCACTTGTGAAATCCAGCGGGTTTTTTTTTTGTTTTCAGTCCTGTGGATAAAGCAGACAGTCCATGGGAAACTCCTTTTTGCCAATCTCAATGAGTCCCAAAAGGGAAGGGAGTTGCTGCTTGGCAGATGGTCTCAGTCTGACACTCACCTGGCTGGCGATAGGGTTCTTCTTACTCAGCCTGCCGGGCTGCAAGCCGACAGACCGGTTGACCGGGGGTGTCTGGTCGGCGGCTTGCCCACTCGCCGGAGATTTGATGGAGTTGATTTTGGATCTGGCGGTGTGAACGCTCGGGGAGCCCAGGATAAGCAAGGTAGCCCAGAGAAACAGACAGCCGGCAGGAGTCATCCTCGACTGGACACGCAGGGAGGGGGGGGTGTTTGGAATTACTAAGGAGCAACTTTACAAAGAAAAGGGCTTAAACAAGAAAATTAAAATCACTTAAAGACTGGGATAAGCGCCGCTGGTCTCTCCCCCCACTGTTGTAAGTAATCGCTATTTCGCTGAACTGCATTTGCTTGGAAAGCACTCGCTGTTTCTCAGTCTGTGTCCCCTCCTTCTCCCAGCCCCTCTATTTATACAAGACCTCCGTCTCATTCCCTCCCCCCCCCCCCCCCCCAATCCAGGAGATGACAGAAACCGAGAGAGGGAGGGGGTGTTCGCATCCAGGCACCTCTCCCCTCCCCACTAACCCCCCTCCTCCACATCCCAGTACAAAATAACACCCTCCCTCCCTCTACAAAGATCCACAGACAGACTCGAGAGACAGAGAGAGAGAGCAGGAGACGGGAACAATTACTGAGAACTGGGGCAACAGGAGCATTACTGACAGCAGTACATTGTAGAGTTTATCCTCTCTGGGGTTAATTCTCTCTCATCCTGCCCCTGGTCTGATCCCCAGGCACCCTGCAGGAGGGAGAGACTCTCTCCTCTGGGAGTTGTTTGATTTCATTAACGCTGCTGATAGAGCTGGGGGTCCCATTGATCGGGACAAGAGGGAAGAAGGTTCAAAGTTTGGAAAAAGGTTTGTGTAATTGTCAGGGATATTGTCAAATACAATGTATTGATGCCGGAGTTTGTGGTTTTCTCTCTCTCTCACACACACACACACACACACACCATCCTCTGTCTAATCCCACTTTCAAACTGCAAGGGAAACAACTCATTTCAAAGTTCACCCAGTCCTCGGAAAACAAATAACAAAGCAAAACAAACACGAGCAGAATTCAAAAATATTTTGCAAACTTTATCTGCAGCGTTTTATTGGAAGAGCGTGCAGAAGGAGAAGCGAACAATTCATCTGCGTTTAGAAAGTGTTTCAGTTAAAAGCAAGTTTCCCCGTGATCTTCCCACTGGGGAACAGGTAGAGAGAGAGAGAGCTGGGTAATAGACTAACGCATTTCCGTCTTCCCTTTGCTTTTGATGCAGGTCAGTCGGCCTGAACCATTAACGCTTGTCCCTCTCTCTCTGGGACTGACGAACCAGCCGAACATTTATCTGGGCTACAGCGTGGAAACAGGCCCTTCGGCCCAGCTTTCACAATTTAAACTAGTCCAATTTGTCTGCGTTTGGTCCATATCCCTCCATGCCTATCACATCCATGTAACTGTCCAAATGTTTCTTACAAACGGAATTGTGCTATCTCCACCACCTCCACTAGCAGCGAGTTTCAGACACTCACCGTCCCCTTTATGATAAAAGATTGCCCGTTTGAATCCTTTTGTATCTCTCTCCTCTGAGTTCAGAAAAGATTTACAAGGATGTTGCCAAGGTTGGAGGATTTGAGTTACGGGGAGAGGCTGAACAGGCTGGGGCTGTTTTCCCTGGAGCGTCGGAGGGTGAGGGGTGACCTGATAGAGGTTTACAAAATTATGAGGGGCATGGATAGGATAAATAGGCAAAGTCTTTTCCCTGGGATCGGGGAGTCCAGAACTAGAGGGCACAGGTTTAGGCTGAGAGGGGAAAGATATAAAAGAGACCTAAGGGGCAACTTTTTCACACAGAGGGTGGTACGTGTATGGAATATGCTGCCAGAGGATGTGGTGGAGGCTGGTACAATTGCAACATTTAAAAGGCATCTGGATGGGTATATGAATAGGAAGGGTTTGGAGGGATATGGGCCGGGTGCTGGCAGGTGGGAGTAGATTGGGTTGGGATATCTGGTCGGCATGGACGGGTTGGACCGAAGGGTCTGTTTCCATGCTGTACATCTCTATGACTATGATTCTCACCTTAAACCTATGCCGTCTAGTTTTAGACTCTCCCATCATGGGAAAAGCTGCATTTCCTGTTTGTTTTCTGTTTTTAATTTCAGATTTCCAGTATCTCTCGGCATTTTGTTATTGTAATAAGTCAGTGCTGTCCAACAGTGGAAAATTGGGAGCCTACATATGAATAAAAGCAACTCATCAATAAAATGAGTATTAGTCATTGGTCTTATTGTGAAAACAGAATCTAGATGCAGCAGTAGGCCATTCTGCCCTTTGAGCCTGCTCCATCATTCAGTATAATCATGGCTGATCATCCAACTCGGTCCCCTGTTCCCACTTTCTTAGACTGTATCCTCTGACTGTGACCCCTGGTCCTGCACTCCCTGGTCATCTGAAAAATTCTTTGTGTAATTACCTATCTAGACCTGTTAGAACTTCAAAGAAGCCCATGAGAATTCCAAAGATGTGCAGGTTAGGTGGATTGGCTATGCTAAATTGTCCATAGTGTCCAGGAATGCGTAGGCTAAGAGGGTTAGGCTAAGAGGAATGCAGGAAGGGTGAGATGCATTTTGGAGGGTTGGTATGGACTCAATGGGCTGAAAGGCCTGTAGGGATTCTATAATTTTAGAGACTTCTATGAGATTTGTTGAGGTGTTTGCTTTCTGTATGGGATAGCATTCTTCCAGATTCCAGTGAATATAGTCCTAAAGTCAACACTCTGCCCCATACATTTGTTGGTGAAGTGTTAAGAGGGCAAGCAAAGAGTGCCAGTGAATTTCGGTGTATTTTGCCTTCTGGCTTACTGAAGGATGTTAGATGTTTGCCATTTTAAGCATGGAATCCATGTATCTGGATTGTGCAGAACACTCTGGCTTTGTTGGTACTATTCCTGAGTCCAAGTCAGAAGATGCAAGACTTACACTTACACTTGGCGAGTAGATTCTGATTTCCAGCTGGACATCCAGCAATCATTTGTTTGGTGAGGTAATGCTTGCGTTACACCTGACGGGAATAGTGCACTGGAAATCAAGGTTCACTATTTCCAGTTTTGAGGAAGGGTTACCAGATCCGAAACGTTAACTCTGATTTCTCTTCATACATGCTGCCAGCCCTGCTGAGCTTTATCTGCTTTTATTTCACTACTTCCAGAGTCATCACTAAAATTGAAAATTTATAAATATGAAGAACTCCCCAATTTACCTGACTTTCAGACCCAGGTTGATGAAAACATGAATCAGATTTCTTTATTGAACAATTACCATTCATCACAAGCAAACAGAATCTAGCTGCAAGTAAGCAATTGTGAACTATCAAGTCATAACTCGACTACTTCCAACTCTAACCCTTCATAATCCCCTCTTGCCCATGTGCACAGATGGATACAGTGGCACTGTGGCTCAGTGGTTAGCACTGCCGCCTCACAGAGCCAGGGACCTGGGCTTGATTCCACCCTCGGGCAACTGTCTGAGTGGGGTTTGCATATTCTCTCCATGTCTGTGTGGATTTCCTTGACACAAGGTGCCCTTGGGTCTTCACACAGTCCAAAGATGTGCAGGTTGGGTGGATTGACCATGCTAAATTGCCCATAGTGTGAAGACTAGGTGGGTTAGCCATGAGAAATTCAGGGATTGGGTGGGTCTAGGTGGAATGCTGTTCAGAGGATCAGTATGGACTCAAAGGGCTGAATTCCACACTGTAAGGGATTCTATTTTATATGATAGTGAAAGATAGGGGTAGGAGGAAGAATGGGAAAGTAGTTCAATGCTCTGTGTCAGTAAAACCCGCTGAGATGATTCTTGCGCTAATCAGAGTGCTGCTTCTTCATCTTTATTTTCACAACGGTATCACAAACTTTAAAAAGACACAGGGTGACCGATTCACAATTTTAAATGGTCTCAAATTCATTAATTACAAGTCACAGCTTACAGTAACTGCTGAAAGAGAAATAATTTGGTTTCCTTCAGGCTTAAAGTAGTTTTACTGCAGAGAACAGAGAGATCTCCTGAGCTGAAGCAGGTCTGATGTCTTCTCATTATTTTGTTTGCAGCCCCAACCTGTTCAGCTACTGATGAACCAATCACATAATTGTTGGCAGGCGGAAGGCCTTTGTCATCAACAACTGGTCACAAGTCTATAGATCGATCAGTTACTGGAGCTGGCTTGGTTCCAGCTCATGTGCACCTTCACCTACTACTGTTTCAACTATCAGCTGTGTAAACAGTGCTTGCAGTGAGTACCGGGTTACTTGCTTTCAAAACATGCAACAATCCTTCACTTGAAAATAGTTGTATTCCCATTTCTGTCCACAATTAAAATAAAGAAAGTTAAAAAGACAAAATCTTTACACTTGTAGCTTATGTATTATAGTTGACAGACATTAACTAGATTTTTCTTTTCTTTGAGATAATGGAATGCAACTTAATAAACACTTGTTTTGCAGTGTTTATAGGTCACAGTGTCACAGCAGCAACTCTTTGAGCTCTCCTGCCTTCAATCAAGATCGTGGTCAGCAAAGTTTAAAAGGGAAATAAAAGCAAACACATTGTCATTGCTGTTTTTTGCACAAGGCAAGATTTAGATGCTTTTTTGCCTAAAGAAAAATCACTTGTTATCTTACTGTTCAGATAGTTATTTTGATCAAGAAAACAACAACGTAGTAACACAGTGCTAAAGTCGTTGGACTAACAATCTGGGATAATAACTGGGAGCAGAATTTCATGTGTCCTGCTCAGGTATTTGCAGGCCACAGGGTAGTGGCCATACAAGGCTCCCTGCTCTGGCTTTCCCTCTTGCTTGCCCCGTAGATTTCTGTTGGTTTTCAAGGACCGGCAAGGCTTAAGGTTTCCCACCCATCTCCCCCACCACATCCCCTCCCCCCTCCCCACATTAGAACACACACAAACACACACCAAGCTGAGGCCCTTTGGTGGCCAATTGTTGGGGACTTAAGAGCTGCTTCCACCCCTCCCTCAACTTAGAGGTTGACAGAAGGGCTCGGGGGCAGAGAAGCATTAAATGCTGTGACCATCTCTTCAGACAGTGGGCTGAGATGCTCCTTCCCCCCTTGTCAAATTTCCTGCCCAGTGGGACTGGGGGAGGGATGGGTTGAAAGGTAGAATTTATGTTGAGACTATGTGGCAGAGTGTGAAGATGATTACTTTGGACTTTCCTCTACTCAGCTGAATGAAATTGAACCTCATCCAAGTCTGGAGGCGAGACGAACAGTGTGAGAGCACAGTCAGGGAGTTACTGGGAGGATGTTTCCAATTGTGGGAAAGACGGGAACTAAGGGGGTCACAGTTAAGAATACAAGGTCTCCCTTTTTAAAACAGAAATGAGGATAGTTTCTCTCTCCCACAGGGTTGTTCACTTCTCTGTGGAATGCTCTCACTCAGAAAAGAGTGCAGACTGTGCCATTCAAGACAAGAGTTAGATAGATTTTTGATAGATAAGGGAGTCAAGGCCTCAGAGAGTGCAGAGAAGAAAGCTGAGTTGAGGTCCATAACCAGATTAGTCATGAGATTACTGAGTGTTGGAGCAGGCTCAAAAGGGTCAAACACTGCATCTATGTTGCTGTGAGAGAAGTAGTGGAATGCTAATAGAGTTATAGAGTCATAGAGATGTACAGCACGGAAACTGACCCTTCGGTCCAACCCGTCCATGCCGACCAGATATCCCAACCCAATCTAGTCCCACCTGCCAGCACCCGGCCCATATCCCTCCAAACCCTTCCTATTCATATACCCATCCAAATGCCTCTTAAATGTTGCAATTGTACCAGCCTCCACCACATCCTCTGGCAGCTCATTCCATACACGTACCACTCTCTGCGTGAAAACGTTGCCCCTTAGGTCTCTTTTATAACTTTCCTCTCTCACCCTAAATGTATGCCCTCTAGTTCTGGACTCCCCCACCCCAGGGAAAAGACTTTGTCCGTTTATCCTATCCATGCCCCTCATAATTTTGTAAACCTCTATAAGGTCACCCCTCAGCCTCCGACCCTCCAGGGAAAACAATCCCAGCCTGTTCAGTCTCTCCTTCTAGCTCAAATCCTCCAACCCTGGCAACATCCTTGTAAATCTTTTCTGAACCCTTTCAAGTTTCACAACATCTTTCTGATAGGAAGGAGACCAGAATTGCACGCAATATTCCAACAGTGGCCTAACCAATGTCCTGTACAACTGCAACATGACCTCCCAACTCCTGTACTCAATAACATCACCACAGGAAATGACATCACCAACCCAAACATATAAATAGAAGTGGGAATTTTCAGCAGTGCTTTGCCTGAGGCCCACTGAAGATGTTACCTAGTAGGGTAACGAAACCTTCCAGATCAGCGAGAAAACCTACATCCAAAACCTCAACCTGAGCTGCAAATCTTCTCGAAACTCGCAAAGAGAAGTTAAAGTTCAAGTGTACCTTTCAATAAAAGTCTGTTCTAATGAAATGTTACGCTATCAAGTCTTAATCTTTCTTGCTCTGTATTTTATTTTATCTCACTGTAGGTCTTTTGAAGAGATAATGTTTAACTTGAATGAATGGAGTCCTTATAAGATACCTGACAAGAAAAAAAACATAGGCACTGAGCCAAAACCAAGGAAAGCTAAACTTTCCAACCAATCAGTAAACTTTCCACCCTTTGTATAAATTGTTGTAATCGTTTGAATTGTTATATTTGCATTTACCCTGATAAATACAAGACAAAAGCTTTGGTGGCCCATCTCTCTTTTCGGCAGAAGTGAAGTTAAAGTAGATGTGAGAACCAAACATTTAGCTCAAGAGATGAGTTTCAAGGCGGGTCATAAAGGATGAGAAAGATGTGAAGGTACGAAGGGGATTGAGGAAGAATTGCAAAACACAGGGCTGAAGGCTTGACTACCAATGAAGTTAGTGAGGCCAGTGTGGGAGAAGCGGAGAATTCTAGGTGAGTGATTGGCTGGACGAGGGGCAAAGCAATGGAGGGACTAAACAGAAGCAGGAGACTATGGGGCACCTGGAAACAATGTAGATGGCTGAGGACCGGTTCAATGGTTAAGTGAAATTTAGTGCAGGATAGCATATGGAAAGCAGAGTCTTGGACAAGCTGCAGTTCAGGAGGTAGGGACTGGGAGGCCAGCCAGGAAAGCTTTGTATTAACCAAATCTGAAGGTATTAAAGGTGTTTATGAGGGTTTCAGAAGCAGATGGATTGAGCTGGAATGGATAAAGGTGATATTATGGAAACAGTGAAGAACTGTGACTGAGATGAGAATGTTTGTGAGAGATAGCAGGATATTTACAAGCATCGAAGAGAAACAGGGATTGTCTTTGAGGCAGCTGTCAGTGAGGGCAGAATCCTCAATACTCATGTCTACCAAAACAACAAAGTTGCCAAAGAAAATTTGTAGTGTGTGAAGTTATGGCTATTACTCATAGTCTTGAGCAAAGCCAAGCTCAGACTTATTAGCAAGTTTGTAGACTGAAAAACACAGTGACCATGGCACTAAACCATAACAAAGTAATCCATAGTGAGCCACGTTAATTGTGTTTATCTGATATTAGTGCTAAGAGAACTCTCTTGGCTTGTTACTGCTACTCAGTTTAGCAAAGTGCTGAAGCCTGGCCCATTATGTAAACCCTCTTCAGGTAAGTCCATCATTAAGAGGCCAACTTCATATAAGTTAAACAAACATTAAATTTATTTCCCTTCCTTTAAGTTGGTTTGTAAAATATTACTCATTAATTATTTCACTGAACCCTCCCAATGCAGAATTCTTTTCCCCTCCAGCTTACCAGATGTATTTACTTTAAGAAGCTTAAACTCCATTACAATAGCACAGAGGGATTTCAGATGAATTTACTGAGACGTAGTGGAGCTCTGTATTTCCAAGGACAAAATGGGGAATAATAAGAGGCAGACGAATGGTAAAGTTGAGAGAAGTTGTTAATTTATCCTTATGGAAGATCTTACAAGTCATTCATTGATCGCGTCCTGGATAGTTAACTCTCTCATATAGTTTAGTTTCCATTATTACACAAAGTTTATAAAGAAAATCAAGTTATTGGCAAAAATGTGAATTTATTCATTTGCAGATGTTGACGTCATTGGGAAGGGCAGCATTTACTGCCCAACTCTAATTTCCCAGAAGGCAGTTCAGAGACATTTACATTGCCGTGGGTCTGGAGTCACACATAGGTCAGACCAGGTAAGTATAGCAATTTTACTCTCTAAAGGACATTAGTGAACTAGATGGCTTTTTCCAACAATTGACAATGGACTTTTGGTCAGTGGTAGACTCTTAATTCCAGATTTTTATTAAATTCAAATTCCACCATCTGCTTGGCAGGTTTCACACCAGGACTCTAGCTGGCTCTCTGATAGCAGCAGACCATTACTTTCCCTTATTGCAACCAACAACAACTTCCTGCAAGTGTCTTTGTGACTAATCCAATGTCACTCACCAGGGAAGGTTGACATTAAGTCTCATTAATGGTCTGCTGCTATCAGAGAGCCAGCTAGAGTCCTGGTGTGAAACCTGCCAAGCAGATGGTGGAATTTGAATTTAATAAAAATCTGGAATTAAGAGTCTACCACTGACCATTAAGTCATTGTCAATTGTTGGAAAAAGCCATCTAGTTCACTAATGTCCTTTAGAGAGTAAAATTGCTATACTTACCTGGTCTGACCTATGTGTGACTTGAAGCACTAATTATAGCACAGCTACAGAAGGCTGAATTGGCTCCTCCTTTGTACGATTATGCATGTTTTAAGATGAAATACTTTGTCGCATGCTGGGCACACTTGAAAAGCAGCAAGTTTTATGATAGTTTATATTTCATTTACCTACACACACTCTGTTCTCTCACTCACACACACACATTCTCTCATTCTCACACACACTCTCACAGTCACTCACTCTCTCCCAGTCTCACTCTCACACACATTCTCACAGATACACATTCACAC